>NC_083243.1:177473038-177773038 GCF_032191835.1 Heteronotia binoei | reverse complement strand
TCAGTGAACACCACCATGTATAAGCAAATGTTTGTTCGCCGTGATGGTTTCTAAACATTCAGTCACAGCAAAATACCTAGTCACCAGATTTTGGCACATGATCATATAGTGTTCTTTTTTCTGAAGAGAGGTTAAGCTAGCGAAGGGGACATATCATATGTGAAGTAGCTCTCACTTTATAGTTGTGTGAGGAAATCTCTGTCAACTATTTGGCTGTTGTTTTTTCTTAGTAGGCTGATTTCTTTGTATAAAGAAGTGTTGGATCCTTCTCAAGAACTATAGTATCCTGTACCCTTCAGAATGTCAGTTACATCTCATTTGTAAGGTCTGTATTAGGCCACCAGATGTAATGGGCAACTAGTCAACACTTAAGAGCAGGGCTTTTCTTGTAGAAAACGCCCAGCAGGAACTCATTTGCATATTAGGCCACACTCCCTGATGTCACCATTGTTTCACACAGGGCTTTTCTTGTAAGAAAAGCCCAGAGGTACTCATTTGCATATTAGGCCACATCCCCTGACACCAAGCCAGCCGGCACTGCGTTCCTGTGCGTTTCTGTTCAAAAAAAGCCCTGTTTGAGCCTTCCTTTTTCAGGTATGGCTTTATTCCAAGTGTTTTTGCCACCACGCTATTCAGCTCATTAGATCTGCATCTTTTTTTTTTAAGCAAGAGGAGTTGGTTGTTCCTGTTTGAATGTTGCCTACATGTTTCCCAAGACAGTTACTCAAGTCCCTTCCACTGGAGTACCTAAGGGAGACATGGGTTCTTTGTTGAGTAAGGTTGTACTTTGATCTTATTGGCGTCTGAGAAACAACTGTAAGGTTGTATATCAGCCTCACTGGGACCTGGAAACACTTCTTTTTAAAACCTATTTTTATTGTACTTATCCTCCAAGGAGATCGAGGCAGCGTACATGGTTCCTTCTCCATTTTACCCTCATAACCAGAACTATAGATTGGGCTGAGGAAAACTTACCGGCTGAAGGTCATGTAATGAGTTTCAAGACAAGCAAAGTGTTATATAAAAGTGGATTAATTAATAAAATTAATAAATCTGGGTCTCTCTGAGCACAATCCAGCACTCCAGCTGCTAAAATACACTCACTCTAGCTCCAAGCTTTTGCCTTTCGAGACATATTCAAAACCATAACTTGCTCTTTTCTGGACAAAAAAAACTCAGCAGACAGAGGTAACATTTTTTTCTTTATGACCATCATGTGGGCATTTTTTTCTTCTTAATGTCCCATCAGTGCTGCAGAGAATCTATGATGTGATTTGGGGGAAAAAGGATTCTTCCAGTTACAAATCTTGAACGACATAACCCTTTCTACTTTTATTGCGATCCGATGCTTCTCTGCATTGACATCTATTTGGTTCAGTTGCCCAGCTCGATGGGATCCAATATACCTGATACGCAATCAGGCACTGGGGAGGCACTCAGAGAGCAAGCAGAAGGAACTGTGAGCATCCCCGCAATTATTCTGCATTAGTTATCCTCCAAAGGCTTAACTAAAACATTGATTTCAGGTTATGATGCTGGACTGTATCATATAAAGCAGCATCTCTGATCTACAAAACATGCACAGTGATGCCTGGGGCAGGGTAAGACGGCGTTGGCATACATGGAAATCAATTCTTTTAGCTTCTCTGCTCCAAAGACCGATAAGCTTAGGTTTCATGAAAAGCAAAGGCTGCTTATAGTAATAAGTGCCTCCATTCCTTTCCTTCATTCAATATTTAGACAGTAAACTCTTTGGCAGCAGGGATTTATTATTATGAATTGTCATTATGATCTGAAAAACGCCACAGATCTATATAGGAAAGGTGCTGCATAAATGCCTAGCGAGTATAAATAAATAATGTACAAATTAAAGAGCAAAGTTTTAAGTCCAGCGGCATCTTTAAGACCAACAACTTAAGTTTCAATTTTAATTTTAATTTAAAATGTTGAATTTTTATTAAATTTATCAGTTATAATTTAATAATTAAAATAAACCATTTAAGTTTAATTCAGTATATAAGCTGTCAAGCTTGTTATTCAAGCTTATACCTTGAATAAAACTTGGTGGGTCTTAAAGGAGACACTGGGCTCCAATTTTATATTGAAGAAGAAGAAGAAGAAGAAGAAGAAGAAGAAGAAGAAGAAGAAGATCATGATATTGGATTTATATCCCGCCCTCCACTCAGAAGAGTCTCAGAGCGGCTCACAATCTCCTTTCCCTTCCCCCCCCCCACAACAGACACCCTGTGAGGTGGGTGGGGCTGGAGAGGGCTCTCACAGCAGCTGCCCTTTCAAGGACAACCTCTGCCAGAGCTATGGCTGACCCAAGGCCATGCTATCAGGTGTAAGTGGAGGAGTGGGGAATCAAACCCAGTTCTCCCAGATAAGAGTCCGCACACTTAACCACTACACCAAACTGGCTCTCTACACCAAACTGGCTGAAGATGTTGCACAGTTTAGACCAACACAGCTACTACCTGAATCTATCTTCACACAAATTATAGTTATTTAAAGTAATAAAAACTTTTGCATATAACCCTTTTTAAGGGAGATCATCACACATTCGGGGTAATCTTCCTCCTGGGTAATCACAGTGCTTTCATTATGATCATGACCCTTATCCCCATTCCTAAGTAAGGATATCTACATACCTCCCTCCACTGCAGAATGTGCTAACAGCACAGATGCTGGAGATTCAAATTCTCTTAAAGGAACTAGCCCTTGCAAAACTTCTCTCTCCATGCAGGGTTGAACCCAGCGTATACGGTATAACTGCAGAACACCCGTTTTATAACCTCAAAGGCTCATGGAGGAAGGGCCTGTGGAGAAAGATAACAGGAAACTGCTGACACCATTCTGAAGGCAGCAACATTGGGAGTCACAGGTGACCTAGATCAGGGGTGTCAAACATGTGGCCCAGGGGCTGAATCAGGCCCCCGGAGGGCTCCTATCAGGACCCCAAGCAACTGGCTCTTGTCTGCTTCCTTCTCCCTCTCTCTTGCTTCCTTCTACATAACAGCTTATTTATGTTTGCTCAGTATTCTTCAGGCACATAGCTCTGGCCACAGGAGCTACAGAGCAAAGCCTCTATTTTCTCCATTGGTTGAGGCTCCTCTCCCTCCTGGTTCCCTGGGGAGGGAGGGAAAGAGCCAGAACTTCCTTTGTCCAGCTCCCTGGATCCCATGGGAGAAATACAAAGACCTTTAAGACCAACAAGTGCTAATGTTTTAAGCATGTTTTAGTTAATTGTGTTTATCTGTGTCCTTTAAAAAGTTTATAACTCTGCTCCCTGATCTTAAATAGGTACACACATTGCCCGGCCCAACATCCCCCAGCCTGACAAGGTCTCATTTATGTCAGATCCGGCCCTCATGGGTTTGACACCCCTGACCTAGATGATAGAGTCGAACACCATCTGGTGTCTCTGTGGCCAGAGCTATGTGCCTGAAGAATACTAGGCTGCTGAAATTCAGGGTGGATGGGATTGTGAAGTTTAAATAAGCTTAAATAAGGAAGAGAACATGGACAAAAGGTCACTTCATTTTGCCATAATAACAACAGACCAAAATTGTTATAACTGGAAAAAGACAGCATAACAGGGAAAAAACCAAAATTCTTTGTGTGACTTTCAGCGATAAATCTTCTGCATTAATTCTGCATCACAAGGACAGGCAAAAATTTCAGAGGATCATGATTTGCACACATAATTCTTTGTGACCTGGGTCTCTTACTGAGGGCATCTGCTCAGACCATAAGATGGTCCTAACTGGGTTCCTTCCTGACAGGAAGTTTCATAGTCTGTTAAAATGACATCATCAGGGTGGATAAAAATCAATGGGTTTTTTAAAAAAAATAAAAAAAATCAGATTTTATTTATTTAAATCGGATTTTTTAAATTAAATACTTTTTGAGGAAAATATATTATCATACAAAGGTTATTCCATGATGAAATAAGGATTAGTTTTTAATTCTGAAGCATAAGGCTGTATATTCATGCAATGTTTAAATTTTTTGGTAATAAATTCTGTTAATCCATTCACAATGTCATGCTCTTCCAGAGGTTTCTGTAAGATTACTGGGCAGTTTCTCTGTCTACAAGATATTATCATAGAACACAAATGTTTGGTTTTTCAGTTCTCAGAACTGTAATTTGTGTCTGCAGAGATCACATGCCTCTTCTACGCAGCAAAAATGTTATAAAATGAACCGAGTTGAGAAAAAGACCTTAATCTCATTGTTCTACAAACCTATGTACACAAAATCAACCCCTTAAGTGCTAAGTTTCAAAACGTTCAATGAATAGAAAAAGATTGCTTGGAGTGGAATAGATCTGCACAAGAAGAAACTTAAGTGTGAGGAGGGAGGGGCAAGCAGTAAAAATGAAAGTGAAACTTTTTGAGCAGAATACTCCACTAGGGGTCCCAACCCTCCCGCCCTGGCGGGGGACCCCCGGGATTGCACCCTCCTCCCCCGGTGTCCCAAAAAACGGAAGCGGGAGGCCGGGAAGGGGGGAAACGGCGCAAAGGCCGCAAGTCCGGGGCCTTTGTAGCAGCAAGTTGAAGAGAAGAGGCAGCAGCAGCGCACAGCGTCGGCGTCGGCCTGCTCTGTTCCCCCCTCCCATCTGAGGTCAATCAGAGAAGGGGAGGGGGCAGGCCAGGCCAGGACTCAGGCTGCAAGAGCGAGCGGGCAGCAGCGCACAGCGGCGGAAGCCTGCTCGGCTCAGCTCTCCTCCAGTCCAGCTCAGTCTCCTCCAGGCTGCAAGAGCGAGCGGGCAGCAGCGCACAGCGGCGGAAGCCTGCTCGGCTCAGCTCTCCTCCAGTCCTGAGTGAGGGGGTCGTCTATAAGAAGGGGAGGGGGCAGGCCAGGCCAGGAGTCAGGCTGCAAGAGCGAGCGGGCAGCAGCGCACAGCGGCGGAAGCCTGCTCGGCTCAGCTCTCCTCCAGTCCTGAGTGAGGGGGTCGTCTATAAGAAGGGGAGGGCGCAGGCCAGGCCAGGACTCAGGCTGCAAGAGCGAGCGGGCAGCAGCTTGGAGCTCCCAGCAAACAACGCTGTGGATGTTCTTTCCCCTGCCCCCAACCCCACCCCAGCAGGAAACCACTTCCCCTTGCATGCAAATGTGGTGCTTGTGCAAATGGGCCCCTTCTCAGATCTATGCAGAAGGACCCGGCCTGCCTCCACCCTCCCCATCTCTCATTTTACCTCAGAGGGGAGCGGAGCGGGCGAAGCCACTTCTCTGAGGTAAAATCAGAGAAGGGAAGGGGGAAAAGGGAGCCACAGAACGGGATGAGCGCACATGCGAGAGCAGCTGTCCGCTCAGCCGATGACCCGGTGACTGAGTGGAATTAACCCACAGCCCTCCCAATCTAGTTGCGAGCGGCTGCGCAGCCGTGATTTTGTTGACGCCCCCTCATTTCTCTGCCAGGTCTTTTGCAACACGCACGGAAGATTGTTCTCAGGGAAGATTGTAGTCTGGTGCAGCATTCATCGTATCTGGCAAAGGTATCTGACAAAGGGAGCTTTGATTTACACTTTGGAAATCTTGCTGGTCTTTAAGGTCTTTAAGGATTCAAATCTTGCTCTTCTACTGCAGACTGACCAACACAGCTAAATACCTAAAACTCTTTTTACCCTTAGATGTGTCCTCCAGCTTCTAACTGTCCTCTAGTCTAAACAATGCAGAAAGTGGATTACAAAGGTAAAGTAGTAACACTTTACCACTTTACCTTAGTGATTCTCTTTCTGCATTGTTTATAGATTCAAATGGGCATCCGTGTTGGTCTGAAGCAATAGAACAATGTAGGAGTCTAGTAGTACCTCTAAGACCAACCAAGTTTTATTCAGAATGTAAGCTTTCATATGCAGGCACACTTCATCAGACTGTACCCCATTCCATTGTCTGATGAAGTGTGCCTGCATATGAAAGCTTACATTCTGAATAAAACTTGGTTGGTCTTAAAGGTGCTACTAGACTCCTACATTGTTGCACTGTTTATAGTATGTCATGTCTTACACAGGTTTCTGTTTGCATTATTTTCTAATTTTGTAATCCCAGTCCTATTGCATTGTTAGATGTCTTATGCTGTCTGATCAGTAGTTTTGCCTTGAGTCTTGCAATACATGTGCTTAACAGAGCATGGATCCTGTTCCTATTTTTTATCAACATACATTACTGTGTGACTTTTTAATAGCAATGCATCATTCAAGTGCCATTTAAAAATACAATACCAATTAGTTTGAACATGCACAGGATTGCTGCCCGAGAGGTGCAGGCCAGGTCTGCCATTCAGTTTTTGCATCTTGTCACAAACCAGGATGCAGTCTCAGAACCAGATATTAGAGATTCCCAGGGTTAGTCTTAATAAAGACAGATTGTGTGTGCCTTTCCTATTCCAGGGAGTGGTCACAATCAATCCACATGCATCTAAAGTAGAGAGACAGGCCAGGTCAGGTCAAACCATCTGGATAACCATCGCCTTATATTTCAGAATTAAATACTCCTCAAGCAATTTAGATTTTATTTGCATCTTTAGTGTTCCTCCCTGAAACATCAAAACATTTTAAACCAGTGTTGTGTCATGCTTAGATTGTCCAGCTAGGTTCTGTGGGATCCAGGTTCAAATCTCCACTCTGCCATGGAAGCTTGCTTGGGTGACCTTGGATAGTCACACACGCTCATCCTAATCTGTCCCACAGGGTTGGTATAAAAATTAAATGGAGAAGAGACCCATGGAGGAGAAGATTGTGGAGGAGGGTGGAAGTGACATCACTTGACCTTTGACCTGGAAATGACATCACAAAAGTCTCCTGGCTCCACCTCCAAAGTCCCCAGATATTTCCTGAGTTGGACTTGGCAACCCTATACTCCACAAAACTTTGGATCTTTTGTGTATCTAACCCGAGGTTTATCACATTATTCTTTCCCTGGAGGAGAAAACCTATAATGGCAGCAGGCTGTAAAAGAGACCTAGTTTGGAAATGTTTTAATGAAGTTCTTCTACCTATTGGTAAGGCAGGCATTCGTGCAAAATGCAAACACTGCAACAAAGAAATGCAAGGTCTGGTGGCCCAAATGAGGCAACATCATGAGAAGTGCTATGATGAAGATGACGACAGAAACATGTTTGAACAGGCAGGATCTTCAGGTTGGTAAACATTTTTATTTAATCATATTTCTTAAAGAGTTGTCATGAATTGTCATGTTTGAGCAAAATTATATTTCTTATTATTGCTGCATGTTACTGTCATTTTGATACAGTTATAAAGAAAAGCAAATATTTCTTTTTGGGCAGTGCTACATGGCAATGAATACAATAAGCAGAAATTGTATAAATAATAAAATAACAGCATTGATTTTTTTTTTGTTTAGGGGAATTCACCATCAACACTAAGGAAAGTATCCACCTTCAAGATTACCATCCTCCTGTTCTACAGTTTCAGAGTTATCTATCCAGGAAAGTGTTTCAGTTGCACCATATACATCGTCATCAGACACCCGCAGTCAGTGGTGGGATTCAGCAGGTTCGCACCAGTTCTATGGAACCGTTACCTAATGCGTTATCGGTTCTATAGAACCGTTTGTTGGTCGGGCACCCTCGGATTAATGGGGACTTTCCCCTCTAAGTGCCTAAAACTCACCAGTTTCTTTTCCCCACCAGACTGCAAAAAAGCCCAAGCGAACAAGTTAGACGCGCGTCCTGCCAGGAATTGCGTCTCACTCTCTCCAGCCCCTTCCAGCTTCACCACTCCCACGTGTGATTAAAACCCAGGCGCCGAGGAAAAAGCAGCTCAAGCTAACCACCGCGGCGCCTTCTGGGACTCGTAGTCCTTGCGCTTGGTAGCGCAGCAGGCAGGAGGCTCGAAAGACTACCAGACCCGGCATGCCCCTCGGCAAAGAAGGGCTCCACTCACTCGTGCGCGCTCGCGGAGTCAGGAAGCCCCGCCCACTTTCATTCCTGGAAGGATGAGTAGGCAAACGTCTGTGGGCTGCAAACGCTTGTGGGGGCGTCGGGCTTGTTTGGTTTTTTTGCAAATGGCAGTCAAATTAGGTGACAGATTTTTCTTTTTGCAGAGAGATAAATATTGGAGCGTGTTGCCATGTATGCAAAAGAAGGCTTGATAGCTGGGCTTTTCCCCAGCCAACGGTTGATCTGTTCAGATGGGTTCTGTGGCGTGCGTTTGGGTGCCCCAACTGTAGTAGCTTTCAGGTGATGGTAAAAAAAAACCTCTGCCTGGACATGTGAGTCCTCCACCTGTGTTTGCTCAAGCTTGTATAACCAGCTTTGGTTGGCACACTGTTTTTTTAGGGAGGCCAGCCTTTTAAGCTCACATTGCCAGAGTGACACTTCGTTCTACAAAGCCGGGGTGTCAAACATCTGACCTGGGGGCCAAATCAGGCCCTCGGAGGGCTCCTATCAGGCCCCTGAGCAACTGACTGTCATCTGCTTCTTTCTTTCTCCTTTCTGTATAACAGCTTGCTTTGCAAGGC
Source organism: Heteronotia binoei (assembly GCF_032191835.1). Classification (NCBI taxonomy): domain Eukaryota; kingdom Metazoa; phylum Chordata; class Lepidosauria; order Squamata; family Gekkonidae; genus Heteronotia; species Heteronotia binoei. Next base: position 177,764,554 of record NC_083243.1, on the reverse strand, counting down.
TCCCTCAATTGCACAGGAACTGCAGAGCAAAACTTCTATTTTCTCCATTGGCTGAGGCTCCTCCCTTGGGGAGGAAGGAGGAGGAATAGCTTGCTTTGCTAGGCTCCCTCAATCGCACAGCAGAGATACTGAGTGAAGCCTCTCTTCCTTCTATTTGCTGAGCCCCCCCCCCCCAGTCCCCTGGGGAAGGAAGGAAAGAGCCAGAGCTTCCTTTGCCCAGTTCCCTGGATCCCGTGGGAGAAATACAAAGAAAGCACCTTTAAGACAACAAGTGCTAATGCTTTTAGCATGTTTTAAGTTTTTTAGGAAATATATTTGTGTTTGTGTCCTTTATAAAGTTTGTATCTTTGCTACCTAATCTTTAAATAGGAACACACATGGCCCAGCCTGACATGGCCCAGCCAGACAAGGTCTCTTTTATGTCAGATTCGGCCCTCATAACAAAATGAGTTTGACACTTCCATAGCAGTCTGTACACTGGTTGTAACGGGCTTGAACCTCCCACCCCCACCCTGCTTCAGGTTCCACTGCAAGATTCTCTGGTTTGATTTTGGTTCTCTGGCTTGACACATTGGCTTGTGGTTCCTCTGGGATTACTGAGTTCTGTAGAAGTTCTGCTGAACTCGCTGTCTGTCAGTGATTCCTACTTGCAGACATGGGGGGGGGGGGGTTTGCCCTGAAAGCAGCTTGCAGGGTTTTCTGTCCCCCCTTCCACTGGAAATAATGTTCAGAGGCCCATAAAATTGGACTCACTCCTTGGTCCAATCGACTTGAAACTTGGGGGTTATTTAAAGCAGGGGTCCCCAACCCCCAGGCCATGGACCGGTCCCGGTCCGTGGTGTGTTAGCATTCAGGCTGCACAGGGACAGCACTCTTGGCTTCCTGGGTCACAGATCTGGGAAGCTGAGAGTGGTGGGATGGATCAGCGGCGTGTGCTCTCCTCCAAGCCCTGCTTCCCAGGCATAGAGGAGAGCAGGCTTGCTCCATCACCCCTTTTGCCCACCCACACAGCCTCACTCCAAAGACGGTGGTGGACAAAAGAGGCAGTGTGGCCTCGCTCTGAGGCTGCCTCCCCTTCCAGGGGAGGTGGCCAGAAGCAGCCCTAGTCTCCCCCGTATTTAAAGACCCCCATGGGGGCAGGGACATGGGAGCAGGGTGGCCTGGGGCAGCAAGAACCCCTGCACCACCCCCCACAGTCCGTGGAAAAATTGTCTGCTACAAAACTGGTCCCTGGTGCCAAAAAGGTTGGGAGCCACTGATTGAAAGGACAGGCACCAGCAGCTTCCCTGCGATTGTGGTGCTTGTGCCAGTTTGGTGTAGTGGTTAAGTGTGCGGACTCTTATCTGGGAGAACTGGGTTTGATTCCCCACTCCTCCACTTGCACCTGCTGAAATGGTCTTCGGTCAGCCATAGCTCTGGCAGAGGTTGTCCTTGAAAGGACAGCTGCTGTGAGAGCCCTCTCCAGCCCCACCCACCTCGCAGGGTGTTTTTTGTGGGGGAAGAAGGGAAAGGAGATTGTGAGCCCCTCTGAGGCTCTTCGGAGTGGAGGGCGGGATATAAATCCAATATCTTCTTCTTCTTCTTCTAAAAACAACTCCCCCGGCCACCTGGAAATCTTTCAAAACAACTGTTCCAGTTCCCCAGCCATTTCCCATACAGAATAATGGTCCTGAAAAAACTGGAAATGGGGGGGGGACCCTCCAAATCCAATTACCATACAGGTATCTGTAATTCAGGAATATTGGAATTACCAATATATTCCCAGTCCAATATACCTGAACCTGAAAAGGTACTTTTTTGGCACATCCCACAGGACCCTGGGAATTATATTGTTATGGACAGTTGTTGGTATTTATGGCGAGAAAATGCTTGGATCCAACACTGAAGAGGGAAAAAATCAAACATTACTAAGGACATAGGTGTATTAACAGCAGTTAGTGACTAGTTTACCAGGTTTCTATCCTGTTTATCCTTTCTATCAAGAGCCAGTTTGTTGTGGTGGTGAAGTGTGCGGACTCTTGTCTGGAAGAACTGGGTTTTATTCCCCACTCCTCCACTTGCAGCTGCTGGAATGGCCTTGGGTCAGCTATAGTTCTTGCAGAGGTTGTCTTTGAAAGAGCAGCTTCTGGAAGAGCTCTCTCAGCTCCACCTACCTCACGGGGAGTCAGTTGTGGGGGAAGAAGATAATGGAAATTGTAAGCCACTCTGAGACTGATTCAGAGAGAAGAGTGGGGTATAAATCTATGGTCTTATTTTTCTTTTTCTTCTTCTTCTTCTTCTCTTCCTCAAAATTGTTCAAAGCAATTGTTCAAATTGTTCAAAGTTAGGAGCAATTGTGTTTTATTTAATTGGCCAGAAGAAGAAGCCAAGATTTGTTGCAATCAGAATTCTGGACTGGGAAGACTGAAGGTCAGATTCCTGCAAAACTCACAGGCTGATTTCAATCAGTCACTATCAGTGCAATCCTAAAGCCATTTCCCTATGCAGCCCAGTTGCATAGACCTGCGTGAGAGTCTGAGTTAGATCTCCTAAGGATGGTGCTGTGTCTGTCAGCCCCACCTACTGCACAAGGTTGTGCGGATTTAAAGGGGAAGGCTAGTAAACCATGTATAACATCATGAGTACCTGAATACAAAGATGGGCTACATCAGGGGTAGGGAAATGGCTGAGAAGTTGAATGCATTTTTTGCCTTCACTGTGGAAGAAGAGAAGTGTTTGCCCGCTCCAGAACCACTAATTTTGGAAGGGGTGTTGAAAGACCTGAGTCAGATTGAGGTGACAAGAGAGGAGGTCCTACAACTGATAGACAAATTAAAAACTAATAAGTCACCAGGTCCGGATGGCATACATCCGAGAGGTCTGAAAGAACTCAAAGTTGAACTTGTTGATCTTCTGACAAAAATATGTAATCTTTCATTGAAATCTGCCTCCGTTCCTGAAAACTGGAAGGTAGCAAATGTCACCCCCATCTTTAAAAAGGGTTCCAGAGGATTTCCGGGAAATTACAGGCCAGTCAGTCTGACTTCAATACCGGGAAAGTTGTTAGAAACCATTATCAAGGACAGAATGAGCAGGCACACTGATGAACACGGGTTATTGAGGAAGACTCAGGATGGGTTCTGTAAGGGAAGATCTTGCCTCACTAACCTGTTACAGTTCTTTGAGGGGGTGGACAAAGGGGACCCAATAGATGTTGTTTACCTTGACTTCCAGAAAGCTTTTGATAAAGTTCCTCATCAAAGGCTCCTTAGAAAGCTTGAGAGCCATGGAGTAAAAGGACAGGTTCTCTTGTGGATCAAAAACTGGCTGAGTAATAGGAAACAGAGAGTGAGTATAAATGGGCAGTCTTCGCAGTGGAGGACGGTAGTGCCTCTCTCCAAAATACCCTCCCAGTTTCAAAAAGATTGGACCAGGGGGTCCAATTCTATGAGCCCCAAAAGAAGGTGCCCTTATCCTTCATTATTTCCTATGAAAGGAAGGCATTGAAAAGGTGTGCCATCCCTTTAAATGTGAGGGCCAGAACTCCCAATATGGAAATATCTTCAATAAATCTTTCTTTAAACATAATCTAGTTGTCTTTACCTCTTTTACTGTTCTTATTGCAGTATTTAATGTGTGAATTATTAAACTACCTTTCGGTATATCTTTTGATATAGTTAAAATGGTCATTAGGACATAGAACCTGTTGTTAATTTATTTGAATCCCACCACTGCCCGCAGTATATCACCTAAAAGAAAGAAAAAACCCTTCCCTCCTGGAACCACCATAGATAAGTTTTTGATAAAAACCAGCAGATTAGATGAAAAAATTGCCCAGTTTGTTTATGCAACAAACTCTTATTTCCGTCTGACTGAGAACCCACACTTCATTTATATGGTTCAATCACTGAGACCAGGATACAGTCCACCCAGCAGAGCAGATGTTGCAGGGAAACTGCTGGATAAAGTGTATGATAGAGAAATGGAGCAATGTGCAATAGCTCTGGAGGGTAAAATTGTTAACCTATGTCTTGATGGGTGGAGTAATGTCCACAATGATTCAGTTGTATGTGCTTGTATAACAGCAGAAGAAGGGAAAGTCTTCCTTGCACAAACAATTGATATGTCAGGAAATGCACACACAGCAGAATACTTACAAGAAGTGGCAGCAAAAGCTATAATAACATGTGAACAAAAATTCAAATGTCTAGTACACCGTTTGGTCACAGACAATGCTGCAAATGTATCCAAGATGAGAAGAAATTTATAAGAGCAGGAAGGGAATACAAAGCTAATAACATGGTCGCAGTGCTCATTTGCTGCGCCTCCTAGCCAAAAATAAAGAAATAAAGACTAAGGTTGTTGATATTGCTAAATACTTCCATAAAATTCATTTTGCTGCAGCAGCTCTGAAAAGAATGGGTGGAACCAACTAACGCTCCCACAAGATGTTAGATGGAACTCTTTGGTGGACTGTTTTGAGCAGTATCTCAAGAACTGGCCTATTCTGATGACAATTAGTGAACAAAATCGAGATAAAATAGATGGCACTGTCACGGCCAAAATCCTCAACATTGGGCTTAAGAGAAACGTTGAACATATGCCGAGCATCCTGAAACCCATTTCTGAAGCTTTAAACAAAATACAGAAAAATAGCTGTTTTATTGCTGATGCTGTTGAAATTTGGAAGGAACTGAGTGAGCACTTAAAAACTACACATTGACACATTGACAGAATTAAATTACAAGCATTAAAAAAACGAATTGGACAAGCACTGCCTCCAGCTCATTTTCTGGCAAATATTGTCAATATCCGGTACCAGGGTCAAAATTTAAGTGCTGAGGAAGAGGAGTTAGCTATGACATGGGTATCCAGCAGTCATCCAAATTTGTCCAAATATGAATGATTAATCTATTAAACTGGAGATAATTCACCTCACAATAATTTCATAATTACCTATCTATAATGTGTTTCTAATAATATTAAAGATCAATATTTTGATATAACTGTAAAACTAATATAAACAGTTGTTATTCTAAAAATGAAATCTTCATCTAATTGTAAATATTACGGTTATACCAGCAAAAATGAGTCTTTATGTAGAAAACTATGATTTAAATCCAGTCTTACTGACTAGTGATTTAAATCGTGATTTAAATCAATTTAAATCAAATCCACCCTGGCCATCATTAACTTTTACTGTGCATCACCCAGTGTTGATTTGATTTTTAAGATTGTGGACAGATTATTCTGTATCAAGACATGGTTTATTGTGTTTTTAAACATCTTTTTTAATTACTGGCAGATGTTTTTAAACATCTTTTTTAATTACTGGCAGTTGGTGACAAAAAAAGAAAAAGGTCAAGGGAAAAGGCATATGTTTAGTCTTGCACACTCAGAGGTGATACTTCTCAATAGATGAACACAGCTGTTCCTGGAGACAGTTATTGGGCAATCTCTCTGCTTGTGCTGGGGAAAAAATCCAGTCTAATAACTGAAAATGCAATGTTAGATTTTTATAACCATACGAAGAAGTCTTGTTTTGGGTTAAAGGAGAACCAAAGGGGCATTTTTACAGAAATAGCTTGTAAAGTGCTGTGTAGTTGTAACTGACAGACAGGATAGCAGGAGGATGCAATACAGATCTGTTCTTCTGTCTAAAATATAGCCCTAGAGGTGTGCATTTGGCTCTATCCAAGCTGAAAATATACCCACCCACCCTCAAAGTACCTTATATGTATTTTTGGGGTATATTTCAGCTTCCCAAATGCATCCAGGTTTTCTTGGGGGGGGAAAATCCAAATAAAATCCTGGACATATTTGGGGATTTCAGGTACATCTGAAAACACCAGAGAGGCAGGAGCAATTTAAACTGGGCAGCAGGAGAAGCCAACAATTTACCATTTTAAACTAAACTAAATTTTCCCTAATGTGATTGAATTGTTTTTGCTACACAACCAGTTATTTTACCTCAAAACTGCTGTCTAGATGTATCTTTTTTTTTTTTTAGGTGCGGTGACCAGAATTGTGCACAGCACAATACAAGTTGATGGGGTGTGAACTGACCAAGAGAGAGATCTTGGGGCTGTGGTAGATAACTCACTGAAAACGTCAAGACAGTGTGCGACTGCAATAAAAAAGGCCAACACCATACTGGGAATTATTAAGAAGGGAATTAAAAACAAATCAGCCAGTATCATAATGCCGCTGTATAAATCAATGGCGTGCCCTCATTTGGAGTACTGCGTACGATTCTGGTCACCGCACCTCAAAAAAGATATTATAGCAACGGAAAAAGTGCAGAAAAGGGCAACTGGAATGATTATAAGGTTGGAACACTTTCCCTATGAAGAAAGGTTAAAATGCTTGGGGCTCTTTAGCTTGGAGAAACATCAACTGAGCGGTGACATGACAGAGGTTCACAAGATTATGCATGGGATAGAGAAGGCAGAGAAAGAAGTACTTTTCCCCCTTTCTCAAAATACAAGTTCAACTGACGGATTTCCTCAGCCAGGAAGTCTTCAATCGCAGCTCCTCATACGAGGAGAGAAGGGAGGAAGGAGGGAGCATGGGAGTCACAAAATAATGATTGTACAAATCACAGGCAAACTGATTTGGTTGTAACACCTGAATAGTGACATAGAACCACTAGGGGGAAATTGGGAGATAACCATTTAAAATCCAAGCTAAGCATACCCTGTTTATTAACCTTGGAATTAAAGCTGAATTAAATTTCCTCTGAATTTCAGACTCCAAGGCAACTGGTTGGCTACCATGGGAAATAGGATGCTGGATTAGTAGGAACTCTGGTTAAATCCAAGAGGGTTCTTCTTACGTTCTTAGATCTGAACAAAAGTCTACTTCAGTTTCCATTTTGCCACACCAACTTTAAGTTTTGTTTCCCTAGAGTGACTGAGGGGAAAGACAACAAGGGGAGAGAATGACTGACACCTGACCAAGACACTATTAATCAGAAACACCTCAATTTCATGCCAGCTTGAATAATCACTGACTGGCATTTCTGTGCACAGAGTTTCCTCCAATCACATTGTTGGTTCGATGAAGTAGACAAGAAGGGGCATACTTTTAAAAAACAAAAAAAAGCATGTGGGCAAGAGATAGGGTTGCCAATCCCCAGGTGGGGGCAGGGGATCCCCCGATTTGGAGGCTGTCTCCCCGCTTCAGAGTCGTCAGAAAGCAGGGGGAGGGGAGGGAAATGTCTGCTGGGAACTCTATTATTCCCTATGGAGATTTATTCCCTTAGAAAATCATGGAGAATTGATCTGCGGGTAAGTGAAGGTCTGGGGAGACTGTTTTTTGGGGTCAAGGCACCAAATTTTCAGTATAGCATCTAATGCCTCTTCCCAAAATACCCCCCAAGTTTCAAAAAGATTGGACCAGGGGGTCCAATTCTATGAGCCCCAAAAGAAGGTGCCTCTATCCTTCATTATTTCCTATGGAAGGAAGGCATTGAAAAGGTGTGCCGTCCCTTTAAATGTGATGGCCAGAACTCCCTTTGGAGTTCAATTATGCTTGTTGCAGCCTTGATCTTGGCTCCACCCCAATGTCTCCTGGCTCCACCCCCAAAGTCCCCAGATATTTCTTGAATTTGACTTGGCAACCCTGGCAAGAGAAGGCAAAGCCCATATCGTATCTCGCTGTAGCCTGCTGTTTGAGTATTTTATTTTCTCCAGCAAACCTGCCTGTTTCTCGGTAGATACTAAAAAGTAAGATAAGGTGGACCTGGGAAGAAACGTGCTGACACACATGAACCAGAACCAGAGATGATATGCATGTACAGGGTTTAGTGCCCCTTGCTATTTCTGCATTTCCATCATATGCACACTTGTGAATAAACTAAATGTTGCCAAAAGACCATAATATATCAGAACTCCCTCCTGAAAAGAGGAACTAATAGAGGAAGTGCTGCTCATGGAACTTCTCAGTGCTCAAGGGTAGGGAATAGCAAGCCCATGGCCATCATGGTTACCTTCTGAAGGAGCTGCAGCAACTTCTGAGAATATTCTTACTGCTCTTCCTACCATTTCCCAGTAGAGGGAGTCATTGCTTGATTTTGAAATAGAACTTCTCTGCTACATCTGGAGAGTCAACGGTAGTCTGATCTGGGGGAATTTTTGACTTAATGTAAGAGTGAAGAATCCAGTTGAGGCTCACTGGACAAAAATAAAGGCATTTAGCTACATATATAGTTACATGAAGTGTAACTATAGCAAGCAGTAAAAATCAAATTAGTAGCGATGCTGGCCTATTTTCCAGTTTATTTTTGAGCACAGGGATTACTGAAAACAAGAACAAAGGGATGTTGCTTTAAAAATATTAGCCCATTTGCACACGCCATGCAAATACCCTCATTACTCTTCCAGAATCTGGGGTGTATCCAGGCAGTGACTGTGAAGCTTAAGGTGTGTTTTGCAGCACAAATTGATCCTGTGAGGCGAAGCACTATTTCCTCCCGAGGGTTAATGTGAACATTAGTGAACCTACCCCAGATTTGCAGGTGTCTGTAATTGTGCCTCTTTGCCTATACTATTCTTATTTCTTTGAAGGTCAGAATCAACAATGCAGTAATTAGCTCTTCCTGAAAACCTGTGGTCCATAGGATGGGAAGAGGGAACAGAAGCCATATTGTAATCTTCCAAAGAATTCTATGAACATGTGTCCTGATTGGATGTGGAACATCACCTGATGCCAGAGGGCAAGAGACTATAAACCGGGGGGGGGGGGGACGGGGGGAGTTAAGAAAAAGCATGCTAAAGTGAAGAATTACATATATTTTTGAGAACTAGATTTAACAATGGGCTGGATCCAGACTTAATAGGCAATTTCCACTGAGACCCACCTCTAGTTGTTCTGCAGGTTCCTTGTCCCCCGCCCCCCCCCCCCCCGGAACAGTATTTTTATGGAGATTAGTGAGCTGAAGTGGGAGGAGGGTGGCAAGAAAATTACAGTTTGCTGATGAAATATTGTCAGTTTGATCCAGTATTTGTTTTTTCCTTGTGACTTAAACTGTGAGTAAATTACTTCATTAAAATTGGATAAGATTCTGCTAAAAATATTCTAATTTGCTTGTTGCCCATTCCGGCTCTTAGATTGTAGCCCACATCTTACTTAAGGGCTCAGTAGGAAACAGCATTCTTCAGTCTTATTTTACCGATGGAGAACTGAGGCTGGCAGTGTTTTTCATATCCTCAGATCTGTCTAAGGTTGTCCAGGGAGCACATGACTTAGCAAGGACCAAACTCAGATATCTGTAGTCCAAATTCTGAACTTAGTATAGCATTGGAACACTCTGGTAGGAAAAGAAAAGGGGTGTAAAAACCACAAGGTGACAGATTTTTGACCTCCATCTTAGATTATCTTTTAGTCTCTCATTTAAAGTGACCTATAATAATTTTTAATTGCTCAAGACCATCACTTTTTAAAGGTATGTTAGGGCAGTAAAAAGTGATCTAATAGAATTAATCTGGAATAGTTAATCATGGGTAATTGGCATCTTTTCTTTTGTGTATTTGAGATTAAAAAGTATCTAAAGTGACATCTGAAGAGTCTCTTTCTGCTTCGCTTCAGCCCAAATTGGAATCTAGTGATGGAATTTGGCCTGAGGTACCAGTAACTTGCAGCTAATTCATTTAATCTACACATGGAATTCATTGTGCTTTATCATAATAGTCCTGGCAAATGTATTGAATCCCTCTTCTAAACTTAACGTTAAATTTACTATTGTATAACTCCCTTGTGAGATCTTCCATTTTAATTACTTCACATTAGCTTATTTTGAATGTCAAAACAATAGTATATTTCCCTGGGTTATTACGATTTACTTTCTGTATGCAGAATTGTCATGTTGGCCCAAGAGAGAAAGAACATGGCACTTACTCAGGTGTTCTCATGCAGAGCATTTTAGCCCTGTAGTTCACATTCTCCATGGGCCGTTATCTACACAGAGCTGATACATGATTAGATTGTCATTCTAAACCATATCAAAGAGGAGCCCAGTAGTGCCTTAGAGACTAGCAGAACATATGAATAAAAGCTCACCATTTTTTGCATAAGATTTCATGCTCAGGGTTCTTTCAGTTTAGAAGGTGCAGAGTGGTAAGCTGCACTACTGCAATCCAAGCTCTGCTCACGACCTGAGTTCGATCCTGGTGGAAGCTGGGTTCAGATAGCCAGTTCAAGGTTTTCAACCTTCCATCCTTCTGAGGTCGGTAAAATGAGTACCCAGCTTGCTGGGCGTAAAGTGTAGATGACTGGGGAAGGCAATGGCAAACCACTCCATTTAAAAAGTCTGCCGTAAAAACATTGTGAAAGCAACGTCATCCCAAAGTCGGAAACGACTGGTGCTTGCACAGGGGACTACTTTTTACCTTTACCCAGCTTAGGAAGTCACTGTGGTGATCCACAAACTTTCTACTATCAATGTGGGGTCATTTCAGTCAAGAGGCATTCTCTCTTTTAAAAGGATACTGGTATATAACAGTGTTAAAGTAGGAATACTTACAGTTGAAAGTCGCAGTGACATTCTTGTCTATGCTGGGCACAATCCAACAGGTTTCTCAGTACTACAAGACCTACTTTCTTGGAGTTTGGGGATCATCTTGTTTTGATGGTTTGGACAAGTGATTTTGCTGTACTTATTGTAAGATAAAATTTTGAGTCCAGGGTTAAGACCAACAAAAGTTTATTCAAGGTATGAGCTTTTGTGTGCACACACACTTCTTCAGATATATAGAAATGGAAGCTAATATTTTATATATACGTATATAGGCAGATGCCCCTACATAGGTGAACAGCAAATTAGCATACAACCTAATGAAGATGTTTTGACATACGTAACAACTAAATAGCGATAACAACCTAATGGTATAGGTCACAACATGTTTGGATTTAATTATGGGGGGAAACAGTGGAGCAATAAATATGTCAAAGTAGGAGGTTAATGTGTAGAAGTATCTTTCTTAATTGTTGAAGTAATTTAGACTCTGGTGTTATGCACCGTTAGGGCTGTCAATCCCCAAGAGGGGGCAGGGTATCCCTTGGTTTGGAGGCCCTCCCCTCACTTCAGGGTCATCAGAAAGCGAGGGGGAATATCTGCTGGGAACTCCATTATTCCCTATGGAGACTGATTCCCATAGGGTATAATGGAGAATTGATCTGTGGGTATCTGGGAATCTCAGGGAGCTGGGTTTTTTTGAGGTTGAGGCACCACATTTGCAGCATAGCATCTGGTTCCTCTCCTCCAAACACCTTCCAAGTTTCAAAAAGATTGGACCAGGGCGTCCAATTCTATGAGCCCCAAAAGAAGGTGCCCCTATCTGTCATTATTTCCAATGGAGGGAAGGCATTTAAAGGTGTGCAGTCCCTTTAAATGTGATGGCCAGAACTCCCTTTGGAATTTGATTGTGCTTGTCACAACCTTGCTCTTGGCTCCACCCCCAAAGTCTCCTGGCTCCACCACCAAAGTCCACAGATATTTCTTGAATTGGACCTGGCAACCCTATGCACCATTCCTCTGTTCTTCTGCATGGAGTTAGCAGACAGCATCCTTTCCTTTGAGGTGGGCTGCTGTGTTATGCCAGAGGAACATATTCCAATATTCATTGCATTACATTACATTCACTATTCCATTATGCAATTCCAGAAAAGAAATACACTAAAATAAACAGAGGATGTTTAGCTCTTCTTCCTAAGTACACTGAATGAGCTTTGCATATGAAATGAGATAAGAAACCAATATCCCTGTTAAGTCCTGGGGGGTTGTTCCGAGTTTTGTACTAATTTGTAGTTCAGCAATTTCCCTTTCCAGTCTGTTCCTGAAGTTCTTTTGTAATAAAACAGCTACTTTGAGGTCACCCACTGAATGTCCTGGAAGGCTGAAGTGTTCTCTTCCAGGTTTCTCAGTCTTGTGATTCCTGATGTAAGATTTGTGTCCATTTATCCTTTGGTATAATGTTTGTCCTGTTTGCCCTTTGTAGAGAATTGATGGACACCGTTAGCATTTAATTAGCTTTCTTCAAAACTGAGATGACTTGGAAGTGTCAAAAGTTCCTTTATGGGATTCGTAAATGATCCAACATATTACAATGAAACTGGCAAGGGCTAGGAGGAGATATACATAAATGGGATAAAAGTTTTGTTGTGGGTGAAACAAAGAAGAGGATATTGGATTTATATCCCGCCCTCCACTCCGAAGAGTCTCAGAGCGGCTCACAATCTCCTTTACCTCCCCCCCGCCCACAACAGACACCCTGTGAGGTGGGTGGGGCTGGAGAAGGCTCTCACAGCAGCTGCCCTTTCAAGGACAGAGGCTCAGAGCGGCCTACATTCTCCTTTATCTCCCTCCCCCACAACAGACACCCTGTGAGGTGGGTGGGGCTGAGAGGGCTCTCACAGCAGCTGCCCTTTCAAGGACAACCTCTGTCAGAGGTATGGCTGACCCAAGGCCATCCCAGCAGGTGCAAATGGAGGAGTGGGGAATCAAACCCGGTTCTCCCAGATAAGAGTCCGCACACTTCACCACTACACCAAACTGGCTCTCCTACACCAAAACCCAGTGGCTTTTTAAAGACAAACGACATTTATTCCAATATGAACTTTTGTCAGTCAGAGGTCACTTCTTCCGAAGCAATGGAAAGGAAGAAAACAATTTTTCTCATATAATCCAGAAAATTACAGAAGCAGAGGGAGAAAGGGGGAGGAGTTGGGCAGAAGGTTGGGCTGGTAGCACAGTTCAGATGTTCTTCTCTGTGTCAGAGACTTGAACGGCTTGGGTTAAACAAAGGATGATGGAATGGAGGTTAAAAGGTTGTGACTTATTCCTTTGGGTTTATCCAAGGCCAACAACTGAACTTGACTTTTTGGATGTAGTTAATTCATGTGCGAGACTACTAGCCACTTCAGTTGCTGACTTTTTTTTTTTTAGATGGTTCCTGAGTTTTTTGCAGCTGCATGACAGGCAGAAGTTCAACCAAGGCAGTTTTTTTTCCAGTAGGGAAATTCAACAACAGGGTGTACTCTCACCTGTTAGATTTCTGCCTGTTGGATAAGTATTAAAGCTGGAGGAGAACCTGATGGCAACACTTTTGATCATGCTGTAGTCTTTAGGAAGCACTAGAGGGAGATAGAGGAGCAGCAGAGTTTCACTTAGTTAAATTTATGTCCTCCTTTTCAATTATCTTAGGAATTCTGATGTCTTTGATACCCCAGGTTCAACTTCTCTTGTAGGATTGTGAAAGGGTTACACTGTGTGAACAGGCATGGGATGGAATTAGGGGACCTCAGGAAACTGCCAAATCTGAAAGAAGGCTTGCTCACTTATTTCCAGGTGGAGTCTGTGTGGGAAGTGTACCAATTATGATGTTGTGATCGAGGCTGGCTTCAGGGTGTCTGGCGCCCAAGGCGAGGCCCTGCCCCACTGCCCGCATCCTTCCTCCCCCTTGCCCCTGACAAGGGCAAGTGCCACAATGGTGGCACAGCACAGCTCCTGCGCCTCAGAGTGCACACACCACCAGCCACCATCGCTCAGCCTTCTGGGTCTGAGCTTCTGGCACCCTTACAAGGCCATGCCCTAGGCAGCCACCTAGGGCTGCCTAATGAATGGGCCAGCCTTAGTTGTGATGGAGAATGTGCTCAAATCAAAAATTTAAGGCTAAAGCCACTGGAAGTGCAGCTGAGAAACCAGAATAACTTATGTTTTTCAGACAATGTTAAAACAGACATGTATAGCTGGGAGCAAAAAAATTATAAACAACGCTGGCCAATTTCAAAATGTCGGGGAGCAGACAGCCTCAGATTGCTATGGGCTTTCTAAACTGTGCCAGGTCCTGTTTTCCTGTCCCTTCAGCATGTGACAGGAAAAGTTATGCCTCCCAGAAGGCATCGTGTCATTCAGTTATTCAAAAATCAAGATTTCAAGCTCTTCTGTGGCAAAGTTCACTCCTCTGTTTTCAGGAGAGGTGGAGAAGTTAGTGAATGCTCCTTTAGTTTGCAGATTAACATCTGATATGTGGAGGCCTCTGTTCCCATCAAAGTTGGTTTGTCTTTGTGTGACTGTTTAAAAGCACGGACACACAAAGAGAGAGCAAATATTGTTCTGGCCCCTCCTGTTAGCTCTGGGGCGTCTCCCTCCTTTTGGGAGTGTTGGTGTTCCGTATGTAACGTGTCCGGGTGACAAGCAGGATCACAAACCTGTATTTTCCCAGGGATCAAACAAAGGCCCCAATTGATATTAGAATATCAAATAAAATACAATGGGTTGAGATGAGAAATGTTAATGCTCTGTATCATCAAACAGAATACTCCCATTCTTTGCACTGAGTGGAACATACACAGATCCAAAGGGAAGTTTCTGCCATATTCTTAATAATCATTCCCACTACAGAAATTGCCTCTCTTTGAGTACAAAATTAACATAGGGGAAAATATTATCATTAATGACTGCAAATGTGACTCTCACTAATGATTGCAACTGTGATTCTCTCCTTGCTACACATACACACACACACACACACACACTAAACTGTGCATTGAACACATGAAGCTACCTGAGACTGAGTCTATTATTGGCCTATCTGACTGGCGCAGCAGCTCTCAAGGGTCTCAGGTAGAGGTCTCTTACCTCATCTAGTACCTGATCCTTATAAGTGGAAATGTTGGGAGCTGAACTCAGGACCTGCTCCAAAGCAGATGTTATGTCAGGGAGCCAATGGCTCTTACATTTCATGGCCCTTTGTCCCCACTACTTGTGAATTTTTAAAAAAACTTTGTACATGGTATATTTAAGTGTCAACTGAGGATTACTTTTCATGCATGTGATGAAGTAGGTTCTGGCTTCTGACACTTGTGTCATCACAGATATGTTAGTCTCCTAAATGCCACAAAACATTTTGTTGTTTTTTGCTACAATAAACTGTCACGCATCGATATTTCTCAATACATAGTCATTTGTTGTTGAATCAAAAGTTGCTTTATTGTAGGAACTCAGAAGCTTTACCAAGGACACAATCCTTGGCAGTAATGACGTATACAGTGTTACATAGTTACTATATAGGATAACTTCAAAGGGTATCATGCAGATGCAGCTTGAGTCACGGGTTCAAAGGTTACTACACAGTATCTATTTTATTACTAAGGAATTTAAGCTATTAAAAACATCTCCCTTTCTCACATTTCTCTGGGACCAGATAAGGACTGTCTGTGTGAATCTGGGGGAGAGGCACATCACAGCTTTACCAGCCAGGCTGCAGCATAAACATCCTTAGGCTAGATGGATTTATTACTTGCCCAAAGGTTGTAAAGGAGAGGGGGGGGTGATAGAGACTGGTGACCTGCTCTTTGTCTAAGGAATCATCATGGCACACAGAAATATGCATGCTTGAAATACTACACCCCCCCCCAAGCTTTCTCCGGGGTTTAGAAGAATAGAATTTTTTAATCAGCTCTGGCACTCTCACATTTGAGCTATCGACCCACTCATCGTGGGCTACAGAGAAATGTTTCCATCTAATCAGGCTGCAGCGAAAACATCCTTGGACTAGATGGATTTATTACTTGCCCAAAGGTTGTAAAGGGGGGTGGTGGTGGTGGTAGAGACTGGTGACCTGCTCTTTGTCTAAGGAACCATCATGACACACAGAAATATGCATGCTTGACACTAACAGAGTTGGAATTCACAGTTGTAGACTACCTGCCTTCTCCCAAAGATGTTCTGACTCCATATTGAACAGGTGGTTAAAAAGTTCTTGCTTTGTCTAGGAGATTCTTATATATGAAAGAACACGATATAGATGTCAAAATGAATATTTATTTATTTAAAACATTTCTAGTTAAATATTCTTACCTTAGCATGTGTACGTTGCATACCAAAACTGTTGTTAACAGGGCACTTGGGTGCCTTCGGAGAAGTTGGCAGGTTTTATTGTTGTCTTTTGTATGGTATTTTCTCATATATCTGAGTGTTACATGTTGTGATATCCAGCAATACAGAAAGAAAAGAGAGTCTTGTGGTGAATGTTTAATTACTAGATTATTTTATTTATTAAAAATATTTACAGTCTGCCTTTCCTTGTTACTGAAGTTGGAATAGTTTTAAAATTACAATTTAAAACTAACAATAAAACACTAAGTAGTCTTTAAGATGACACAAGCCTTTGTGTGAGGGGGAGTTATTGCTGAATTACCAGTCTGTGAACAATAAAAAGGAAGACAGGATGTTTTCTAGGACTACCATACTATATCTAGGCTTGCCAACTCCAGGTTGGGATATTCCTGGAGATTTGGGGTGAAACCTGGAGAGGGCAGGATTTGGAGAAGGAAGGAACCTCGGTGGGCAAGTCATACACTCCAAAGCAGCCATTTTCTCCAGGGAACTGATTTATATAATCTGGAGATCAACTGTAACTCCAAGAGATCTTGAGATCTCACCTGGAGACTGACAACCTTAACTATGTCCCTCTTACGCTGTCGAAGGCTTTCATGACCGGAGTCCATTGGTGGTTGTAGATTTTCCGGGCTGTGTGGCCGTGGTCTTGGCATTGTAAGACCTGACGTTTCACCAGCAACTGTGACTGGCATCCTCAGAGGTGTAACCCAGAAAACTGGAGTTCTCTATAATGCCAAGACCACAGCCAAACAGCCTGAAAAATCTGCAACAACCTATGTCCCTCTTATTCAGTGTACTGTTCATCTGCTGAAGTGCCTTGAGAGGACATAAATGTCAAATACCAGATGTTCCAAAACTGTCCAACAGGTACAGCGCAATTTTAAGCACTATCTCTGAAGGTATTAGGATAGTGACTAAAGCCCTATACTAGGATATCTTGAAGATATATCAGTACAATTGGGAGATATACCAGTGAATCCGAAGATATGCTACTACCGGTGTTATCGCTGGGTGCTTTCACATGGTGACTGTTTGCAAGCGGATTTTGCTATTCTTACACAGTAAAAATCCAGTTGCAAAGCACATTATTTAGTGTGTGTGAATGCACCCATTGTCTCACTCAAGAAGCAGCAGCATCAGGAACATACTAGGGAAGGAGCAGGGCTTAGCCAGCAAGAACCTTGGCATAGCTTCAAAAATTCACACAGAACACCTGGCAATGAAATATCCACTTAGCTTCTTGCCCTACTTCCACGTTCTGACACAGTTTAGGATACCAGCTAAGTCTGCAGCCAATCACAACCCTCCTAAGGACTGTATAGATGCCAAACAGAACATCCACAGCTCAGCTACACGTCATGCAGCTATATTTGCCTGGGCTCTTGTCATGCTCGCTGCGAATACGCCCAGGAGAACTTTGATCAATGGCAATTCCACAGAAACAGCACTTTCTTTGCACAGTACAAGAACACGTAGCACCAACAGCTGTGAAAGAGAAGCAGTGTCAAAGCATATGTACAACATTACTCTGCTTAGAACCCTTGCAGGTATCACATCTCAAGACAGAAACACCCAGCAGCAACCCCCCCCTAGCAGGGTAGGTATCTGAACAAACTGTCATCTAAATGATCCAGAAGGATAACGTGTGGGACATAAGTAAGCAGACATCCTAATATTTGTACCATTATGTTGGTAGCTTCCAACCAGAACGTTTTAGAAGTAGGAGAAGTATATTACAGGTGAAAAAGAATCCCACAGCTATTCAGTTTCTCCAACAGTATTCACGACAGTATAAATCTGAGACAGAACTTTCTTCAGTCAGAATTATCTATAGAGCAATGCATTCTTAAACAATCCAGCTGTTGTAGGCACTGGCAGCTCCCGACTTCGTTCAACACATTTTCAATGCTATCTCGGTTCAATTTCCCAATTATTTATAGAATGCTTAACCACCTTCTGATTAATTTTTGAGCCACAACGAAATGCACTCTATTCCGTGAATACTTATTATTGCATATAAGTTCTTATTTCTAATACACACACAAATATATGAGCTTCTCTATAACATCACAGATGCAGCAAATAGACCTTGCTATGAGTAGGCCCCCTCTCATGGATTGCTGCCTTGTCGTGGCGAGAGGGCTTGCGCGGTTCAATGAGACTGTGGGCTATGCCATGCAGGGCCACCCAAGATGGACAGGCCACAGCTGAGAACCCAGACAAAATGTGATCCACTGGAAAAGGAAATGACAAACCACTCCAGTATCCTTGCCAAGAAAACCCCATGAACAGAAACAAAAGGCTAAAAGACGAGCTGGAAGACGAGCCCCTCAGGTCAGAAGGTGCCCAATATGCTACTGGCGAAGAGCGTTCAAGTAACCACAGAAAGAGTGAAGCGGCTGTGCCAAAACCGAAAGGACGCTCAGCTGTGGATGTGTCTGATGGTGAAAGAACAGTCCGATGCTGCAAAGAATAATACTGCATTGGAACGTGGAATGTAAGATCTATGAATCAAGGTAAGCTAGATGTGGTCAAACAAGAGATGGCAAGACTGAACATCGATATCTTGGGAATCAGTGAACTAAAATGGACGGGAATTTCTTTTTGGACTTGGGGGCACTCCCTGACTAGTTTGAGCTTGTTTAAGTGGTAAACAGGTCAATGATTTTGATATTTGATTTGTACTCTAGAGACAATAAAACACCACCTACCCATTTTAATGGAATTACTGGATATCATTTTGGAAAATATTTTTTTTTAGGTTTGAGGATCAATTTTATCTTCAGGTGAAAGGTGTCTCTATGGTAACCACCTTTTCTCCTAATGTGGCTTGCCTATTCATGGCCGACCTGGAGAAGAAATATTTTTGCAATAATGAGATTAATCCATTTTGGTCTTCCATCATGTGCTTCCGCAGATACACTGATGATGTAATGGCAGTTCTGCCGATGCAACCATGTTGGAATATATGGTAGAATGGATGAATTCAGTCCACCCATCAATTAAATTCAGTTATAAGGCAGACACTCATACTATAGCCTTTTTGGACACTTTGGTGTTCAGGACTAGTGCTAATACCTTAGCAGTTAAACCTTATAAAAAGCCAACGGATAAGAGTCTGCCTTTACATTTTGATTCTTGCCATCCTGTCCATTTAAAGAACAGCTTGCCATACAACCAGTTGGTCCATGCTAAGCGCAATTCAACTAGAGTTTTAGATTTTGAAAAAGAGAAAAACCAAATCTGTGAACATTTTAGAGACCGTGGATATCCTGCAGCCATATTACAAATGGCTTGCACACGTGTTGAGAAGGTCTTCAGATCTACCATGATTGATGCAGCTCCTCCACAGCATATCAATGAAGTTGATCTTGCAGGCGAACTGACATGCGCCTTCCAGTATTCCACATTGTCTTATCCCATTCAAAATATTTTAAAGAAATTTTGGTTCCTGGTTCAAGATCTACTAGGCTGCCAAAAGTTCCTGAAAATAGGATATAGGAAAACTAGGAATCTGGAAAATATTCTTGTTAAATCTGATTTCTCTAGGTCCTCTAATAGTGTGTTTACTTCTGGCGAGCACCATAAATTTTCTTCACTGTGCCTTGCTGTACAGAAGGAATTTTTGGAGCTTTGGTCTCCGTGGACAACTCTACCCATAGAACTACTGCCTGCACCTTTATGAATGTTTGGACATTTAATTGCCCTGGAATGACTTTGGGTGTGGGTTTGTAGATTCTGAGTGTATTATTCTTTCAACTTGTATTGACAAAAAGACTTTTTGATATTCACTTTAGTGTTTTGTTGAGCATTGTTTTTGGAGGCTGGTTTCCGCGGAGGTTTTTGTCCTGTTTCCCTGCTCCATTATCCACTTGGTTACACAATCCCCAGGTGGGGGTAGAGGATCCCCCTTGTTTGGAGGCCCTCCCTCCTGCTTCAGGGTTATCAGAAAGCGGGGGGGGGGGGATGTCTGCTGGGAACACCATTACACCCTATGAAAACCGATTCCCATAGGGTATAATGGAGAATTGATCTGTGGGTATCTGGGGCTCGGGGGGGGGGCTTTTTTTTTAGGTAGAGGCACCAAATTGTAAGCCTAACATCTGGTGCCTCTCCTCAAAACACCCCCCCCCCCAGTTTCAAAAAGATTGGACCGGGGGTCCAATTCTATGAGCCCCAAAAGAAGGTACCCCTATCTTTCATTATTTCCAAATGGAGGGATGGCATTTAAAAGATGTGTGATCCCTTTAAATGTGATGGCCAGAACTCCCTTTAGAATTCAGTCGTGCTTGTCACACCCTTGCTCCTGGCTCCACCTCCAAAGTCCCCAGATATTTCTTGAATCAGACCTGGCAACCGTAAGACCTTGCCACGGGCTAATCTGCAGGGTAGGTCCCTCCCAGCAAGTGATTGCTCTGCATGGCGAACTCTCCACCGGCCATCAAAATAGAGGGGCACCAAAGAAGAGGTACAAGGACTCCTTGAAGAAATCCCTTGGCACCTGTCGCATCAACCATCACCAGTGGTCTGACCTAGCCTCAGATCGCAAAGCATGGAGGCACACCATCCACCAGGCTGTCTCTTCCTTTGAGAACGCACGCATAGCTGGTCTTGAGGACAAAAGGAGATTGAGGAAGAATCGCACTGCTACAGGACCAACCCCAAATCAGACTTTTCCCTGCAGCCGCTGTGGCCGGACCTGCCTGTCCCGCATTGGTCTTGTCAGCCACCAGCGAGCCTGCAGCAGACGTGGACTGTTGCACCCTTCCTAAATCTTCGTTCGCGAGGCCAAGCCGAGAGAGAGAGAGAGAGAGAGAGAGAGAAGCATATGTTCTTCCTCTATGCATATCCTGCTTGATGCTATTCTAGGGAAAGCGATTTACTCCTAAATTAACAGCACTCTATCATTCTTCCATTTCTTCCCGTCTTTGTCCAAGCTCCCTGCCCTTTATTAGCTCCGTATGGTAACACCAGCCATCAACATGTGAGAGTTCCTTCCTGCAAGTTATCCCCAGATAAAATGGGCATTGTTCCCCTTGCGTCAAGGGAACCTATTTCCTCCGTTTGCTAGGGTGACCATAATGTCTGAAGGAAGCAGCCTGTCACTAATAACACAGGTCGAGATGCAGGACAGGAACCCGGAAGTGACCGACAGGCTGCTTCAGCGTGCCGCTGCGCCGGCCCCCTGGACCCCACAACGATGGGACCGGTGCCACAAGGACGGGCTCGAAACACTCTATAACCCCTCAAAAGAACAGCAGTCTAGCTCGCTTCCCCCGAGCCCTGCCGCCATAAGCCTCAAGGGGGCTCATTTTGCGGCATCTCCCGGCGGGAGGGTGGCACCCGCACGGGACACATATCAAATGAAAGAGGGGGCGCAGGGCTATCAGAAACAGCCGGCGGAGGGAGTCACGAGACCACCCCACTGGGGGATCCACACCCCGAAAGTGATGAAGGTGGCGCAGACAGAGCCAACAGAGCCAACAGGACAAAATAAATAGGCTGCATTATGCAGCACAGTTGAGAAAGTGCCTTATCCCATATACTGATGAAGTAAATACAGGATCTGAGAACAAAATTGCACCAGAAGCTCCCTTACACTGAATCAGTGCTTGGGTCCACCAAAGTCAGTATTATCTACTCCAGTCACAAACACAAAGCTCCCTTACACTGAATCAGTGCTTGGGTCCACCAAAGTCAGTATTGTCACATAAGAACATAAGAGAAGCCCTGTTGGATCAGGCCAGTGGCCCATCCAGTCCAACACTCTGCGTCACATAAGAACATAAGAGAAGCCCTGTTGCATCAGGCCAGTGGCCCCTCCAGTCCAACACTCTGTGTAACATAAGAATATAAGAGAAGCCCTGTTGCATCAGGCCAGTGGTCCCTCCAGTCCAACACTCTGTGCCACATAAAAATATAAGAGAAGCCCTGTTGCATCAGACCAATGGCCCCTCCAGTCCAACACTCTGTGCCACATAAAAATATAAGAGAAGCCCTGTTGCATCAGACCAATGGCTCATCCACTCCACCACTCTGGTCACATAAGAACATAAGAGAAGCCCTGTTAGATCAGGCCAGTGGCCCCTCCAGTCCAACACTCTGTGTCACATAAGAACATAAGAGAAGCCCTGTTGGATCAGGCCAGTGGCCCCTCCAGTCCAACACTCTGTGCCACATAAAAATATAAGAGAAGCCCTGTTGCATCAGACCAATGGCTCATCCACTCCACCACTCTGGTCACATAAGAACATAAGAGAAGCCCTGTTAGATCAGGCCAGTGGCCCCTCCAGTCCAACACTCTGTGTCACATAAGAACATAAGAGAAGCCCTGTTGGATCAGGCCAGTGGCCCCTCCAGTCCAACACTCTGTGCCACATAAAAATATAAGAGAAGCCCTGTTGCATCAGACCAATGGCTCATCCACTCCACCACTCTGGTCACATAAGAACATAAGAGAAGCCCTGTTAGATCAGGCCAGTGGCCCCTCCAGTCCAACACTCTGTGTCACATAAGAACATAAGAGAAGCCCTGTTGGATCAGGCCAGTGGCCCCTCCAGTCCAACACTCTGTGTCACATAAAAATATAAGAGAAGCCCTGTTGCATCAGGCCAGTGGCCCCTCCAGTCCAACACTCTGTGTCACATAAGAACATAAGAGAAGCCCTGTTGGATCAGGCCAGTGGCCCCTCCAGTCCAACACTCTGTGTCACATAAGAACATAAGGAGGGAAGGAAGGGAGGAGGGAGGGAAGGGAGGAGGGAAGGGAAGGGAAGGGAAGGGAAGGGAAGGGAGGGGAGGAAGGAAGGAAGGAAGGAAGGAAGGAAGGAAGGAAGGAAGGAAGGAAGGAAGGAAGGAAGGAAGGAAGGAAGGAAGGAAGGAAGGGGGAGGGAGGGAGGGAAGGAAGGAAGGAAGGAAGGAAGGAAGGAAGGGGGGAGGGAGGGAGGGAAGGAAGGAAGAAAGGAAGGAAGGGAGGAGGGAGGGAAGGAAGGAAGGAAGGGAAGGGAGTGAGGGAAGGAAGGAAGGAAGAAAGAAAGGAAGGGAGGAGGGAGGGAAGGAAGGAAGGGAAGGGAGTGAGGGAAGGAAGGAAGGAAGGAAGGAAGGGAGGGAGGGAGGAGGGAGGGAAGAAAGGAAGGCCGCCCCCCGCCCCCCCCGCTTTCGGCCCCCTTACCTGATTCCAGGGCGGCGGCGAGTCCTGCGGCGGCGGCCTCGCGGCGAGGGAGGGAGGGAGCTGCCGGCGCTGGCCTCTGGAGGCCTCCAGGGACCAGCGCCGGCTGCTCCGCGGCTTCCCCGTGGCCTCCGCTGGTCCCTGGAGGCCCTCCAGAGACTCTGGAAGGCCTTCCGGGACCAGCGCCGGCCAGCGAAGGCCTTCCCGCGGCCTCCGCTGGTCCCTGGAGGCCCTCCAGAGACTCTGGAGGGCTTCCAGCACCAGCGGAGGCCGCGGAGAGGCCTCCGCCACTGCTGCCGGCCCCGCGCGCGGGCGGGGAAGGCGGCGAGTGAGGGAGGGAGCGTCCCTGCGCGTGCGCAGGGGCCCTGCGCAGGCGCAGGGACGCTCCCTCCCTCACTCGCCGCCTTCCCCGCCGGCGCCCGCGGCCCACCGCCTCCGGGGCTGGCTAAACCGGGACCTTTAATGGTCCCGGTATAGGCAGCCCGGGAGCCGGGATTGGGTGGCCAGAACCGGGAATGTCCCGGGAGACCTGGACGGTCTGGCCACCCTACCGTTTGCCCATTTCCCCATGGGATAGTCTAGCGCTTCCTTTTATTCCCACAAAGGGAAACAATCTAGCATTTGGCATCCCCACATCTGTCCCCTCCTTGGTGTCACATTCTTGCCAGGGTATGAGATGGCCACTTGACGGTTCTCTGCAGTAAGTTAGAAGTATTTGCATAACCAGACTGTAAGTGCTGGATGTTTGAGATGGAGGATGCTAAGAGCAATTGACTCTCTCTGGCTTCCTGTCCTTTTGAAAGAGAAATGTCATGGAGTGTATGTAATAAGTTTTGCAACCTCAAAACTGTCCATAGCGTGATGTAGCCCAAAATGGAGGGCATTTTCCCACAAAGGGCTTCTAAGAACAGGCAGAAATCAGTCTAGCAATCTAGCAACACATTGGGCAATTCCTAGAGATTTTGGGGATGGCAGAGGTGGAGAATGGAAGAAGCTCAGCAACTTCAACCTCTAAAGTTGCCATTTTCTCCAGGGGAACTGATCTCTGTGGTCTGGAGATCAACTGACATTCTAGGACAACTCTAGGCCACATCTGGAAGTTGGCAACTATAGGCAGGACAGATTTTAGTGGGAGTATCACTAATGCAGAGAGGAGGTGAACAGCATGATGAAATTAATTGGCAAAATAATTAGGGATAATTCAGCAAGTGGGAGACATCCAGTTTTGCAAGATCCTTCTAGATGACTTTGGAAAGTATCAATGGCCCACCCCAATAAGGAGGAAATTCCCCCTGACTGATATCAGGCTAACAATTATGGGCGGGGCCTACATGTTAAAAAGTGTTTTAAAATGGGTCAACACCCTGGGAGAGAACTCTCTTCTTATCAGTCACTTCCTGTTGGGACTGCAAATTGCAAGGTGGAGGTTGGAGTACTCCCCAAATTTCAGCAGATCTCCAATTCTCAAAGATCAGTTCCCTTGGGGAAAATGTAGGGTTGACAATCCCCAAGTGGGGGCAGGGGATCCCCCGGTTTGGAGGCCCTCCCCCCGCTTCAGGGTCATCAGAAAGCGGGAGTGGGGAGGGGAGGGAAATGTCTGCTGGGAACTCTGTTATTCCCTATGGAGATTTATTCCCATAGAAAATAATGGAGAATAATGGGTATCTGCGGCTGTGGGGGGGCCTGTGTTTTGAGGTGGAGGCACCAAATTTTCAATATAGCATCTAGTGCCTCTCCCCAAAATACCCCCAAGTTTCAAAAAGATTGGACCAGGGGGTTCAATTCTATGAGCCCTGATAGAAGGTGCCCCTATCCTTCATTATTTCCTATGGAAGGAAGGTATTGAAAAGGCGTGCCGTCCCTTGAAATGTGATGGCCAGAACTCCCTTTGGAGTTCAATCATGCTTGTCACAACCTCGATCTTGGCTCCACCCCTAATGTCTCCTGGCTCCACCCCCAAAGTCCCCAGATATTTCTTAAATTGGACTTGGAAACCCTAGGAAAATGGCCGCTTTGGAAGGTAGACACAGAGCTGGCCCTGCTACTAGGCAAACTAGGCAATTGCCTAGGGCACTGGCCTATTGGGGGACGGGCATCGAATTGGGTGTCCCCATGTGACTCAGTGACGTTATCAGTGCAGGGGGGGTCGCCAGAAGTTAGCCTTGCCTAGGGTGCCAGACAGGCTAGGGCTGGCCATGGGTAGATATTATAACACACCACATTAGGGTTGCCAAGTCCAATTAAAGAAAAATCTGGGGACTTTGGGGGTGGAGCCAGGAGACACTGGGGGTGGAGCCAGGAACAAGGGTGTGACAAGCATAATTGAACTCCAAAGGGAGTTCTGGCCATCACATTTAAAGGGACAGCTCACCTTTTTAAATGCCTTTCTTCCATAGGAAATAAGTAAGGATAGGGGCACCATCTTTTGGGGCTCATAGAATTGGACCCTCTGGTCCAATCGTTTTGAAACTTGGGGGGTATTTTGGGGAGAGGCACTAGATGCTATACTAAAAATTTGGTGCCTCTACCTCAAAAAATAGCCCCCCCAGAGCCCCCAATACCCACGGATCAATTCCTTATTATTCCCTATGGGAATTGTTCTCCATAGGGAATAATAGAGTGCCTAGTAGACATTTCCCTCCCCCCCACACACGCTTTCTAAAGGGGGGGAGGGCCTCCATACCAGGGAATCCCCCCCTCCCTGCCCCCTCCCTCTCTCACACACACACAAATACTTACCAGATCTTCTTCCGGAGAACTCTTGCTTTGAAAACAAAAGCAAAGAAAGGGAGGGGCCATTCTCCGAAGCCCTTCCTGTTTCCTCCTTCCTGCCCAGCCTTAAAGGGGCAGCCGTTTTACAAACTGCTCAGGAGCTCAATACCCTACAGGTATGTTCTCCCCCCCCCTCCACCCCCTCCCGCTTCCCGATTTCTGGAGACCGGGGGATGAAGGTGCAAAACCAGAAGTCTCCCGCCAAAGCGGGGTGGTTGGGAAGCCTACACCACATAGAGTCTAGGGTGACATTAAATCTCTGCTGGGCTCTCTCTCCTCCCCAGGCACAGCCCCCCAAATCTCCAGGGATTTTTCAAGCTGGAGTTAGTAACCCTACTTCCTGTATTTCTATCTGTCAGCTTTATTCTCATTTGCTTTTCTTCCTCCCTTCTGCTAAACGGGCAAAAATTGTTACTGAAAATCTCCCAGTCTGACTGCTCTGAGCAAGCAAGCAAGTGGTCCATTTGTTCCATTTGTTGTTTTTCTCTTTGGAATCAGTACAATTATTGAATATTATTCTTGAATTATGCACTGTTAGCATTGTAGCACTTTATTAATAACAATGCTGTTAAGAAACTCAGTTAACGGTCAAAGTAATGTGATTGCTTTGATGGCAAAGTTATTCATTTATGCTCAATGTCAGATCTCACGGAGAGCCAGTTTGGTGTAGTGGTTAAGTGTGCGGACTCTTATCTGGGAGAACCGGGTTTGATTCCCGACTCCTCCACTTGCACCTGCTGGAATGGCCTTGGGTCAGCCATAGCTCTGGCAGAGGTTGTCCTTGAAAGGGCAGTTGCTGTGAGAGCCCTCTCCAGCCCCACCCACCTCACAGGGTGTCTGTTGTTGGGGAGGAAGGTAAAGGAGATTGTGAGCCACTCTGAGACTCTTCGGAGTGGAGGGCGGGATATAAATCCAATATCTTCTTCTTCAATATCTTCTATTTGGTATAGTCCAATGCAACTGAAAACATTTGAGAAGATCAAGTTTGTGTCTGGCTTATTTTCCAAGTTTTCACTTTCTCTCTCCCACTGCAAGGCTCTAAGGGACTTCACTGGAGTTTGTGGACTTGGGAAAAAAAAACACACAATCACAATTGAAAACCTTATTCTAAAATAAAAACGTTAAGACTCAAGACTCCCATTTAAAACACTTTTGGTTTTCTAACAGGACTTCTGTTAAATTGATTTCTGTTAAAAAAAATTCTACCTCTGTTTTGATTGTCCTCAGGTTTTCTTTCTTTGTTCATTTTTTTTAAAAAAAATTCTTCTTTAATATTTGTTTTGTGTGAGTTACTTTGATTTATATTGCTGGTTACAAAATAACAATGTTCCTATCTGGAATGGAAGGAATGCATAAAATCTCATTAAGATGGACAATAAAGATTCTGTTCTCAGAATCACTGACCTTAATTAGTCACCCATATAAAAGGAATATAATCTGTCTGATATACCAACAGCTTTGAGATGTTGAGATCCAGTTTGAGATTATGCACATGTCCCCCAGGATCATGCAAATGTCATTTCCATCTAAGGCTATGAACTAAATCTTCCCAAATCCCAGTTGTATGGCTAAATTTTATGAGCATTGCTGCAATGCACAAGGAAGTGAAATCACAGCCATTTATGCAAAGAGAGCATTTAAACCCCCTGCTGAATAGTATCAGATGGGAACCAAGCCAGCCCCTTTTTGTGACTGAAAAGAAAAAAGCAGCCCATGAAAGAAGCCAAACAAATAAAGGTGTGACCACTTTGCATTCCATTCCCATGAACTTGAACTTCTACTGGAAAAAGGCCAACCTGACGTCAAAAGTAGCCATAGTTCTGTAGTGCACAGGTTCCTGTCCTGCGAACTGTTGAGTATCACAGCACAATTTATATGGATTAGCATTCAGACTTCCAGAGTATGTGCATAAAAATTAGGTATCTGAGCCCCCCCCAGCTTCCCCATCGGGATGGATGCACATACACATCTCTTCCCCTTGCCAAGGGTGGTGGCACCTTGAAATGGTCGCTATAGAAAGGGAGCATCAATAGCACAATTAGCAACATAGTCCCCTAATCTGGGTTTTCAAAATAAAACCCTGCCATTGCCTTGACCAATATGTTTGACTCCAACAGCACAGCATGCGCTACAGATGGCCATATTCATATGCCATAGTCTGGAGATCACTTGTCATTCTGGGAGACATTCCAGACCCCCATGAAGTATTGCAACTCTAGCTTATGCTGTTTCCAAAATGGCTCAGCATATGGCCATTGGACAGAGCTGGCATTGGTTGCCTTGACAGACAACCTCCACATACAGCTAGATTGAGGCAGGTTGCCTGCTGTTATTATTAGACCTTATGGCAGCATTCAGCATGGTCAGCTATGACCTGTTGACGCACTGCCTCATTGACATAGGAGTTCTGGGGCTGGCCCTTCAATGACTTGCCTCCTTTCTCCAAGGCCAGGGACAGGTTATACTAGGAGAGAATGTGTCCTCAATACACCGCTTAATATGTGGGGTCCCTCAGAGGGCACTTCTCTCCCAGATCTCGTTTAACATATATGTGTCCTCTCACCCAGCTGGTGTGGAGGTCTGAGCTTGGGTGCCATCAATATGCTGATGATACCCAGCTGTATCTGTTACTGGATGGCCACCCAGATACCACCCCACAAAATCTGGCTGTGGGTCTGAAGGCTGTGGTTGGATGGTTAAAACAGAGTAGGTTGAAACTGAATCCAACCAGACAGAGGTCCTGTGGCTGGATGGCGGGGGTGCTCTGGGATTGGGGCATGGGTTGCCTACTCTTGATGGGGCATCGCTGACACTGGCACAGTCTGTTAAGAGTTTGAATATGGCGGCCCAAGTCACTCATATTGCCAGGCTGGCATTCTTTCAACTGCGCCAAGCCTGGCAATTGACCCCTTTCCTGTCATGCCCTGACCTAAGCACAGTAATCCATGCAATGGTCACCTCCAGACTAGACTACCGTAACTCGGTCTATGCTGGCCTACCCTTGAGACTGATCTGGAAGCTCCAACTGGTCCGGAATATGGTCACGCAAGTCCTAACATGGATGGCACATATACAACCTGTGCTGCACCAGCTACACTGGTTCCCAGTGGAGCACTGAGTCAAGTTCAAGGTTTTGGTATTGACCAACAAGGCACTGAGCAGTCAAGGACCAATGTACTTATGGGACCATCTCCTCTGTTATGTCCACCAGAGAGTGTTATGTTCCTTAGACAGCAATCTGCTGGTGGTCTCCAGCCCTAAAGACATCCAGCTGTCCTTGACCTGGGCCAGAGACGTCATGGTTCTGGGCCCAACCTGGTGGAACTTTCTACCGGATTCCATCAGGACCCTGCAGGACCTTATGCAATTCCACAGGGCCTGTCAGGCAGAGATGTCCCGCTAGGCTTTGGTTGAGAACAGCAACAGGATAGATAGATAGATAGATAGATAGATAGATAGATAGATAGATAGATAGATAGATAGATAGATAGATAGATAGATAGATAGATAGATAGATAGATAGATAGATAGATGACAGACAGACAGACAGACAGACAGACATAGATAGATAGATAGATAGATAGATAGATAGATAGATAGATAGATAGATAGATAGATAGATAGATAGATAGATAGATAGATAGATAGATAGATAGATAGATAGATATGGGAGCTCTATTTCTTCACTAACAGAGTAGCTAATGGGGGGAGCTTAAATACTTGTCCAGGATCACTGTAGCTGATAGCAGACCTAGAAGGGTATAACAATGCTTGCGATGGTACTGTTTGTCTTACCCCTGCCAGTCTCCAAGCAGCCTCCTTATTTATTCTCTTCAGTAGCTCCTGGTGGGAGTGGCTGGGGTCAGCAGGAGCATCCGCCTCTGTTTGCAAGAGCAGATCCATCCCATCTTAACTCAGGAACATGGCCAATTATGCTGTATCATATCATCTGGATCCTCTCCCACAAGGTCCTGGGCTACAGTCCAAGGAACAAATCCGTTAGTTCATTTATCCTGTGATGAAAGTATCTCTACCAGCAAAGCACTCCCCTAAAGAGATCTAGCCAGACCAGACACACACTGAGTGGGTGTGTATTCCTGCTTTGAACATTTTTATTCTGCTCCTCTCACCAGGAAGATTCAGTCAGCTTCAGGTGAGCCCCTGATGATGTGATGGGTGACAGTGGCCCAGAACAAAATGATCTTGACTATCTTGAAAAACTGATCCACAGGGAGCACTATACCACCACATATTGGTATGTTAGCACATGGGTTCAATAAAACCGCAAGCTTAAGCACACTTACAAGTGACTAAACCCTGTTGAGTTCAATGGGCTTTACTTCTGAGAAAATATTCGGACTGTGTTATAGGTCTATTGTTTCACTGAGATGAAAGGCTTTCCAGTTTGGGGATGATGACACGGAACACAGAAGTGGTCTTCCTTCCACCATCGCAGGTGCTTACCATTTGCCCTCTTTCTGTCAGTTCCTACTCACCAGCCTCCTTTCTTGAGCTTGTCCTAAGTTGCAACTGCTAGTGAAGAGTTGTAGAAGAGCCTTGAGCCATATGCGCTTGAGCCATGTACTCTTGCTGTTTTAGAACTAGCATCACTCAAAATCATGGAAAAGAGAGCTGCGGGCCCTCCTCCCTGGTTTACGAGCCAAGAATAGGAGCCAGATTTCTGTAAATACGTAACTTGTATCCTTTCAAAACTCCACATTGGACATCTGAGGCTTTCTTAACAAAGTATATATATTTTTGTGCGTGTCTATGTTTTTTAGGGCAACAGACTTCTGAATCACACAGTACACTCATCAGAGACAGGATTGACTGAAACTCACAGTCGAGAGGACATTTGGTTAAAAAAAAAAACCCCACAAAGAACGGATGCATGGTTATACATGGAATTGTCCAGAATTCCTGCATCTGCATTAGGTGTCAGGTAAGAATTAGCCACTCACATATACCAGGGCAGCACTGAAAGCCAGACCACCATCCAGCAAGTGTGGATACAGAGGGTGCTTCTTTCATATGCACTGCAATTGGCATTTTAAGCTACCTATTTATTCCATTTATATCCTGTCTCTCTTCCATCACTGGACTCGATGCAGAAGACAAAAGCCTGTTTTGAGATTTTGAAGAGCTGCTACCTTGATAGATGAATGGTCTGATTCAGTATAAGGCAATATCATACGTCCAGGTTAACATAGCTGCACCAAATGCTTCCATCTTCATTTAGCCTGGAAATTATTCCCTACCTTGTATGAACATATGAAGCTGTCTTATACTGAATCAGACCCTGGGTCCATCAAAGTCAGTATTGTCTACTCAGACTGGCAGCGGCTCTCCAGGGTCTCAAGCTGACTTTTTACACCTATTTGCCTGGACCCTTTTTTGGAGATGCCAAGGACTGAACCTGGGACCTTCTGCTTCCCAAGCAGATGCTCTACCACTGAGCCACAGTTCCTCCCCAGTCCGGCCATGTGAATCCATGCAACAGTGACCTTGAGGCTAGACTACTGTAATGTACTCTACATGAGTCTACCTTTAAAGTAAACTTGGAAACTCCAGATGGTACAGAATGCTGCAGCTCAGTTACTCTCTGGAGCTTCACAGAGTATATGTACGCTTCTTCAGTCACTCCATTGGCTTACTGGGATTAGCTCAAGGCATTAGTTATTACCTCCAAAGTCCTTCACCGCCTTGAACACACATGCCTCATGTCTGCTTCTCCCGTTATGCTCCCCCACGGCAGCTTCACTCATCTGCGCAAAGCCTTCTTAAGGTGCCACACTGCAAATGGGTAAGAGCTACAACTGCCTGTACATGTGCATTCTTTGCTGTGGCTTCCACCTTTTTGAACTCTACCTGAGAAAGTCAGGAAGGCTTCCATACTTTGATCATTCCACAGAAAGTGTACAACTGAAATGTCCAGGAAGGGACTTGTATAAAGGAACTAAAAATGTAGACTGGAACAGTTCAGGGGGCACTTTAGAAGGGAATAGGATTTTCGTCTATTGCAGTGTTGAGTGCATGTATCTTCTTATTGCACTTCCCCCCTTTGTAATCCACATTCTGCATTGTTGTGGTATGTCATACCTTGGGTTTGTTTTTTTTTTAATTGTATCAATATATCTAATTCTTAATGTGCCCGGCTTCTATTAAAGGAGCTGAACATTTTTTTTTTCTCCAGGCAGCTGGCAACTTTAAGAGTGGATTATTGTGGGGGGGTTTTGGTTTCTGTTGTGCTTTGCTGTTTTAAAGTGCTGCAATCCGAAGACGGGCAAAACGTGCAGCAAAAGAAAACACTATCACTTGAAGTGTCTGATCACCATGTGTATCCCAACTCAACGATAAACCTCACAGATTTGCAGCGTAAAGTGCTGCACCTGAATTTAATCTAATCTACCTCTACTGCAGTTTTTCTTGTAACTTTTAAAAATGATTTTAGGGGGGAGGGCTTGCACATCCCCTCAATCTCTATAGAGATTAAATGCATAATTGCTTTCCTTTTGGGGTTTCCTTTTTTTTTTAAAGGATATTTAAATAATCTTGTGATCCCCTCCAATCTAACTGTACAGGCAAGGTGTATTGGCCTGTTACCTGGGTGCAACTAAAGTCTGTATAGAGAGTCAGTTTCATTAACAAATTATCATCTCAATAAACACAGATTTTAAAAAGCTAAATACAATCTACCTACAGTCTAATTCAAAATATTAAATTAAATGCAGCAGATGGAGCTGGCATTCACAAAGCATACTGATCCACAATTCTGTAACCTGGTAGATGGAGTAATACTGACGAATCCTCCCAAAGGTTGCATGTCCATGTTTAAAAGCAATGAGATAAAATAAACCCTTGGAAAACTCCATAGCATAAGTGCCATGGAGAAGAGCAATGGTCACCCACCCAGCATCGTCTCCTGGAAACAATTTGTCAAAGAATGGAATCACAAAACTGGTGTCTCCCAATCCCTCCAGCAGATGGTAAAGAAAGATATCATAGCGGACAGTACTAAAACCTGCCAAGTCGTTTTGACAAGGGGTGTGCTCCCCTGTCCTAACAGATCAGTTTGCATGACAAAATCAATTTCAAAAAGCTGGAAGCCAGGTTGAAATGGGTCCAGATAATCAGTGCCCTTTAAAACTGCCTGGAGTTGAGCCATCTGCACCAGTTCAGAAATCACAGTGCGGCTACTACATTGTGTGGAAGAGCGACTGCTTTATTTCTACGGATCATTGTCATTAAAATGGCAAAGGTGGAAGGTACTAATGTGGCAGCAAACGATGTTTCCATATGCTGTATAATTTTCCTAGCACAAGTGTTTAGCACCAATAACTAACCTATATGTATTTTCCCATGCAGGTCAAACCACCAACCACCCTTGCCAAATGAAATCAGCAAACTGTTTAAATTATCGGTTTAAAACATCATCCTCAAGCCAAATCTTTGCACGGTTGAGTTGCTAAACACAAGGATTTGATACAATGAAGGTGATGACGGCTTCTGGATCCAGCTTTACAGAACATGTTTCAATATAATAATGACCAGGAAGTAAAGATCCGGTAACAGAAGTTAAATTCATTAGGGCTGAGTAGGAAATTTGAAGAGGAGTAAGAATAAGCATAAGAGCGCCATGGCGCAGAGTGGTAAACTGTGGTATTGCAGTCCAAGCTCTCTGCTCACGACCTGAGTTCAATCCCAGCGGAAGCTGGATTTACGTAGCCGACTCAAGGTTGACTCAGTCTTCCATCCTTCCGAGGTCGGTAAAATGAGGACCCAACTTGCGGGGGGGGGGGGAGTGTAGATGACTGGGGAAGGCAATGGCAAACCACCCTGTAAAAAGTCTGCTGTGAAAAAATTGTGATGCAATGTCACCCCAGAGTTGGAAACGTCTGGTGCTTGCACAGGGGACTACCTTTTTTAAGAATAACCATGCCACATTAATATCTTTATACCCACTTTCATGATAACGTCTAAAGAAGTATGACATTTGTATTTTTAAAAGTCAACTTGCTATTTCATACTCTCCCTGTTGTTTATAACAAGTTAATATGGTCAAATATGCCATGACTGGAGACACAGTTGCATTGACCTTGCTTATTAGTAGAGCCAGTTTGGTGTAGTGGTTAATTGTGCAGACTCTTATCCGGGAGAACCGGGTTTGATTCCCCACACCTCCACTTGCACCTGCTGGAAAGGCCTTGGGTTAACCATAGCTCTGGCAGAGGTTGTCCTTGAAAGGGCAGCTGCTGTGAGAGCCCTCTCAGCCCCATCCACCTCGCAGGGTGTATGTTGGGGTGGGGGGAGAAGATATAGGAGATTGTAAGCCGCTCTGAGTCTCTGATTCAGGGAGAACGGCGGGGTATAAATCTGCAATTCTTATTATTATTATTACCAGTCAGCAGCACAGACTCAGTGCTCTCCTTCCATCCTCTATGAGACAAACTTTTCCATGTGCTTAGTAGAAACATGCACTAAGGAGACAAGGTCCTTGCAGTGTGTTTATACAGTACACACAAGCTTTAAAATGTGCGAGTGTGTGCTTTAAAGATCACAGTGCCTAGCATGTACTCATTAAAAGTGTAACGTTGAGAAGCATACCCAAGACCCATCTAAGGCAAGCACCACAAAACGTAAGAGCAGAAGCAATTCACCAACCTTCTTTGCTACTGGCATTTAATGCCAGGTCCTTGTATTATGATGATGATTATTTAAGGTTTTCTATGGTGAATATTACCAACTTGAAAAGCAGAATACAGATAAAATATAGAAAGCCATATGGATTTGTTTAGGCCCTGCTGATTCCTGCTTTGAGGACAAAGTGGTATCTCTAGAGTTGTTGACCCAGCAACTAAAATTCATATCAAAATCTCTCCAACTCTGCCCCACCCTGACCCTCAGCTATTATCCTCTTCCATGCAAATATCTGTGGGTTAAATCTATCAAGTTGCCAAGTATGGTAAGGCTTCAGCTAATATGACAGTAACAGAAAAATACTCTTCTTGTGGGATAAACTGAGCTACTGGAACACAAAAGAAAAAGAACCTACACCTGTTTACTTACAGGCAAGTGCGTTTGCTGGCAAAGGAATAACTTCACTTTGCACCACCACCCTTCTACCAGCGCAATCCTATGCAATTATTCCACTCTAACTGGAATCAATGAGCTTAGACTTGAATAATTCTGCATTAAACTCTACTGTGCATCATCCTGAATCAGATTTGTTCTTCCTGGTACAATCAGGTTTTTCAAAGATGAGAAGTACACCGTTCTCAGATGTTTTCCAAGAGCAAAACTGCATTTTAATGCTTAGTTATAAAATAACAACCAAAGCAAGCCAGTACTACAAGTTGGCTCCAGATCACTGCCAAACTGAAGTGCTATAAGGCAGTCCTAAGGGTGTTTGTTCAAAAACAAAATAACATAGAATTCTGAACCAATTGAACGATTAAATATGTTTAAGACTAGGAATAAGCCCCATTGTGGAGAAAAATACAATGGGCTCTAAAAAGAGGCTCTGGGTGAGTGACCCCCCACCTTGCTGTCTTTCCACCCACCCAAGTGAAGGCATTCCCTCCACCTCCACCTCAAGGGGAGCTGATCTCTGCCATCTGGAGAGCAGTCATGATTCTGAGTGATCTCCAGCCCTCACTTGGAGATTGGCAACCGTGGTTCTCCAGGAGGAAATGTCATTGGACCTGTCTGAGGTCCCATCCCTCCTCAAACCCCACCGTCTCCAGCCCCCATCCCTTAAATCTCCAGGAATTTCCTAACTTGGAGTTGGCAACCCTATCTCCTTCCCTTTATCTGCTCCTCTGACTTCAGCTTTCCATTGCCTTCCCCCACCCTAAAGCCTCTACATAGGAAAAGGACAGTCTTTCTCCACCAAGGGGGGGGGGAGCAGCTTATATTGTACTTTTCTGCCCCCTTTGATCTGAGCAACAACCCTGTGAGGCAGGTTAGGCTGGAAGTCTGTGACTGGTCTGAAATTACCCAGTCAGCTTCCACAGCAAAAACCTGTGTCTGGCAGACCCCGCTCTGAAGCCCTAACTCCTATGCCCTCCTCAAACTCCCCACCACAGAATCTCCAAGAATTTCCCACCAACCTGGAACTGGCGGCCGTAGTCAGGACTGGCCCCAATGAGTTCTGCCTCGGAGGACTTTAGTGATACCTTTCAGAACAGTCTGTCTCTGATAACGTTGTTGGACTTAAGCACAGGACTTCAATCTGTCTCTCACTTTCCCTCCATATCTATCTATTTATCTGGTCTGTTGCCACAGGATGCCATTTTCCCCCTTTCTAGAGGAGAATAGGGAGGAGTCCTCAGCTGGCTGTTTCCCTTCTCCTCCATCAGCCAATCAATTTCTCTGGCTGTTTCCCTTCTCCTCCATCAGCCAATCAATTTCTCTGGCTGTTTCCCTTCTCCTCCGTCAGCCAATCAAGGGAAGGGTTTCTTTCTCTCCTCTTCAATCAGTGCAACAGGCAGCTCAGCCAATGGGGGAGTAGGGAGAGTCAGCAACTGCTAGAACTAAGGTTGGTTGCCTTTTACTGACAGAATCAGCTTTGCTGGCTAGCAACACAGCCATTCAGGCAGGAGAGAGGAGCAGAGTCAATCAATGACATGCAAGTACTCTTGACTGATAGTTTGATGGACCAAACATTGATGCACCACAGTCTCACCCAGTCCCAACCAATGAGGGAGCGCGGATCTGCCAAGATGAAAGGGGTTTTATTATAGATGCTTCCCGGGGGAAGAGGGAGCACTAAGGGAGACAACTCTGAGATATGCCAGTGTATGGTAGAGTTACACTGGCACATTACCCCAGCACCCCCAAACTTTGCGCCAATACCCAAGGGGGAGAGCAAAATCTATACACTGTGGCTAACAGGTCTCATCGCAGAACCCTAACAGCTACCCTGTTTCCAGAGGCTTGCCTTCAAAGAAGCGACCATGCACTGATAGGTAAGCAAGGGCCAAGAACCCAAACCTGCTTCCCTTGCTTGAGGCCAGGTACTCCCCAGCGCTACTGCCTCCTGCTGGTGGCTGAGCCATGGCCTCCCAGTACTGACTCATCATGCAATGGGGAAAAAATCCCAGGAAAGTTTCCCAGGTGCACTGCCAAGGGGGCACTTTCCGTCCTACACTGAGCTAGCAGCTCAGTGCTGTGAAACACACTCCCCATAAAGAGGACAGGGCTCATAGGTGGTGGGGCGGCTGATTGACATGGCACCTGCAGAGGCCGCTGGCTGTGACATGGGATGCTGGGAATGGATATGGGATGCTGCAACATGGGATGCTGGGGATGCACTGAGAGGCTACAGGGGGATCTGTTAGTGGTGCTGTGTGCCCATGCACACTGATCCAGCCCCACTGCCCCCCCCCCATCTGCAGTGAGGGCATCCTTGGCAATGTGGCCAAGCTGCTGAGCTATCAGATATCTGTGAATGGGCACCCTCTCCTTTGTTGTCTCCTTGCACCCCTTACTTTGTGATTGCAACCTTTGTATGTATGGGCTGTGGACCTGCTTGGGGTCGCTGTAGGAGGAAGAATGCTGGGGAGGGAGAATTCTGTCAGCTGCCCAGTTACTGTCAGGTAGAGCTCTGTTCCTTTAAGGAGGTGGGATGGTATGCCATGTCCTGATCTGTGGCCCAGCCCTGCCCGTCAGCTGTGACATGCACAGGGCTACGTCCCCACTTGTGGGATTGGTTTTGTCTGCCCTGTGCTTGGTCTTGTCTGCCCTGTGATTGGTTTTGTCTGCCCTGTATGTCATAGCCCTGCCGTTGCACCTTGCAACCTGTTCGGGATGCAATGCCATGGTTGGTGGGGATGATGTGACCCTGTGACCCTGCTTCTCAGTCTTTTGCCTGCTTCCTGGTCTCTGCCAGAGCCCCTTAGAGAGCAAACTTGTGGTGCCGTGATTAGACTTGCAGCCAGCTGCTGCAGCACTGGCAGCCCTTAGGATTGCACTGCCCGTGTGGCATAAGCCTTCACGAGTCAGAGATCGCATTGTAAGTAGTGTTGAGCTGGCAGATTTATTTCCAAAAAGCAAAAAGGGTCATGAGAATTCTTACAAAGAGAGGTCAAAAGGTGCAGTTTCCCAGGACAAGGTATGTGACATTACATTACAACCTCCCCTCTCATCCTTCCAGTTCTACTGTTTATTACTTTGGATGCAAATCTGTCAGCTAAATGGAATAGCTCATGCACATGACAAACGGAGTTCTGACTCATAAAAGCTTATACATTTGTTAGTATTTATGGCACTATTAATAGACAGCATGATTTAGTGGTTATAGTGCTGAAGAGCCAGGTTTGAATCCCCACTCTGCCACGGAAGCTTGCTGGGTAACTTTGAGTCAGTCACGTACTCTCAGCCTAACCTACTTCACAGGGTTGTTGTGAGGATAAAATGGAGAAGAACATGCAAGCAGCCTAGGTCCTGCATTAGCGCAGGGGTGGCCATTTGCCAAGGGCCATTTGGATATTTATAACATCATTCGCGGGCCTTACAAAATTATCAGCTTAAAAAACAATGCTCTGCCGAGGGAGAACAATTCAGGCCGGC
Organism: Heteronotia binoei; assembly: GCF_032191835.1. Lineage (NCBI taxonomy): Eukaryota > Metazoa > Chordata > Lepidosauria > Squamata > Gekkonidae > Heteronotia > Heteronotia binoei. The sequence goes on along the minus strand of NC_083243.1, from coordinate 177,726,165 downwards.
AAAATTAATGCAAATAACTGTTTTTCTATTTGAAGTCATATGGGGAGAGCCTAATTCAGTACACACACACACACACCAGCTTGCCGCCCTAGGCAAATGCCTAGGTCCAGGCATATTAGACCACATCCCCTAATATTAACATATTAGGCCACATCATCTGGGATAATCATGTGCAAACTGAACTGGTGGTAGCTGGCTCCCACCCCTGCCACCCTCCCTTCAGCTGCTCCCAGCAGACCTTTAAAGGCATCCACATACCCCAGCAGCAGTCCTTCACAATGCCCATGAGAGAGAGAGAGGGAGGGAGGAAGGCTTGGCCCAACAATCCCCGAGGGCCAGACCAAGTGATCTCAAGGGCCGCAAGCAGCCCTCGGGCCTGATGTTCCCCACCCCTGCATTAGAGAGTCAGGATATAAACGAAGTAAATAAATAAATACAAAATTCACCAGGCCAATTTCTCTGGAATTACTTAGAAGTAAACTCAATTTGAGCTCAGTGGGGTTTACTCCCTAGTATATGTGCTCAGAACAGCAGCCTTAATAATCAGCTAGCAACATTTGCACCTCCAACAGTTCCGAGATCACTTCTATGAATCACAAATGAAGGTGAATATCAACGAGGGACTGTCATAGGCAACATGTGGATTTCTGCGGCTGATAAATGGAATAGGATCCAATGATCAGCAGCAGCTCTCCAGTTACACTAACTTTTTGTGTTTGAGACTTGTGTTTGTATTTTTGTGAAGCGTGAACGCCATGATTTCTAAGGAAGCAAAAAAGGTGACTCTACACTCCCACCATCCCATGAATCTTTTAGCTTTTAGCCCAGTTGCTTTCCATTGCTGGAGTACCCATGAGCGGCTAATCAACAAGACATGATGATGATGATGCCCTCGTCAAGTAAGATAAGAAGCAAGTAGATGTAACTACCTATAGAGAAAACAAATATTGTACATTTAGATTCAAGTCTAGTGGCACCTTATAGACTAACAAGTTTTTTGAGGCATGAGGTTTTGGGAATCAAAGCTTCCTTTGCCAAGTAGAAGTGAGATCTCTGTCCTTATATTCCGGCCTGAAGATGGAAGGGGATATAAGGACTCCAGGGATTTCCATTTCTACTTGTATCTCATAAAGGGAACATTGATTGTGGTTTATCAGGTGCTACAGGACTCAAATCCAGTTGTTCTATGTTCAACACTGCTGCCCTCTTGATAACTAGGTATGATACAACATGCTGTCCATGCAGGAACAGGAAAGCATGTGACTGTAGTTCTAGCTTCGTCTACACATTTAATGAAGTGGTAGAGTCAAGAGGATGGAATGGGATTAACCATATGACATTGGGGGAACCTCATTTTTTTTTTTTTTAGAATGCACATACATAAAACACTCACTGGAAGTCCAAAACTAACAATTCAGGGAAGGGGCCCGTTTATTTTTAACTTCAGAGGTTTGCTGTATCTATATATAAGATCCCCACCTTCCGTGGTTTGAAGTGTTGATGTTTAGTGTACCTAGGGTTGCCAAGTCCAATTCAAGAAATATCTGGGGACTTTAGGGGTGGAGCCAGGAGCAAGGGTGCGATGAGCATAATTGAACTCCGAAGGGAATTCTGGCCGTCACATATAAAAGGGACTGCACACCTTTTAAATGCCTTCCTTCCATTGGAAATAATGAAGGATAGGGGCACCTTTTTTGTGGGGCTCATAGAATTGGACCCCCTGGTCCAATCTTCTTGAAACTTTGGGGGGGGGGGTATTTTGGGGAGAGACACTGGATGCTGTGCTGCAATTCTGGTGCCTCTCCCGCAAAATACAGCCCCTTCAGAGCCCCAGATCAATTCTCCATTATTCCCTATGGGAATAAGTCTCCCTAGGGAATAACAAAGTTCCCAGCAGACATTTCCTTCCCCTCCCCCCGCTTTCTGATGACCCTGAAGCGGGGGGAGGGCCTCCAAACGGCCCTTGAGATCACTTGGTCTGGCCCTCGGGGATTGTTGGGCCGAGCCTGCCTCCCTCTCTCATGGGCATTGTGAAGGACTCCTGTTGAGGTCCCTCTTCCCCCCAGGCTCCTCTCCCAAATCTCCATTAATTTTTCAACCTGGAGTTGGCACTCCTATCATAGCTTGCCAACAGTTTCCATAACAGTACTTCCTTGGGAGTTAGCACTGCAACTGGCCCCACCTGGGGATTGGCAACCCTAAGTGTACCGCCATCGGAGCGTCTGACCCAGCCATGAAAGCCGCCAGGTTGGACATAGGAAGCTAAGGCGCACATACTCGCGGCAGATGACTCTGCAAAGAAAATCTGGCCACCTTGGCAACACATGTGGAGCTGCTGGCTTGTGCAGCGAGCTGCCCACAGACGTCGAGGAAATCCTGGATTCCCCGACGAACGCGCGCGCGCGCGCTCCCGAACCCCCGGAGCGAGTTGCTACGTAACCAGCTCGAGCGTGCTGTTGCCGCGGACGGAACCTAAGGAGCGCATGCGCAACGGTCGCGCGCCTTGGTCTGTCTTCCTCCTTCTTCCCGATACCGGAAATGACGCAGAGTGCCGGCTCGGCGAAGGTGGGTGGGGCCCCTGTGGCGGAAGCGGCTGGAGTCGGGCGGGTCCCCGGTGCGGCGCGCTTCTCGGCTAGGTGGATTCTTTTTTTTTTTCCCCTCCCCTGCCCCTCCTTTTCCTCTCCCCGCCCGGCTTCCGTACCCCTCCTCACCTCGTCCCGCCCGGAGCCGTCGCCATGATCCTGCTGGAGGTCAACAACCGCATCATCGAGGATACGCTCGCGCTCAAGTTCGAGGGCGCGGCCGCCGGGTGAGAGGGGGAGTGGCGGCGGCGGGGACGGGGGGGAAGAGGAGCCCCGGGGTCCTGGGCCCTGCAGGCTGCACGCGCTGGCTGCCGTCCTCAGGATGGGGAGCGAGAGGGTGGGGATCCTGGGCCTCTCTAACCACTACCCGCCTTATTGAAACCTGCATGATGACAGGGCCCCGCTGGAGGATCAACCTCCATTTTCCAGGTGTGAAGATATTGGATTTATATCCCGCCCTCCACTCCGAAGAGTCTCAGAGCCGCTCACAGTCTCCTTTCCCTTCCTCCCCCACAACAGACACCCTGTGAGGTAGATGAAGATATTGGATTTATCTCCTGCCCTCCACTCCGAAGAGTCTCAGAGCGGCTCACAATCTCCTTTCCCTTCCTCCCCCACAACAGACACCCTGTGAGGTGGGTGGGGCTGGAGAGGGCTCTCACAACAGCTGCCCTTTCAAGGACAGAGGCTCAGAGCGGCTCACAATCTCCTTTCCCTTCCTCCCTCACAACAGACACCTTGCGAGGTGGGTGGGGCTGGAGAGGACTCTCACAGCAGCTGCCCTTTCAAGCACAGAGGCTCAGAGCGGCTCACAATCTCCTTTCCCTTCCTCCCCCACAACAGACACCCTGTGAGGTGGGTGGGGCTGAGAGAGCTCTGACAAAAGCTGCCCTTTCAAGGACAACCTCTGCCAGAGCTAAGGCTGACCCAAGGCCATGCCAGCAGGTGCAAGTGGAGGAGTGTGGAATCAAACCTGGTTCTCCCAGATAAGAGTCCGCACACTTAGCCACTACACCAAACTGGCTTTCTTCCTCCCCCACAACAGACACCCTGTGAGGTGGGTGGGGCTGGAGAGGGCTCTCACAGCAGCTGCCCTTTCAAGGACAACCTCTGCCAGAGCTATGGCTGACCCAAGGCCATTCCAGCAGGTGCATGTGGAGGAGTGGGGAATCCAACCCGGTTCTCCCAGATAAGAGTCCGCACACTTCACCCCTACAGCAGACTGGCTCTGTGGGTGGAGAACAGACACTTCCTTTTTTCACCCAAGGGGGTGTCGCCAGGGTGCTTGCTTACCTCGAGGACCTTTCGTTTCTCATAGACTTAGAGGAAAGGGGGAGGGGTATTTCGTATCCATTCGCCATCTCAGGTCTGTTAGTATATCTGTACTCTGCAGTAGGGTGTGTTTCTGTTGATTAGCTCACGCTGGGTAGAGGTTTCTACAAAAGGAGGCTTGTTGAGGCATGGCTTTAGTCAGAGGTAGACTCTTAAGTAAGCATTACTTAAGGGGAGGGACGGTGGCTCAGTGGTAGAGCATCTGCTTGGGAAGCAGAAGGTCCCAGGTTCAATCCCTGGCATCTCCAAAAAAGGGTCCAGGCAAATAGGTGTGAAAAACCTCAGCTTGAGACCCTGGAGAGCCGCTGCCAGTCTGAGAAGACAATACTGACTTTGATGGACCAGGGGTCTGATACAGTATAAGGCAGCTTCATATGTTCATTTCCATCTAGATAACTGCAGGGTTGCTATACAAATGTTCCCAGGATGCTCAAGCCACAAATGGGTACTTCCTGGAGAAGGAGGAGCTTGTAGAAGTGATATTTTCCACTGGCAGTTTTCACCATCCATGTTTTAAAAACAATATTGTTCCTCGCTTTATATGTACAATGCAGTTTTACTACATGAATTTTCCAGAGCTATTTGAAGTGAAAGATTCTTCAGAGTTTCTATAGGGGAAGTCAGTAAGACATTTACTTTGCAAAACTGGTAGACAGGGAGTTGGTGGTGTTTGAAATGAGTCAGGTGAGTGGTGATGAGCCTGTGGAATTGCTTTTGGCTGACATATATAAATATATATATATAAATTATGTTCCTGTCAGATGGTGTTCGTGAACCCAGCCCAGCTATTGGAGAGTGTGGGTGTATCCTAGCTCTGTAGTTCCTTTGCCTCTGACATGTGTTGCTTTATATGATGGCTGTCCTGCTCTTATTCTTTGCAAGAGTTTATGTAGGCTAACTTGAAGCCCTCTTTTGAACTAACTTAGACTGAAAGTAGCCTGTGCCCCAGAGTTAAACTTTGTTGGTCTTAAACATACCACTGGACTCAGTTTGTTTTAATGCTGTCGTTTAGTTTAGTTTCTTAACAGATGTTAAAGTATAACTACTCCCTGTTAAGTAGTCCTTGCTTAAGAACACAGATATCTTGCACTGTTGCATCAGGGTTCCTCTAGATTAGCGTTCTCTGTAACAATTCATGTTAGGCTCTCCCCCAGGACACTGGACTACATTCTTTCTTCTCCACCACTAATATAGTAGAAGCTTACAGTATTTATTGTGTCAGTTTCTTTAGCTCCTGAAGGAAATATCCTCCCTCTCCCCGCCCCGTGGTATTCTGGTATGCTGTATTTCAGGGGTGGCCAATGGTAGCTCGCCAGATGCTTTTTGCCTACAATTCCTTTGGCCATGCTGGCTGGGGCTGATGGGAGTTCTGGCAAAAAAACATCTGGAGAGCTACCATTGGCCACCCCTGCATTTGTTGCAGTAATTGTTCATGGTGTGGTATGACATATATTTGTACTAAAAAGAAATGCTCAGATTTACCAAAAGTAATAATAGTATGCTAAATTGGTTTGAAAATGCATAGTATGTCCTGCTTCTTTTGGGAGCTATTGAATCTTTGGGACATATCGAGCTGCTTTCAGTGTAGTGAGGAGCATTTCCTGTCAGAGCTTTAAAGGGTGTGTGTCACTTCTCTAATGCAGTAGATGTAGCTGAGTGTGCAGTGTTCAGCCATATTCTGCTTTTGATACGATCTGCTATTCACGCATTGCTTGCATGTTGTAACAGCATATCCTCCGGAGACAATGGGAATACTAACTGGTTCTCTGTACTTCAAGGTAGCAACACAAGCCCCATACTTATAAGAACATAAGAGAAGCCATGTTAGATCAGGCCAATGGCCCATCCAGTCCAACATTCTGTGTCACACAGCGGCCAAATATATATATATATATATATATATATATATATATATATATATATATATATACACACACACACACACACACACACACACACACACTGTGGCTAATAGCCACTGATGGACCTCTGCTCCATATTTTTATCTAACCCCTTCTTGAGGATGGCTATGCTTGTGGACGCCACCACCTCCTGTGGCAGTGAATTCCACATGTTAATCACCCTTTGGGTGAAGAAGTACTTCCTTTTATCCGTTTTAACCTGTCTGCTCAGCAATTTCATTGAATGCCCACGAGTTCTTGTATTGTGAGAAAGGGAGAAAAGTACTTCTTTGTACATTACTTGTACATTATTCGATACTGCATGATACAATATTCACAGGTGTTCCTTAGCAGGAGACACTACTTATTTGTAGACATGTAAACTTTTAACTTTGTTGCTTTTTGTAAATATTTGCATGAATCACCCAGAATTTTAACAGTCGCGTCCCAGCATCATGGGTATAAATTATGAGATGCTATTGTAAGCACTTTCTATGCATTTTTAGAAGTCCAGGTTTACTGCAGCTCCATGTTGAGAGTACACAAGTGTGTGCTATTAGTCTTCTGTTGCTCTAAAGTACTGAGGGAAGTGCATATGCTTCTGCCTTGACTGTATACCATTAACCCTGTGAGGTAGGATTTTATTATGAGCCTTTCTGACACAATCTTACCGTGTATGTAGCATGTGCACATTTGTGAATATGCCATTGTTATATCCACACTTTTAAGTTCTTATGTGTTCATTTTAAAAAGTGAGTCAGTTATCTTAGTCCAACTTTGCATCGAACCATTTATGCATCTGTCTAATAAAATGGCCTCTCTAGAACTGTAGAAGATTTAGCACCTTAAGTAAATCAACAGACAGGAAGTTGTAGCTTCTGCATTTTTAAGCTGATGATTTCCATGTCCAGACAAGCTCAGAGCCAACCAAACATCTGAAATGAATACCATGGTAGTTGTTTCAAGCTGAGTCATCTCTTTATAATATAGAGACAGATTTACTGGGTTTTTTTTTTAAAGTCAGTTGTAGTGCTTCTACTTCAGAAAATGGATCACTCTTTTAAAGATCCATCTTGGTTTGTATCTCTGCTTAAGCTATTATTATATTGCTTGCAATTTCAGACTGGCAGTTCAAGAATACAACAAACCGAATGGAGTTGTCCCACACTGATAGATAGATTTGACATCAGAAGCACTGGCGTCTAATGGTTAAGCTACAGGGCATGAATTTGGGAGTTTTTCACTCTGTTCCCAATTCTATCATTTTGTTGTTGTTTGAACTGAACCATGTCCCTTCGCTAAGTCACTTTTAAAAAAATAGTGTATGCCAGTGTTTCCCATTTGCAGGTTCTTGACCCAGTACCAGGCCACGGAAGCCTCACTACCGGGTCGCAAGAAAAGCCAAAGCTAACCCCGCCCCCAGCAAAGCTAGCTCCGCCCCATCTCTGTGTTGTGCAGAGAGAAGCTGGGCTGCCTCTCCTTCCTTCTCCCCCGCTCCCAGTGTTTGAGAGAAAAGCTTGCATCTATTGGCACTTTAGACCCATGAAGTGTTCTTCAAGGTATGAGCTTTCCTGTGCCTTGCAGTATGTTCTTTTGGGGAGATTTCCCCGGGAGGCCTGGGCGGCAAAGAAGGGTGTGGGCGGGGAGTGGACATTCCAGTAGCTGGGGGTTTTTTACCAAACGACCCCTGGGCAGAATTTTTGCGGACTGGGGTCATCTGATGGTGAGGAAGGCTTTTTTTTCTTTGTCCCCCCTTCTATCTTTCTTTCCCTGCAAGTGATGCTCTGTCTGTATTCTTGGTGCTGGAGGTGGGAAGCAACAGTGGGAGGGCTTCTAGTGCCCTGGCCCCACTGGTGGACATTCTGGTGCTTTTGGGGCATTGTATGAGGGAATTTTTGACTGGATAATCCACTGGCTTGATCCAACATGGCTCCTCGTATGTTTATGTTCTTTCTTTTCCTTTCCTTCCATTTTTGCTGGATGAAACTTTTCTGTTCATCATACTGTTGTTGCAGACATAGGAGCTCTGCCAATGAAAAGTTGGCACCCCCAGTTGTAGCCCGGTGGCCTTCTATGAGATTTTTGTGTGAGTGAGAGTAAGAGGTGTGGGGCAGAAAGAGATTATTGATTACTGCGGTATATCTCAACAGCACTGGAAGACGTTGCACTATGAACTGGTCCTGCTTTTAACAGCTGTCTGACACCAAAATTAAACTACTACTGTAGATATTAAAAAAGGATGAAGGTAGTTCACTGGCTGAGTATTTGCACAACAGGTTGCTTTTAAAGGCATGGGAAACACAGCCAGTAAAAAGCTGCAAGCCCCTCATAAATATCCTTCTTGGGATAACTGCAGAAAAGCTTGTATAAACTTCATATAACTTGAAATTAATTCATTAATTGCAGTACAATTCTCTGGTACCTTTCACAGCAATTTCCCAGTGTTTTAACCAAAGAAAAGTATGAAAAATAGCTGTCAAAAGTTTTTCTTGAAACCAAGCAAGCTTGGTTGTAACTTGAGGCAGGGTTCCAGTAGTAGCAGCTGAAGGAAGGGCTTACTAAATGTGTCAGCATATTTTGAGGTAGAGCAACTGCCAGGGCCCAGTTTGGGTGGTACACAGTGCTGGCTTTCCTGATGGCAATGGCAACAGCAGTCCCAACTGCATACACTGGCCAGTGCTGTTGAGGAAGAGATATATAGGTGGTGCAGGCAATTGAACATGGGCGTTAGGAGTGCTTGCAAGCTGGAGAAGAATACACAAACAGATAGGTGCAAGCAGGTGTGGGGGTGAAAAGAGAGGACCACCCACTTTCCACCCCCATTTTGGCTCAGCATGAGTTTCAGAGAGATTTTTCTGAAAATGAATCTACTTCCAAAGAAGAGGCAGGTTTGGGGGAGTGACTTGGAAGTGACATCACAGGAAAAGGTGGAGTTTTGGTTCAGTGTGCCCCGGAAGTGACAGCATTTGGTCCTTGACACCACAGGAAATGACATAAATCCTGTCTCTCGGCTCCACCCCCAAAGTCTCCTGGCTCCAGCCCCAAATTTTAGTGGGCCATGAAGGAGAAGTGTAAAAATAACCGGGCCATAGGAAAGAAAAGTTTGGGAAACCCTGGTGTATGCCATTAAAGAATTACAGATAAATAAGAGTAGTAAGATCAAAGTAATACCCTAGGTCTCTGATCCTACAAATCACAGTGATAAGCAGTTCAATAGAAAATGGAGGCCCCCTCTCCTTTCAAGACAGGTTATCTGGTGAGAGTTATTGACTGTTTTAAATAACTTCATACACATGTGTAAGACCCATTCACATGTCTGATTGCCTTTGTAGCTGGAGCTACTCTCGGGAGTGTGTTTCTTCACAAATGTACAGCTCCAGTGGAGGGCTATGTGCATGCATACTGGATTTTAACTTCTTTCCAGGTTAGATTAGGTGGTGTGAGTGTATTACGTTAGTGTGTAATATAGACAGGAGGATAGGTGATTTTTAGGAAGGACCAAACTTTGGCCATCTTTTAAAAACTGGTTTCTTTTGCCTCCATGTTGGTAAAAGCTCTTACATGGTTTTGCTCATGAGCTTTTTGGAACATCAGGGCATGTGTGTTCTTTGAAAGAACAGATTTCCTTGGTGCAGCCTGAAATGTTAAGCATCCCCAGCTCTCCCTGTTGGTGGGTGTCTTGATCTGTGAGCATTATGCCCACACAACTTATGCTGTGCTAAGTTGCACCCAGCAGCTTGTTTTAACTGTTTTGGCGCTGGTTTGTAGTGGTTATGTAGTGAAAGTTTCTATCTTTTCCCCTCCCAAGTTACCATGACCACACTTCAGTTACCTTTGATGTATACCATTGCTGTTTTGAGACTGAGATAAATCATGTAAAGCAGTTCACAGTATCTGCTTGAAACTGGGTGGTTAGTATTTCTGAAGTTGTAGCTTGAGCATAAATTCCTTGTGGTTGTCTGGTTCACTTAAAGAAACTGTTTCTGTCAAGACTTCAGTATGAGATGTACAGATTGCTTTGCAAAGGATAGTAGAACCAGTGTACAAATGAGATCATGGTTGGACTAGCTGAAGTAGAGGTGGCACAGTGGTGGAAAGCTGCAAAATAGACTAACACCCTCATTGTCAGGCTGACTTTATCATTTTGGTGCTTTCCTTGCTTCTGATGATGCAGATCAGTATACATAAGGTTTATCACAAACACTTAGATCACAAGCATGTTTACTTGGATGCAAATTCAAATGCTTTCAGAGTGACTGTATTCCAAGTATTCCAAGCTTTTAGGAATGAAGCATATGATTCTGCATATACCAAACCCCATGTTTGGCACAATATGAAGATGTATAAATTGGGGGTTTGCCTGAAGTTTGTGGTTATGAAGACATGATCATGGAACAGCTTCCATAGATGACTTGAGTGTTATAATTTGCTGTTGTAATGTATATTAGGCTTATTATTGTCACCAGATTCCACCACAATCTATATTTATTTGTAAATCTTGCCCTGCAGTTCCCCAGAGAAGTGCAAACTCTGTGGAATATAACCTGAAGAAGAAGATACTGGATTTATATCCCGCCCTTCACTCAAGAGTCTCAGAGCGGCTCACAATCTCCTTTACCTTCCTCCCCCACAACAGACACCCTGTGAGGTGGGTGGGGCTGGAGAGGGTTCTCACAGCAGCTGCCCTTTCAAGGACAGAGGCTCAGAGCGGCCTACAATCTCCATTCCCTTCCTCCCCCACAACAGACACCCAGTGAGGTGGGTGGGGCTGGAGTGGGCTCTCCCAGCAGCTGCCCTTTCAAGGACAACCTCTGCCAGAGCTATGGCTGACCCAAGGCCATGCTAGCAGGTGCAAGTGGAGGAGTGGAGAATCAAACCCGGTTCTCCCAGATAAGAGTCCGCACACTTAACCAGTACACTAAACTGGCTCTCCTTTGCAGTGCAAGCTTTAAGCTTTTAAATGTTTGTCCTTCAATTATAGGAGATTATATATAATAATTGTCCTTCAATTATAGCCTTGGAATCCTCAATTTCTGTTATTATGCAGGCCGGCCATTAACTGCGACCCAAGTGATCTCCTAACCAGGCTGCCTTTTCCCTGAGTTTCCTCCTGTGTGTGCATAGACCCTGACTTCTGTCTGATGTTGCAAATGAGAAGCAAGTTCTACACAAAATAATTTTTATCTTTCTTTTTTGTATTAATTTACTGATCCTATGAGACATTTGGGTTGTGTCTGATTGAAACTTGAGGAAAGGCTGTCAGACGGGGATTTGACTTGGTTTTAAGCCTGTCTTGCTGGCTTAAATCCCATGCAGCTTCCTCTTTTGTCTCTAGCTTTGGGGGAACAGTGGCTTCTTGGCAGTTGAAAAAGTAGAGCGGTTTCATCTAAAAATCATATAAAACCGCTGTTGGTTGAGTTAAAGCGGACTAACTGTAGGGAAAAATCAGACTGCCCAGAGCCTTTGCTCATAGTAACGTAAGTTAATGTGTCATTGGAGTTGACTACAAAGAGGATTTGAATGTCTGTTAATGTTTAATGGGGGAAGCAGCTGCCATTTTTAGCTTCAAAGTTCTGATGAGCTTGTCAAAAACAGGTCTTAAATTTAAGGCAGGAGGGAATTGCTGGGTGATATTTTTGTTTCTTATGCTTCTTCGTTTGCTCCTGAAGACAGAATGCAGTGAAAACAGATGCTTGTGCGTTTTCAGGTGTAAGAAGTTTTTAAGTGAACTAGAGGATTAAGAGAAACTTATTACATCTCTAATGGGATTTTGTTTGAAATTTTGTGAAATGGCCCTATTAGGTGATTTGTCTACTACAGGGTTTTTCATACTTTTCTTTTTATGGCCTGGTTATTTTTACACTTCTCCTTCGTGACGCATTAAAATGTGGGGGGCGGAGCCAGGAGACTTTGGGGGTGGAACCGGGAGACAGGAATTATGTAATTTCCTGTGGTGTCAAGGGGCAAGTGATGCCACTTCTGGGGCACACTGAACCAAAACTCCACCTTTTCCAGCGATGTCACTTCCAGAATGTGCACCAGTGGGGCCAGGGCACTAGAAGCCCTCCCACTGTTGCTTCCCCCCTCCCAGCACTAAGAATACAGACAGAGCATCAGTTGCAGGGAAAGAGAGAGGGGGAGAGGGAGAGGGAGAAAAAAAAAAGAAAGAAAGAGAAAGACCTTCCTCACCATCAGATGACCTCAGCCAGCAACAATTCTGCCCAGGGGTCATTTGATTAAAAAAAAAAAAAGCTACTGGAATGCCCACTCCCCACCCCTCCCGGCTGAAAAAAACACACACACCCTTCTTTGCTGCCCAGGCCTCCTGGGGAAATCTCCCCAAAAGAACATACTGCAAGGCACAGGAAAGCTCATACTTTGAAGAACACTTCATGGGTCTAAAGTGCCAATGGATGCCAGCTTTTCTCTCAAACACTGGGAGCGGGGGAGAAGGAAGGAGAGGCAGCCCAGCTCCTCTCTGCACAACACAGAGAAGGGGGAATGAAGGAAGCCAAACAGAGCTCAGACTTTGCAGCCTGTGTCAGTCTTCAAGGCTGGCTTTTCTCTGCACAACAGAGAAATGGGGAAAGGAAGGAAGCCAAACGGAGCTCATGCTTTGCAGCCTGCGTCAGTCTTCAAGGCTAGCTTTTCTCTGCACAACAAAGAAATGGGGAAAGGAAGGAAGCCAAACGGAGCTCATGCTTTGCAGCCTGCGTCAGTCTTCAAGGCTAGCTTTTCTCTGCACAACAGAGAGACGGGAGAAGGAAAGAAGCCAAATGGAGCGCAAACTTTGCAGCCTGTGTCAATCTTCAAAGCTAGCTTTTCTCTGCACAACAGAGATGGGGGAAAGATGGAAGCAGAGCAGAAGTCATGCTTTGCTGGAGGCGGGGCTAGCTTTGGCTTTTCTTGTGACCCGGTAGTGAGGCTTCCGTGGGTTGCAACCCTGCAAATGGGAAACACTGGTCTACTAGAAGTCATTTTTATTGGGAAGGAAGTCATGAAGAGAAGGGAATCTTTCCAGCGGCGTAAAGCTAATCTTGTATTAACATTAAACTTTCTAGGTGTGTGTGTGTCGCACTTGCTGGTGGTTGCAGGTGGACAGCACTGCAAGTTTGCCTAAAACTGTTAGTCCCTGTGATGCTTTTTACTGCACAGGTGTTAGAACACATAGGGGTCCACTATGGGATGAACTATATGTTTGTGTTTGTGAACCAGTTAATGGTTGCTCAGCCTAGATCATGGGAAATACTTCTTAGATCATTACAAGTGACATGCTGTCTTCTTGCAGTAGCAGCTAAGAGCTGATAATGCAGAAGATTAGTTTTACTAATTATCTGTCCGGTGAATTGCCGACTACACAGAGTATTTGTGTTGGAGCAAAGAATTTACTCTTTGCCTTTGGAAAGGAACAATTTACTAAAAAGGTGTTTGAAGCTTTCAGATGAACTTCAGCTCGTTAAAAAAAGTACTGAAATGTGCAATGTCTGAAGAAGTGTTCATGCCCAGGAAAGGTTATACCCAGAATTAAACCTCATTAGTCTCAAAGGTGCCACTGGGCTCAAACTTTGTTCTGCTGCTTCAAACCAATGTGGCTATCCATCTGAAATGTGCAGTGTCATTCTTTGGTGGGCAGTCATAGGAGATTAGTAGTTTTCAATAATTCATAGTCTTGGGTAGTGTATTGTATAGCTGCACACTGTACAAGGGAGGAAATCGGTATTCACCTCAAAATGTAACGTTTTAGATTTGGCCACGAGAGTGAAGATGCACTTGAAACTCTGGGCGGTGCCCACGTAAGTTAGAGATGCTACAAGAACAAAGCTGCAGTGAGAGGAAGTGCTCGATGTAGCTCTTCTCCCCATAGTTAATAGAAGTGGAATGTGTTTTTGCAAAAACGAGCTAATATGCGCAGATACTCTTAAATTGCCTAAATTATTCGGGGTAAAGGCACTACCTTTTTCTTTCTCGCCTGGTTATGTTATCTGGTACATGCCTACAATGTGTGCGTATAGTAAAATATATATTTTGCATGCACTGAGAGCCATGGAATATTTTTAGGCTACCAGAAGACCCTGTAATTTCAACTAGGTAGGTGCTAAAATGCTTTTCCTAGCTTTTATCAAGCTAAAATCGCTTGATAAAAATCAATGGAAAACATTTTATGGGAATGTTACCATGGCTGAAAGAAGGATGCCTGAGAAACAGCCGTCATGTAAGCAGTTTTATTGTGTGAGGTATTTTGAGTTTGAGGTGGACACAGAAATTTGGACTTGGTATGCCAGCTGCTAAATTTGCACAGTCTAACACAGAGGTGGCCAAACGGTGGCTCGGGAGCCACATGTGGCTCTTTCACACATATTGTGTGGCTCTTGAAACCCCCCCCCCCCTCCATTGGTCAGCTTGGAGAAGGCATTTGTCTCTTTAAATCACTTCTCCAAGCCAAGCCAGCTGGTGGCTTGAAGGATGCATTTAAAGTTTCCTTCCACCCCTGACATTCATGTCTTGCAGCTATCCAACATCTGATGTTGTTGCTGAGCAGACAGGTTAAAACGGATAAAAGGAAGTACTTCTTCACCCAAAGGGTGATTAACATGTGGAATTCGCTGCCACAGGAGGTGGTGGCGGCCACAAGTATAGCCACCTTCAAGAGGGGTTTAGATAAAAATATGGAGCACAGGTCCATCAGTGGCTATTAGCCACAGTGTATGTGTGTATATAACATTTTTTGCCACTGTGTGACACAGAGGGTTGGACTTGATGGGCCGTTGGCCTGATCCAACATGGCTTCTCTTATGTCCTTATGTTTGTTCTGTGTGGCTCTTACGTTAAGCAAGTTTGGCCACCCGTGGCCTAACACTTTGTAAGATGCTGAAGTAAGGGTTTAAAGTAGAAAGGAAAATTTGGCTGGATCTAGGATCTCAACCAGAGTCCTTTCAGCAGTGTTCTGCTTGGAACTCCTTGTCGGAATCCTAGGACGAGAAAGACAGGAACATAAGATCGAATAAGCTCCTTTATTCATGTTCTTTGTCCTTGTGTATCTTTCCTCGTGTACTTCTCATTTGAGAAACTGCTTGGAAAGATAAAGGCACAGAAAGAGGTAGGTGGAAAATGAGAGGGAGAAAGATTGTGACTAGTTAGCTGGCAGCTGGCTGGCTGAGAGAAAAGCTTAAAAAGCACGTGTGGTGTTACAGGAAGGCAAGAGGGTTTTAATGGCTCTTCAGCTGCTTTTGACTGAGTGGGAAATGCTTGCCATAACACCTTGTTTCACCTTTTTTATGTTTCTGGATTTCCTATGGCCCAAAATTCTGTAGCAATTTCGTTAACAGGGAACGGTTGCAGTGAACATGTTGCAGAATCTATATTACCTTCCGTCTTTAATCTGAGTGTAGGTCAAACTGTTGGTTTTGACCTATATGACTTCCTATAAGGGACCTACTAGTTCATTAGAATCGTCTAAGTCCCTTCTCGGAATCACTCCCCACCTTGCACATGCACAGTCTTACTGATGGTGACCAGCGCTGGGCCCTTTTTTGAATATAGCTCCACCTTTCTGGAACGTTTTTTTTTTTTTGGCGGGGGACGGGGACCTAGTTCACCTGGTACGTTTGTTATTAGCATTTGATGCCAGGGAAAGGCATTTTTATGCATGTGTTATTTAGGTGAAGAAGAAGAAGATGAAGAAGATATTGGATGTATATCCTGCCCTCCACTCCGTAGAGTCTCAGAGCGGCTCACAATCTCCTTTCCCTTCCTCCCCCACAACAGACACCCTGTGAGGTGGGTGGGGTTGGAGAGGGCTCTCACAGCAGCTGCCCTTTCAAGGACAGAGGCTCAGAGCGGCCTACAACAACAACAACAACAACAACAAATTTTATTTGTATCCCGCCCTCCCTGCCGGAGCAGGCTCAGGGCGGCTAACAACATGGTTCAGAGTTAAATTATACAAGTAAATAAAACTACATTAAACATTATCAGCATTTAGTTAAAATCTGGTTAAGCTTTAAAATTAAATTAGTTAATTTTTAAAAGTGCTAGTGCTATGTTTGCTTTTTCTGATGGCGGTTTCCTTCGCAATTTCCATTTTCATCAGGGAAGGCCAGTCTGAAGAGGAAGGCCTTGCAGGCCCTGCGGAACTGTTCTAGGTCCCGCAGGGCCCGCATTTCCTCTGGAAGTTGGTTCCATAGGCTCGGGGCTATAGAGGAGAAGGCCCGGTTACGGGTGCTTTGCAGCTTCACCTCTCTCGGTCCGGGGATAGTCAGCAGGTTTTTCCCGGCTGACCTCAGTGCTCTCTGGGGTTCATATGAGGAGAGACGGTCCCTAAGGTAGACAGGTCCTCGACCATATAGGGCTTTAAAGGTAATGACCAGCACTTTGTAACGAACCCGGTATGTAACTGGCAGCCAGTGCAGTTCGCGCAGCCCAGGCTGTATGTGCTCCCATTTAGGGAGTCCCAGCAACAGTCTAGCCGCTGCGTTCTGCACCAGCTGCAGCTTCCGGGTTCGGCACAGAGGCAGCCCCATGTAGAGGGCATTACAGTAATCCAGTCTCGAGGTGACCGTTGCATGAAGCACCACTGCCAGATCTTGGCGCTCTAGGAAGGGAGCCAACTGCTTTGCCCGCCTTAGATGGAAAAAGGCTGACTTGGCAGTGGCTGCAATCTGGGCCTCCATTGATAATGCAGGCTCCAGTAAAACTCCCAGGCTCTTAACTTGGTGCGCCGCTTTCAACGGCGCCCCGTCGAAGACCGGGAGAGGTATTTCCCCTCCCCGAGCGCCCCGACCCAGACAAAGGACCTCTGTCTTCGCTGGATTCAGTTTCAGCCCGCTCTTCCTCAACCAGGTTGCCAAATCCTGCAGGGCCCGGTCTAAATTCTCTGGGACGCAGTCGGGCCGGCCGTCCATTAGCAGATAGAGTTGGGTGTCATCTGCATATTGATGGCACCCAAGTCCATGTCTCCTGGCAATCTGGGCAAGGGGGCGCATGTAGATATTAAATAGCATTGGTGAGAGAACTGCCCCCTGAGGCACTCCACAATCCAATGTGCGCCTCAGGGACAGCTCGCCCCCAATTGCCACCCTTTGTCCCCGATCCTCGAGGAAGGAGGCAAGCCATTGTAAGGCAGACCCCCTCACCCCTACATCGGCGAGGCGGCGGGTCAGTAGCCGATGGTCGACCGTGTCGAACGCAGCCGACAGGTCCAACAACATCAGCACCGCCACACCGCCCCGATCCAGGTGCCGTTGGAGATCATCTACCAGGGCGACCAGTACTGTCTCCATCCCGTAACCCGGGCAAAAGCACGCACCACGCAATAATAATAAATACAATCTCCTTTCCCTTCCTCCCCCACAACAGACCCCCTGTGAGGTGGGTGGGGCTGGAGAGGGCTCTCACAGCAGCTGCCCTTTCAAGGACAGAGGCTCCGAGCGGCCTACAATCTCCTCTACCTTCCTCCCCCACAACAGACACCCTGTGAGGTGGGTGGGGCTGGAGAGGGCTCTCACAGCAGCTGCCCTTTCAAGGACAACCTCTGCCAGAGCTATGGCTGACCCAAGGCCATACCAGCAGGTGCAAGTGGAGGAGTGGGGAATCAAACCCGGTTCTCTCAGATAAGAGTCCGCACACTTAACCACTACACCAAACTGGTGACTTGCTATTACTCAACTTTGGTTGTGTGCAGTAGTGATTTCATTATTTGATTATTGTAATATGTTTTATTTTGCTGTCTTGAACATTTTGAAGAAATTACTTGGGAAAGTTATGGTGATTTTTATTTTAAAAATAAAAATCTGGCGGGGGAGGGCGGGATATAAAAATAAAATTTGCTTTGCTTTGCTTTGCTTTGCTTTGCTAAAATACCTACCTGCCCTTTTCTCCAAAATTTGAGTCCAGTGGCACCTTTAAGAACAGCAAACTTAAATTCTGGGTGTAAGCTTTCCTCTGCATGCACACTACTTGAAACAGACTTCCTCAAGTCTTACATATAGGTGTGTGGGAGTTAGTTGCCAGGTAGGGCTAGTTAGAATCAAGATACATAAGTAACTGAGCAATAGTAAAGATTGGATGAAAACAGCTGGTGGTAAGATCTGTGAATATCAGCAAATTAGCATACAAATAAAAGAGTTAGCAAACAGATGTGAGAACAAAGTTTGAGTCCAGTGGTCCCTTTAAGACCAATAAAGTTTAATTTGGGGGAGAGTGACTTAGCGTGTGTAGATGTACACTTCAGATACTTTAAAACAGACCTCTTCAAGCATTTCATATGAACACATGAAGCTGCCTTCTACTGAATCAGATCCTGGGCCCATCAAAGTCAGTATTGTCTTCTCAGACTGGCAGCGGCTCTCCAGGGTCTCCAGCTGAGGTTTTTCACACCTATTTGCCTGGACCCTTTTTTGGAGATGCCGGGGACTGAACCTGGGATCTTCTGCTTACCAAGCAAATGCTCTGCCACTGAGCCATCAAGGCAGCGAGGGTGGGGTTAGTTGCCAGGAAGGACTAATTAGAGTCAAGGTGCATAAATAAGTGAGCAATAAGTATAGCTGAGAAGTGTGCATGCGGATGAAAGCTTATACCCATAGTTAAACTTTGTTAGTCTTAAAGGAGCTACTAGACTCAAGCTGTGTTCTGCTGCTTCAAACCAACAGGGCTACTCAGCTGAATCTGCCCTCCCTGCAGTTTATATCAGGGGTGGCCAGCGGTAGCTCTCCAGATGTTTTTTTGCCTACAACTCCCATCAGCCCCAGCCATTGGCCATTTAGATAGAAATATGGAGCACAGGTCCATCGGTGGCTATTAGCCACAGTGTATGTGTGTATATAAAAATTTTTGCCACTGTGTGACACAGAGTGTTGGACTTGATGGGCCGTTGGCCTGATCCAACATGGCTTCTCTTATGTTCTTTTGTTCTTAACATCTGGAGAGCTACCGTTGGCCACCCCTGGTTTATATCATAAATCTACAATTGTTCAAAATTGTACTAAATGTACAAAAAATCTACAATATGATCTTAATAAGCCACAGATACTAATGATGTATGCTAAAATTATTTTTGCCACCCATTATAAATATGTTTTGAAGCTATAGGAAAAAAACATTTTATATTGGGGAAATTAATATCTGAGGGAAACGGAAATTTATGTAAATACTTTTATATTAAGCCTAAACTTATTTTTCTGCTTAAACAGTATGGAAATAATCACTTATTGTTTAGCATATGATGTACTATTTGGAATATTTATGAAATCTGAAAGTATAAATGTGTTAGTTTTCTACACCAAATACACCCAGTGTTAAGGAGAGTTTCAAACAGTTATATGCTGTACTACCTTAGTATATGTATCTTAAGTTTTTTCCGTCTGAGAAATAGGAAAAAATGGAATTTTTTTTAAAAAAGCTAATGTAATAGTTCGGCCAGGAAATACCTTATTGTCGTCAAAGGGCTATCGGCATTTGATTGTTGAATTAAATATTATATTGAAATATTATATTGAATGCTTCAGTAGTATAGTTTAGCATGCTAATTGTGAGTAAAATAGTTAAATCTAACACAAAATGTATGCTTGAAAAAACATTGTATGTGTCTACCATATACACAGACATTAGTATGGATGTTATTAACATAAATATCTTTATATTACTCATTCTGAATAAATCTTGTCCTCAAATGTGTCAAAGTCTGCCAAAAAGCATTTCATTTGTTCCAAATGAGAAAATACGTCATCAGAGTATTTTTAGTGCTCACTCATATGTTCTACTAGAAAACTGGGGAAAGTTTTTGGGGTTGAGGAGAGACTCTTGTCTTTTCTCCTGAAATATTCTGGTTTTTCCACCTAGGATGTCACATTTCTACTAACTACCAATAAAGTTAAATATATTAATCTCTCCACCAAAAAAGGAAATGTTTTGTAGATCCTCAGACAACTGCCAGTGGGCAGGTGCTCTTTGCACTTTTCCCGGTATTCCATTTCCCAGAAATTGCGCCATCACAGAAAAGGCACTGGTGGTGGTAGAAAGTGTCATCAAGTTGAAGTTGCCTTATGGAGACCCTGTAGAATTTTCAAGGCAAGAGATGACAGAAGTGCCATTGCCTGTCTCTGTGTAGCAACCCTGGACTTCTTTGGTGGTCTCCCATGAAAGTACTAACCAGGGTTGACACTGATTAGAAGAAGAAGAAGAAGAAGAAGATATTGGATTTATATCCCGCCCTCCACTCCAAAGAGTCTCAGAGCGACTCACAATCTCCTTTACCTTCCTCCCCCACAACAGACACCCTGTGAGGTGGGTGGGGCTGGAGAGGGCTCTCACAGCAGCTGCCCTTTCAAGGACAACCTCTGCCAGAGCTATGGCTGAACCAAGGCCATGCTAGCAGGTAGGAGTGGGGAATCAAACCCGGTTCTCTCAGATAAGAGTCCGCACACTTAACCACTACACCAAACTGGCGTTCTTCCTCCCCACAACAGACACCCTGTGAGGTGGGTGGGGCTGGAGAGGGCTCTCACAGTAGCTGCCCTTTCAAGGACAACCTCTGCCAGAGCTATGGCTGACCCAAGGCCATGCCAGCAGGTGCGAGTGGAGGAGTGGGGAATCAAACCCGGTTCTCCCAGATAAGAGTCCGCACACTTAACCACTACACCAAACTGATAAGTTTTTGAGATCTGATGACATTGGACTAGCCTGAGCCATCTGGGGGCAAAGACACTGTACCTTGCCAAATTAGTGCAAGTTTGACAAATTGAGGATGCTGTTAAAACTGTTATGCAGTCCTAAATTGGTTTATGGGTTTATATAGGAAGAAGCAGTCCTAAGTTAAGTTGATTCCTCTCTGATGTTCTGTGACATCTATAAGATTAAATTGTATGCAGATGTAGTAGCTCCTTATATTTTGTGTTTGTGGTCATTAAAATCTGCCCTTCCTGATTTTATCAAAGAGTTCTAGAATTCCTAACCTAATACTTGGATATGACTTGTGTTGTTACCTGAACTACCTGCATAGGTGCATTTTCATGGCTACATGATCTGTGTTGGAAGTGGGTTTGGTGAGAGGTTGACAATAGAATGGTCGTTCTGTGGCTGAGAATGAGTCGGGGTGGTGTCATTTCTTTACTGCCTTCTGCTTCTGGAAAGTACAATGGTGTTGCTACCTCAGTCCCAGAATGTTAGTCTTCCTTAAGCCATACATTGATTTGATGAGTACAATGGAATTTGCCCTTGGCCCGTGTTGATAACCAATAAGTAGAGATTAATTTGAAAGCATGTGGAAATTATTCCCTTCTCAAGGACAGAAAGCTAAAATAAGAATCTAACTTCTGAAATGTTATAGCTGTAGTCTCTCAAACACCAGTTGGTAGACAGTCATTATTTTTAAAAAAATAATAATAATCAGCAATTAAGTTAAGTGGAAAGTAAGAAGTGGGCTTGAGCACGCTTGCTTGATGTAGTGGTGTAGAGCCGATTTGGTGTAGTGCAAGGTTGTCCAGCCTGAGATCCAAGGGCCTCATGTGGCCTAGGATGGCTATGAATGCGGCCTCAACACAAACTCATAAACTAAGCTGGGGAGTAGCAGAGCCAGTCTCCCAAGCTCCTGGGCAGGCTTGTGGGGTGGGAGTTTTCCCTGTCGGGGGGGGGGGGCTGCTGGCCCCTCTCAGCATTTGGAGGTGGGGTGTGTGCGGTGGAGCTGGGCTCGGTGTCCCCCAAATGGAGATTCTCCACTGCCTCGGGTGGATTCTGTTGCATTCCCCCTCCATCTCTTCACTGTGGGGCTTGCTGCATGCAGTCTGGCCTGGTGGTTGTTTGATTCCAGCAGACCCCATATTGGCACGTTTTCTGATGTTATGCTTTTTTTTTCTTGTTGGGGTGGGTGACTGACATTGCCTGGCCTGGTTCCTGTTTCAACTCCGGGCCATCTGCAGCAGCTGGACTTGGAAGCAGAAGGGGCATTAAGGTCCTGTGTTTCTGGGAGGCATGGGATGATTTTTTTTTTTACTGACCCCCCCTCCCCTTGTGTTTCTCTGTGGTCTGGTCTGCCTTGTGGGGCCTATGTGGCATGGTTCCTGCTTCAGCTCTGAGCTATCTGCCAGCAGGACTTGGAAGCAGAAAGGACATTAAGGCCCTGTGTTTCTGGGAGGGATGGGATGATTTTTTTTACTGACCCCCCTCCTCCCCTTCTGCTGTGGCGGATATCACAAAAATTATTCATAGACCTTTTAAATCTCATCATCAGCTATTAGTGTTTGTGTATTTTATGTGCGGCCCAAGACAATTCTTCTTCTTCCAGTGCTACCCAGGGAAGCCAAGAGGTTGGACACTCCTGGTGTAGTGGTTAGGAATATGGACTCCAATCTGGGAGAACTGCATTTGATTCCCCACTCCTCCACGTGCACCTGCTGGTGTGACCTTGGGTCAGTCAAAGTTCTCTAAGAGCAGTTATTGAAAGAGCTCTCTCAGCCCCACCTACTTCCCAGGATGTCTGTTGTGAGGAGGGGAATGGAAGGAGATTGTAAACTGCTCTAAGACTCCCAAGTGAAGGGTGGGACATATTCCAGTCTCCTCCTTCTTGTTCGCATCTTGGGCACTTTATGCTTAAAAATTATGTTGAGGCTTAGACTTACTTTATTACTGTCATGGATTAAGGGAAGAATACCAAAATGAGGGAAAGAATGGCAGGATATCATTAGGATTAACAGTTTATGCACTTCGGCTCCTTCTGAACAGGGTGCAAAAGAAATTCAGCAGCTATTTTTGAACTACTAACGAGGAAACAAAGTTAGAAGTCTGAATGTCACCCATTCATACTACAGTAATGATATTGGTTGAGAAATAGTTCTGTATTTAGCTACAAGTAGTTCTTTGCCTCATGCTAAATACACACTGGGCAGAATTCTGTTTGAAGCTACGCTATTCTGCTTGGGATTTTTATTCCTATTCATCGTTTGTTGGGATTGACCCAGTGGGGAACCGTGATAGTCTGTTGCAGCGGAAACAGAAGGCAGTTTTGGTGGCAAATAGAAGGAAAAAGCTATATGTGGATGTACTGAACAAACTTTTGTTTCACATTAAGAATAAGCCTGGTTTATCCTTGGGCTCACACGATCCTGCGTATAACGAGATGAAGAAGTGAGTTTGAAGACCTCCTTTATGAATTATTCAGTTTAACCATAATTAATTTTGATTCAGAGGTAACAACAGATCGTGTTTAACCTGAAGAGTTCCCAAATCATGTAGTCCTTATAATTATATATTTGTAAAAGTCAAGATAGGAAGTGGACAAGCTGGAGAATAAAGTAGGTTTGTGATCATCGTGAGGGAAGAGGCACTGTGAGCCAAATCTGGGCCAAGTAAGAGTGATTTCTGAGATGAGGAAAAAAAATAGTTGTCTTATTTCTTTGCAGTTGTGTAGCTTTTCACTAGCCAGGTAATAGTGATGAAAATCAGAATCACTGCATGTGTAGATGAAGCTGTAGAACCAGCCGTATAATAAGCTGAGGCTGTGGTTTTTGAGGGCAGTAGCTTCTATTTACACCCCACCCTCCACCCCTTGCCTGGAATCAGGGCAGCCAACACTCCTTTACTCCTGAGGAGGCATCTTGGAATAATGTGGCAAGCTGCTGATGCCTGATTGGGCATCAGCATCTCCTGAGCATTGCCTAGCTTCTCAGCAGATGCAAAAGTTTGAAAAGCCCCTGTTGGGTGTCTACGGCTTGCCTCATAGTGTTTCAAGAGGCGGAGGGAATGAGGAAGGAAGGAGTCTGGTCTAGTCTAACTTCAGAGCAAAAAGAAGTGGGCAGGGGAGTGGGCTCAGGTAGCAACTGCTGTTGACTCATTATTAGTTAAGATGCCTTACGGAACACAACAGTGTTACCGTCTCATATTGCTCAAGGCGTGCTTACAGTTGCTCACAGCAGAAAGTACCACCAAAGGTTTCCATTGCAAATTGACAACTTAGAATGTATGACAGGAAGAAAGTTTTGGAGATCTCTGCTCAGTAGGAGAGCCAGTTTGGTGTAGTGGTTAAGTGTGTGGACTCTTATCTTGGAGAACCGGGTTTGATTCCCCACTCCTCCACTTGCACCTGCTAGCATGGCCTTGGGTCAGCCATAGCTCTGGCAGAGGTTGTCCTTGAAAGGGCAGCTGCTGTGAGAGCCCTCTCCAGCCCCACCCACCTCACAGGGTGTCTGTTGTGGGGGAGGAAGGTAAAGGAGATTGTGAGCCGCTCTGAGACTCTTCGGAGTGGAGGGCGGGATATAAATCCAATATCTTCTTCAATATCTTCTTCAGTTTTTAGAATAGCAGGCGTATGGCTTACTCATGGTCTTCTGTTCACTTGGAGAGGAGAGGCAAGTGGTTTGTCTTATATGTAAGCTTTTTCTGAAACTCATGTTCTTAATATAGCTACGCTAGAAAGCATATGGATCAGTTTGGGCTTTGTGGTTACGTAAATCACAGTTCTTATAACTGGGTCCAAACTGATGTGATCAACAAACAACACCGCACACAGCAGAATCTCAACCGTGCTGAAAGGAAGATCATAGACCAGGGGTGGCCAACAGTAGCTCTCCAGATGTTTTTTTTTGCCTACAACTCCCATCAGCCCCAGCCATTGGCCATGCTGGCTGGGGCTGATGGGAGTTGTGGGCAAAAAAACATCTGGAGAGCTACCGTTGGCCACACCTGCCATAGGCAATCTCAGGAACAATATGGATATTACAATCAAAGAGGCAGACAAAGCAGGAGCTGTTGTCATCCTGGAACACATTAGACTACATCAAGGAGGCTCAAAGACAACTCTCAAATACTTCATTTTACAAACTACTGGACTCAGACCCCACACAGGAATATAAAGAAGAACTAAACAAGATTATAAAGGAATTACCACTGAGCATTCAGGAACAGATCCTGCCAGACACATCACAGGAACCTCGACCAGGCACTTTTTTATCTTCTACCCAAAATACACAAACCAGGCAACCCGGGATGTCCCATTGTGTCGGGGATAGGCACTATCATTGAGGGGGTATCTGGATATATGGACTCTATTCTAAGACCCTATGCCACCAGTACTCCCAGTTATGTTCATGATACTACAAATTTTTTGAGGAAAATACAATCTTTGGGCAAGCTTCCAGAGAACACTGTCTTAGCCACCATGGATGTGGAATTTTTATATACCAACATCCCACACCAAGATGGATTACTAGCTGTAGGTAATATAATCTCTGATAAAAACACAGCTGACTTTGCCACCACAGGTGTGCCATTTTGTTCTCACCCATAACTACATCAGGTTTGGCAGTGAACTTTTCCTACAGATCAATGGTACAGCCATGGGCACCCACATGGCCCCACAATATGCTAACATCTTCATGGCTGACTTGGAGCAACGCTTCCTAGACTCCCACCCACTCCTACCTACCTTATACTTGCGTTACATTGATGACATTTTTATGGTCTGGACACATGGTAAAGAAGCCCTGGATACATTTCAGCAAGCATTCAATGACCTCCACCCCACCATCAACCTGACAATGAACCAGTCTACAAAAGAAATATATTTTCTGGACACCACCGTTAAAATACACAATGGATGCATAGACACTACCTTATACCGGAAACCTACTGACTGACAAACATACCTGCATGCCTCCAGCTACCATCTCAAACATACCAAACGATCCATTGTATACAGCCAGGCTCGATGCTACAAACCCTCCACCAAAGGATAAATGGACACATCTGACATCAGTAATTACAGAACTGAGAAACCTGCCGACAAACACTTTACCCTTCCAAAGCATTCAATGGGTGACCTCAAAGTAGCTGTTTTACTGCAAAGGAACTTCAAAAACAGAATTACAAATTATTATGAAACTTGGAACAAACACCTCCCCAGGACTGAACAGAGATGTTGTTTTGTTTTTTTATCTCATTACATATGCTAAACCCACTTTCACCAACTAGGGCGATATATCCACAGTATTCCAATGTATTTCTCTTTTAGGATAGTGTATCAGAATAATGCTTTTGTATTGACATACTCAAGCGAGGGATATTGGCGGTTTTTCTCATGACATAAGTTAAACCCATCTTCTACTATATTTTAATGTATTTTTTCCTAATGGCAAACTAGAATGATGTGTATATTTATGTTACATGTTAAAAGGCAAATGTGTTGGACAGGAAAATCTTCTGGGAAAGAAATGCCTTCTTTTTGACCCAGGTTTATTAGCAGTAGAATAATTAACAGGCATTATCCACATTCTGACATCTTACTGTTTTATGGTTTTCCACGCTAATGCAACCCAGATCAAAGGTTTTCTGGATTTGTTAATTTTACTATTCTGCTATTGGTTTTTAATTTTGTACCACTTGGCATTCCAAACCTTACCAGCTATACGTGGCTCTGCTTACTGTACCTCATTCCTCGTCTGAAGAAGTGTGCATGCACACGAAAGCTTACGTTCTGAATAAAACTAAGGTTGTCTTAAAGGTGCAACTGACTCCTATTTTGTTCTACTACTTCAGACCAACAGCGCTGCCTATTTGGATCAGTTCTTATAAATGTTAAGGATTGTATTGTCCAGTTCTGATTTTTGCATTTTATGTTTTCCCCAGAAACAAGCCTGAAGCTGTAGAGGTAACATTTGCAGGTAAGGAGCATTATTTTAAATTCAGTAAAATAAAATGCTAATCCTTTAATTTTGTTCTGACTTTTACTAATCAGTGAGCACCTTGCCCTCTCTGTTGACTCAGGTATGTGAACTATACCAATGGTAGACCTTGTTCTGGAATTTTAATTGATCGTGGTGAGATGCCCGGTGTTTATCCTGTTGGTGACGGTAGTGTCAACTGGTTAGGTGCTTTCATAGCTGTTGCAATGTAGGGTATTCTAACACAGTAGATATGCAAGCAAGCGTGTTCCTATTTCATGCCTAAGTTATCAGATAGTCCAGTGGTCAGATTGTTTGTCTCGGGAGCTACAGGATCTTATCCCTATTCACTTTTGTTTGTACCTTTTGACCTTGGGTAAGAAGGTTATAATCCTGCAATGGACTGCAGTGGTATGACATGGGTCTCTGCTGCCCTTGGAATGCTGAAAAGTGTTATCAGCAACAGGATGAGTTCTCTTATTGGTTAAAAACTGATTAAATGACAGGGAGCAAAAAGTAGGAATAAATGGACAGTTTTCACAATGGAGGGAAATAAGCAGTGGGTTCCCACAAGGAATGGTACTGGGGCCAGTACCGCTAAATTTATTCATAAATGATCTGGAACTAAGGGTGAGTAGTATAGCGGCCAGGTTTGCAGATGCCACAGAATTATTCAGGATGATGAAAACCAAGGCTGACTGTGAAGGGCTATAGGGGGGCCTCCACGAAGTGGGTGAATAGGTGACAGTGTGGCAAATGAAGTTCAATGTTGGTAAGTGTAAAGTGATGCACATTGGGACAAAAAAAAAAATCCCATCTTCCATTACAGGCCAATGGAGTCTGAACTTGCTGAAATTGAGAGGGGAAAAGATCTTCAGGTCACAGCTCAGTGGAAGTGTCAACCCAGTGAGCTGCTGTGGTGGAAAAAAGCAAACTCTATGTTAGGGATTCTTAGAAAAGGGATTAAGAGTAAAAGAGCTAATATTGTAATGCCCCTGTATAGATCTATGGTGCAGCCTCTTTTCGATTAATGTGTACAGTTCTGGTCACTATATCTCAAAAAGGACATTGCAGAGCTGTAAAAAGTACAGAGAAGAGTAACCACAATTAATAGGGAACTGGAGCACCTTCCCTATGAGGAGAGGCTGAAAAGCCTGGGACTTTTCAGTTTAGAAAAGAGATGACTAAGGGGGGAACACGATAGAGGTTTATAACATTATGTATGGGGCTGAAAGAGTTGACGCAAAGAAATTTTTGTCCCTCTCTCAAAACACTAAACTTGAGGGCATCCAATGAAACTGATAGGCAATAGGTTCAGGACAGACAAAAGGAAATACTACTTTACGCACAGAGTGATTAAAATGCAGAGTTTGCTGCTAGAGGATGTAGTGATAGCTGCAGGAAGTCCACAAACTTTTAAATGACACTTACGCTGAGGTAACTTTAACGGTGGCTAGATTTCTCCAACAGGCCATGGAAATACGACAGAGAATGGTTCTGGAATGACCACATTTTATCTTTTAATTATTTAATTTGGCTAAACTCGACTCCTATATATTTTACTTATTTTATGTATTTTAGCTCCCTATGTACTTTGTAATCTAAGATTTTATATTTATGTTGCTATTTTACTGCTAAATCTGTTTTATGCCAATAAAGGCTTGCTATTTGATAGCTGCAGGAGTAGACAGCTTTAAAAGGAGATTAGATAGATTCATTGAGGATAAGTCTATCAGTGGCTATTAGCTATGGTGGCTGTGGAGAACCTCCACATTCAGGGGCGCTAAACCTCTAAATCCCAGAGCCAGGAGGTGTTGTTTTTTAATTGCTGCATCCAGGCTCTGGGTGATCTGCAGCAGGGGTGGCCAACGGTAGCTCCCCAGATGTTTTTTTTGCCTACAACTCCCATCAGCCCCTGCCAGCATGGCCAATGGCTGGGGCTGATGGGAGTTGTAATAATAATAATAATAATAACTTTTTATTTATATCCCGCCCTCCCCGCCAAGGCAGGCTCAGGGCGGCTCACAACACATAAATACAATATACAGTAAAACCATAATACACAGTAGTTACAATTAGATAAAACCATCATTTAAATCAACTTATATTAAATTAACATTATGGTGCTATAACTCAAATCTTCTATAAAATTCAGTGGCTAAAACCATCTTCAGCGAATCTATCTTGACTCAGCATTAAGTGAAGGCCATTTTAAAGAGAAAGGTCTTGCAGGCCCTGCGGAATTGGTCCAAACACCGCAGGGCCCGCACATCCTCCTGGAGCTGGTTCCACAGTAGTGGAGCTGCAATAGAGAAGGCCCGTTCCCGAGCAGTCTTCAATTTGGCCTCCCTTGGCCCAGGGATATTCAGCTGGTTCTTTCCAGCTGACTTCAGCACTCTCTGGGGTTCATATGGGGAGAGACGGTCCCTCAGGTAGGCAGGTCCTCGGCCATATAGGGCTTTAAAGGTAAAAAACATCTGGAGAGCTACCGTTGGCCACCCCTGATCTACAGCATCTGATTTTAAACTATATACATAGTAAATACAGAACATTAATTAATTAAAATTATAAAACTTAAGTGGCACCCAGTAAGGTTTTTTTCAACATCCTGGGCTACCGGGGTGTCCTGCTGGGGAGGAAGGAAAACTTTCAAGGTGTCTGGGGGCGGGGGGGGGAGGAAAAAGGAAGGTTGCCACCCAAACAGTTGCTGCCCTCAACCAAAAGCCTGGTGGAACATCTCTGCCTTGCAGAATTGCATGAGATCCCACAGGGCCCTGATGTTATCTAGCAGAGAGTTCCACCAGGTCAGTGTCAGGACCAAGAAGGCCCTGTCCCTAGTTGAGGACAGCTGGACCTCCCTGTGGCCAGGGATCACCAGAGTGTTGTTACCAATGGAGTGAAGGCTCTTCCTGGGACATACTGGAGGAGACAGTTCCACAGATACATTGGTCCCACTTAAAGGTCAAAACCAAAACCTTGACTCTAACTCGTTCACTCCACTGGAAGCCAATCCAGTTGAACATGTGCTGTTCATGATGTTTCCATCAGAACTTGTGCTGCCACTTTCTGGACCCACTGGAGTTTCCAGGTCATTCTCAAGTGAAGGCCAGAATAGAACGAGTTACAGTAGTCTAATGTGGAAGTGACCACTGCATGGATTACTGTAGCCAGGTCAGAACATGATAGGGAGGGAGCCAGTTGCCATGCTTGGCGAAGATGTAAAAATGCCACCTTGACAATATGCATAACCTGGGCCTTAAGGCCCTGTTGTTGGCTATCCAGAGGAACTGGTTGACCATTATGTGAGTCGGGATGCTGGACTACTTGGATCATTCTGATCCAGCAGGGCTCTTTTTATAGTCTTACGAGCTTGATACTAGTTGAACAAAGCAGGAGTATCTGATGAAGTGTGCTTAGAGAGCACACAAAAACTTGCGTTCTGAATAAAACTTGGTTGGTCTTAAAGGTGCAACTTGACACCTGCTTTATTCAACTGCTTCAGACCAACACAGCTGCCCACTTGAAGCTTGATACTAGTCCTGCCCTTGTGCTGATCATAGTTCTGCCCTAATACTGAATTTTTGAGTTGCTGCCACAGTTACAGTAAAAAGGGTAAAACCTTTTTTGTTGTAGAATCAATCAAAATATCACCAATCAAATAGCAGCTTTTGAGTTTCCTGGAAGGAACTCATGGTGGCTGTTAAATTATTGTTCTAAATAAAAAGGTGTTCACTAGAAATGGGCATGGAATGGGGAAGTGGTGGTTTGTGTTGGTTCGTTCCATTGCCCAAACCAGCGCTTCATTTCATTTTTGTGATGCATATGGTTGCTCAAACCAGTTTGTGGAGGTATAAAATTCACTGGGAGTCTTTAGCAGGCTCTCCTCCACTTGCCCTTCCAAGCTTGGCGAAGTTTGGATTTGGAATGTCCAAGTTATAGCCCCCCTCCGCCAAGCAGGTGTTCCCAGGAAAGCTCAGCTTCAGCCCTCAAAACAACTAGCTCTTCTCTCTTTATGCAGCTAAATGAAAGCAGCAGGGTCAGGGTGTCAGCTCCCATAGAGTAGAGCGGGAGTTCCATGATTGGCTGCCAGAGCTGTCAATCAAGCTGTGGACAACTGCTGTGGGCTTCCAGAAGTCCACTGCCAGTTTTGCTTCAGAATTGATTGAATCAACATCAATCAAGCTATGGAGAACCGCTAGGGCTTCCAGAAGCCCGCTCCCAGTTTTGCTTCGGAATTGATTGAATCAACACCAGGCTGCCTGAGAAAATGTACTGCAAAAATGAACTAAATGTTTGAATCATCAAGGAAAAAGGGTGTTTCATTTTCCAGTTTGGGCATGGCATGAGCAAACAAGCTGGTTCAAAATGATCTACGGATCAGCTCGATTTATGGTTTGTGCCTATCCCTAGAGTTAACCCAGCTGTTTTGGAAAGTGATTAAAAGACTACCATGGCATGTTATGAGGGCTGGATCTGACCTAAATGGGAACCTTGTTGGGCCAGGCCATGTGTGTGTGTCATAAAACGTAATGCCAGGTAGCAGATATAAACTTTATAAAGGACACAGACAAATACAATAAAAGTTTTTTAAAAACCCTCTTAAAACATGCTTAAGATTAGCGCTTTTGCAATATTTTGTTTATGTAACAGTCTCTGATAACTGACGCCTCTTGTTCTGAATTATTCCATCAAAATTTGGAAATAATGCCTGTGCTGTTGCAATCTTGAGTAACTGTTCAGGTGTTGTTCAGGTGTGTATCTGTAAGCTGCAAACTTACTTTTGATTTATTGACATTCATTACAGAAATCTCATGATCAATGCTTTGAGCCTAAGACCCAGAGAAAAATATGAAATGGCTGGGCACTGCAAGCTTTTGTACATAAATTGCTTCATGTGCTGGTCAGCCAATGGAGAAAATAGAGGCTTTGCTCTGTAGCTTGATTGAACAAGCCCCCACCCTGATACAGAAGAAAGCAAGAGAGGGAGAAGGAAGCAGAGAGCAGTGAGTTGCTCGCGGGCCTGATAGGAGCCTTCCAGGGGCCTGATCCATCCCACAGGCCACATGTTTGACACCCTGTTTTACAATCTTTGTCTCAGTATAGTTACAGGTATAGGTAAGGGCCATTGTCAAATCTGCCCTTTCTTGGCAAGGTGCCTGCTTCCTATGGCTCTGAAATTCTGTTCTTTGCTGCACTTAGTTCTTTAACTCCTTATGTAGCTTAGCCCGCCTAGCGGGATAGGGTGGGGTATAAATCACAAATTGAACAAAATGCATACCTGGGTTCTCATAACCACCACCTCCGCCCTCCCGCCCCCCGAACAGTATCATGCTTCATCTGTGAACTTCTAATAATATAATTTCAGGAGGGTGTTATTTTTCTGAAGCTGTTTTTGCTTTATCTTGCCACTAGTTCACAGGCTCCAGTAAAAAGTAGTAGGCTTGAGAGCCAAATAACTTTTTATGCTTTGTACCCATTTTAGAAGAATTCATCACTTACCACAGAACTAAACTGAAGTTATGTAGAGGCACTCCTAATCTCTCACACACTTCCTTCCTAGACTTTGATGGAGTTCTTTACCATATTTCCAATCCAAATGGAGATAAAACAAAAGTTATGGTCAGTATTTCTCTGAAATTCTACAAAGAGCTCCAGGAACACGGTGCTGATGAGGTAAGAATAGACGTGTTCGATAGTATTTTTCCTGAAATTGTAAAGCAGATTTCTTCATTGTTCACATATTTTTTAGCACTGTTGCTTGTCCTCTAATGTTTGCAGCCCTATTATTGCCATTTTATGTCCACTAAAATAGATCCCATCCTTTATCTTGTGTCTTTTTTAAGAACTCTGTCATTCATGAAGTTTATTGCTTCCTCACACTTTATTTAAAAAAAAACCCTCAGAAAATGGTAGTGGCGTGGTACAGCATAATGTTTTACCTTCTTTAATTTAAAGTTAGTAATGGTGGCTATTGCTGATTCAGAAACTGGCTCCATTCATGAGAGCTGAAGCTTACAACTCTGGTTTAAGTTACAGCTTTTGACAGATGTTGCCTTAAATTGTCTGGGGCCTACCTGTCTCAGCTTCTTTCTAGGTTAAACTGCAGTCTTCCTTAATGGCTGCCGATTTGACATTGCCCCCTATGCAAATGGAAAAGTGTGCATGATGGCCATAGTCCTAGGCACAGTAGAGCAAGCGCAGTGCTAAAGGACAAACTGAATCCTGTTTCCGTAAATAATTAATGAAACTCTAGTATACTGTCAATAACGTAAGTAGACCAACGTGGTCGATACCAGCTCTTTCTCAGCTGGCTGGCTGGGATATTACCATTAGGAGGTCTGAGTTCCATCTCTGAAAAAGAGTGCTTTTCGGTGGATAGAAAGTATGGAAGCAGACCGTGCTACTTCGATTCGAGCAGTCCTTTCAGACCAGTGTGTCTTAGTGAGTTTGCATCCAGCTTCAAGCTTTGATGTGTGAAGTGGCGAGTTTGGTTCGTGTTGAGCTGCAGGTCTGTTGCAGAGAACCATTTATGGCAGGAAAAAGCAGTCTTCTCTATGCCTTGTGGTTGGATCTCTCGGCAGAAAATGTGACTCAGTTCCTGAAACGGTTTTCAGAGGTTGCATAACTAAATGGGGTTCCTACTGCTCCACTTAGCAAGAGGAGATGTTGCAATTGGTGACAGGCATATATTAAAACCGTTCATAAAACTACTTTGAGTCATTTATAGATATATCTAAGAACTGTCTCATTTAAAAACTTAGGTAGTAACGACTAATGCAGATGCCACACAATATATTTATAACACTGCTTGCATTTATGGAAACCAGGGTTGGAAGTAGCTGCTTTTTGAACAAAGGAGAAGAACTATTTAAACTTACCCCTGCCATTTGCCTATTCCAGATTTTTCTTCCTCCCCAGGAGTTCCAGATATGGGTCTACTGTTCTGGAACCCAGTAGGTGAAGGGGTACTGTTTGGAAAAGAGATTAAAGGAGAGTGTTACAGGAAATTGATCTGCTTTGCTCAGAACCGTCTCATTTGGAGCAGCTTTTCATAAAATGGCAATTGAGTTTTAAATCCCATCATACGGTTCTAAATTGCTTTCTGGCAAATAAAATGGTGGATAAAAGGAACTGGAGTTGCTGTGTGCCCTGCCTCTGAAGGAATGGGTGGAACTAGTGTTTGAAGAATAACCCCTAACCACCCACCCACCCTGCACACCTATACACACTGTACTCCTTAGATGCTAGAAGAGTATTTGTTGAGACAAACAGGATAGAGAAGCATTGTATTGCAAGTGGGAAATTTAACCCAGCCTTTTTCACCAGGACAGTTGTCTGAGTGGCAGGGTATAAGCAGAAGAATGGAGCAATTGGAAGTTCTGCTGGAGGAGTGATTGGAGTGTGGGGTATTCGTAACCCAGTTCTAGGTTACAAACTTGGCAGTGAACAGCTTAGCAAAGTGCTTCCTCAGGTTTTAACAGTGGGCTTTGTAAATCTGCAATGAATTGTGTTGGTACAGGGCCCCAGTGGAGGATAGAAGCGGCAGGTGAACTAACTTTTAAAATATTGTTGAATTGTTTTTCTGGGGACAGCTCTTGACCAATAAGACTCACGAATGCTACTCTATTTTATTGAGAGGTTTCTGATTCTTTTAGGGACCCCAGTTATTTCTGAAGACTGATTGGGAATGGGTGGGATTCAAGTATCACGACTGGGTCAAATCTGGAACTGTAACGATGTCTTCTGGTCTTGTGTGGCGTTGGCACTAAGTGATGCAGTATATCAAGGATTTGCCCTTTTGTCTTGTAGGTGATAATTAATCCAAGGAATAAGATGCAGAATTCTATGGCTTCCTGTTCAAACACAGCACTAGTGATAGGAGCTCCCTCTCCATGGCCTCTGCCTGTGCCATTAGCAGAGAGGGTGAATGAAGTCTATATTGAGCTCTCTCTGGGTATTTTGTGATTAAATCTTTTTCTTTTAAAGCCATTGCAAGCTGTAGTGGAAGGGCTTTTATAGTCCTTTTCCTAGTGCTGTTAGCGTGTGGGCAGTCTGCATCTTCTTGGTGTAGCTGCACATGTACCAGTGGCCTGACCACTCGGGTACACCACCGAGAGACTTTGTTTATGCTTTGTGAGACTGAGTGATACAGCTGCAGCTATTCAGAGGTAATCACAAGTTTTGAAAAGAGAAATTCCAGCTGTTATTCTGTTACACGATTGCATATTTTCCTTGCTTTGGATCCTATGGAGCATCCCTGCCAAGCATACACAATCATAGAATCATAGAGTTGGAAGGGACCTCTAGGGTCATATAGTCCAACAATGCAGGAAACTCACAAACACTTCCCCCTAAATTTGCAGGATCTTCATTGCTGTCAGATGGCCATCTAGCCTCTGTTTAAAAACCTCCAAAGAAGGAGAGCCCACCACCTCCTGAGGAAGCCTGTTCCACTGAGGAATCGCTCTAACAGTCAGGAAGTTCTTCCTAATGTTGAGCTGGAAACTCTTTTGGTTTAATTTCAACCCATTGGTTCTGGTCCTACCTTCCGGGCCACGGAAAACAATTCCACACCATCGTCTATATGACAGCCTTTCAAGTACTTGAAGATGGTGATCATATCACCTCTCAGCCGCCTCCTCTCCAGGCTAAACATCCCCAGCTCCTTCAACCTTTCCTCATGGGACTTGGTCTCCAGACCCCTCACCATCTTCGTCGTTCTCCTCTGGACCTGTTCTAGCTTGTCTATATCCTTCTTAAAATGTGGTGCCCAAAACTGAACACAATACTCCAGATGAGGTCTTACCAGAGCAGAGTAAAGCGATACCATCACATCACGTGATCTGGACACTATACTTCTGTTGATACAGTCCAAAGTTGCATTTGCCTTTTTAGCCACGGCATCACACTGTTGACTCATGTTCAGCGTATGATCCACTAAGACCCCTAGATCCTTTTCACACATACTACTGCTAAGACAAGTCTCCCCCATCCTATAACCATGCATTGGATTTTTCCTACCTAAATGCAGAACTTTACATTTATCCCTGTTAAAAATCATTGTATTGGTTTTAGCCCAGTTTTCCAGCCTGTCAAGGTCATCCTGTATCCTGTTTCTGTCGTCTTCTGTGTTTGCAACCCCTTCCAATTTACTATCATCTGCAAATTTAATAAGCATTCCCTCTATTCCTTCATCCAAATAATTGATAAAGATGTTGAACAAAACAGGTCCCAGGACAGATCCTTGAGGCACTCCACTTGTCACTCCTCTCCAAGAGGATGAGGAACCATTCACAAGCACTCTTTGGGTGCGATCTGTCAACCAGTTACAGATCCACTTAACGGTAACAGGATCCAAACCACATTTTACCAACTTGTCAACAAGGATAGTATGTGGAACTTTATCAAAAGCCTTACTGAAATCAAGATAAACGATGTCTACAGCATTCCCCTGATCTAGCAAGGTAGTCACTTTCTGAAAAAAAGAGATCAGGTTAGTCTGACATGACTTGTTCTTGAGATAGCCATGCTTGCTCTTAGTAATCACATCCACTGTTTCTAAATGTTCCAGGACCGACTGTTTGATGATTTGTTCTAAAACTTTTCCAGGTATAGATGTCAAGCTGATGGGTCGGTAGTTACCCGGATCGCCTTTTTTCCCCTTCTTGAAGATGGGGACAACATTTGCCTGCCTCCAATCTTCCGGCACCTCTCCTGTTCTCCAAGAATTCTCAAAAATAATAGCCAGAGGCTCAGAAATTACATCTGCAAGCTCTTTTAGAACCCTTGGATGCAATTCATTTGGCCCTGAGGACTTAGTTTAATTTAAAGAAACTAGGTGTTTATGTACTACCCCTATGCTGATCCTAGGTTGGAACTTCATACCCTCCTTATATGTTCTGTTTTTGCCATGTTGAGCACCGTTTCCCTCAGAAGAGAAGACTGAGGAAAAGTAGGAATTCACCAGTTCCGCCCTCTCTTCATTAGCTGTTACAATTTCACTTTCTTGCCCTCGCAATGGGCCTACCATGTCCTTGGTCTTTTTCTTATTCTGAACATAAGAAAAGAACCCTTTTTTGTTGTTTTTAGCATCTTTGGCCAGCCTAAGCTCATACTGAGCTTTAGCTTTCCTAACTTTTTCTCTACAAGCTCTTGTGATTTGTTTATATTCATCCTTATAAGGCCCTCCTTCCAATTCCTAAAGGAGTCTTTTATTTCTCAAGTCTTTAGAGAGCTTTATGGAGCCACTTCGGCTTCTTTAGGCTTTTTCCATTTTTTCTTCTCATAGGAATCGTCTGCAATTGCACTTTCAGTATTTCGCTTTTAAGAAACTCCCACCCCTCCTGAACCCCCTTCCTCCTAAGTATTTCTGACCATGGGATTTTACCAAACATAGTTCTAAGTTTATCAAAGTTTGCCTTTCTGAAGTCCAACCTATAAGTCTGACTACGTATAGTTTTTCCCTTCCCTAAGACTGTAAATTCCAAATCACATGGTCACTACTGCCCAGGGTGCCCACTATTTCCACTTCTTCAATCAGTTCTTTCTTGTTGGTGAGAATCAAATCCAAGATAGCAGATCCCCTTGTTTCCTTCTTCACTTTCTGGAAAA
This sequence comes from Heteronotia binoei, assembly GCF_032191835.1. Classification (NCBI taxonomy): domain Eukaryota; kingdom Metazoa; phylum Chordata; class Lepidosauria; order Squamata; family Gekkonidae; genus Heteronotia; species Heteronotia binoei. The sequence goes on along the minus strand of NC_083243.1, from coordinate 177,689,094 downwards.
GGAAGTTGTCAGCAAGACAAGTCAGGAATCTGTTTGACTTTTCATTTTTAGCAGAGTTGGACTTCCAACAGATGTCCGGGTAATTGAAATCTCCCATGATCACTGTATCCCTTCTCTTGGAGAACTTTGCAATCTGCTGTAGAAGTATCTCATCCAAGTCCTCTGCCTGGCTTGGTGGTATATAGCAGACCCCCACAATAATATCACTGTTATTTCTTACTCCTTTTATTTTTACCCAGAGACTCTCAACTGAGCTGCCATGCTCAGATTCACATATTTCCTCACAAGTATATGCCTCCTTCACATATACTGCTACACCTCCGCCCTTTCTCATTTGCCTGTCCCTTTTAAATAAGTTGTACTGCTGAATCCTAATATTCCAGTTGTGAGTGTCATCCCACCAAGTTTCAGTAAGGCCTATTATGTCATAGTCTCCTTCCTTTATTAGGACTTCCAGTTCCTCCTGTTTGTTTCCCATACTCTGTGCATTAGTGTAGAGACATCAGAATCCGCGTTTTATGCATCCTGAGGGTTTAGTTTCTGTAAAAGCCTGCAAGTTAATCATGAAGTTCTTTCCTGCTTTCCTCCAGCAGCCCCGGAGACATCTCAGACCTGATGCTGGAGGTAGCAGGACTTTAGGAGGCAGAAAACCATGCAGCCTGGGTTCCACAATGTAAAGGAACCAGACAGATAGATCCAAATAGGCAACCGTGTTGGTCTGAAGTAGTAGAACAAAATAGGAGCCGATTGCACCTTTAAGACCAACTTAGTTTTATTCAGAACGTAAGTTTTCGTGTGCATGCACACTTCTTCAGACGAGGAATGAGGTACAGTAAGCAGAGCCCCATATAGCTGGTGGGGTTTGGAATGCCAAGTGGTACAAAGTTAAAAACCAATAGCAGAATAGTAAAATTAACAAATTCAGAAAACCTTCGATCTGGGTTGCATTAGCGTGGGAAACCATAAAACCGTGACATGTGAGAATGCCTGTTAATTATTCTATTGCTAATAAACCTGGGTCAAAAAGAAGGCATGTCTTTCCCAGAAATTCCCCGGAAGGAACCAGACAGGCATCACAAAATGTGAGGGGGACACTACTGGAACAGGATGACTGTTTTGTATGATCGCTTCCCAACAGGCTACATGATTTCCAGCATCAGGGTTTGGGCCTTGGGACTGCTGGAGGAAGGACAAGGGGGGGAGAAAGGAGCCATGTTACAATCATTCTGACGCATGGCACTCATAAGAGCCCAACCCTTGTTTGTAATGATGAAACAAATAATTACCCAGTTGTGTGTTTTCCTTTTACACTAAAGCAGCTTCAGTATTCAAACTTTGGCCAAAGGAAGACTTCAAAGTTCCAATGAGCCTGATAACTATCATTAGGGTTTGTAGAATCTTTCGGGCTCAAGTGCCGTGTTCTACTGGAGAAAGTTTTCCTTCCAGACGTTTCGTTCTCAGCTTTAGGAGGCAAAAAACCATGCAGCCTGGGTTCCACAATGTAAAGGCACCAGACAAATAGATCCAAATAGGCAGCCGTGTTGGTCTGAAGTAGTAGAACAAAATAGGAGTCGATTGCACCTTTAAGACCAACTTAGTTTTATTCAGAACGTAAGCTTCGTTCTCCTTACCCACTCAATGCACAGCAGCCAAGAAGGTCAGAGCGCCTGCTCCGGCTGCAACGCCACTGAGGATGTTCTCCGCAGGTGAGAACGAAACGTCTGGAAGGAAAACTTTCTCCAGGAGAACACGGCACTTGAGCCCGAAAGGTTCTACAAACCCTAATGATGTTACCAGCCGTGAAAACCTGAAATCTTTGATAGCCTGATAACTGTTTCACTGAAATCCAACCGGGAATTACAGTGCTACCTTCTTTTAAGACATTCTGAAAATCTGGGCATACAGGCCATTTATCCAAAGACAACATGCCATCGACAGTTTTACTAAGGTGAACGAGTGATACAAGGTGAATTCATAAATTTTGGCAAGACCTGGGCAGCTTTGCTCTTTCTTTCCAAATTACACTATAATAACCACAGGAAGTGTATTGACTATGTGAAATACATAGTCTCATAGGGAAAATACATAACTTGCAGATGACTCCAGCATAGATATGAGAGGCTGAAGTACTGGGAATTTATTTTTTTGTTTGAGGATATTTAAATCTAGAGTTCATCAACAAGGATGGAGATGGTCAAGTTTAAGGGCCAAGATCTTTGACTGTGGAAAGGATTAGAGAGTCCGTTACATCTTTGATACCCAGTTATATAATGCAGGAGGCTCTACTACTTTCTTGGAACTCATGTTAATAATGTGTCACCGAAGAAATGAGGCAGATCATACTGATCCATTGTAAATCCAGTTACGGTATATTAACTGCTCACAAGCCTGCTTCCTCTTTAACTCCATAGGCTATTGGGGGGGGGGGTTGACATGGGGGAAGGAAACTGTTTCACTCACCCTTGGTTCATCTGCTTTTTATCTTTTCGAGCAGTCAAAAATGTTACCAGGCACTGAAAACAGCCCAACTGTATTCAGCTTGCCTTCTGCCCAAGTGAGGGTCGCAGCTACGGAATATTGAATAGCTTTGCTACCTTGAACTGAGTAATACTGAAACTGGTACCCCAGCGAAGCACTGCTGAAATAGGATTTGATGGTAGTGAACAACGCCGTCAGGTTTCACTGTAGTCTTTTTTTGTCAGTGTTGCACAGTACCTTCATTTCTGCAATTGCAACTTGAGGTGCCAGAAAAGGTTTTGGGTCTCCGAAAACCATCTTGCACGTTTGCAGTAACTAGACAAGGTTTAAGGCTGTTCAAGGCAATGCCATAAGGGAAGGGTCGGAAGGGGCCGAGGAAAGCAGATGGGAAGAATAATTAAGTTCAGCAATTCTTTTCTTTTTTTCCCAGTTGTTGAAGAGAGTGTATGGAAACTACTTGGTAACTCCAGAGTCTGGTAAGCCTCTGTTACAATTTGTGCTCTGCTACTTGTTCTTTTTTGCCGTTCCAATGTAATTATCCCCCTGCTTTTCAAAAAAGAAAAATTACCCTTTACATTTTCAAGCCAGCTAGCAGTTGGGATCGCCTTGTCACAGTGCTGCATAAAAGCATCCCCCCTTCCAGTGTTCTGCACAGAGAGCTGAGAACATCAGAGCTGTATTTCTCAGCAGCACAAACTATGATTCTGGATCCGCCCCCAAGCAAGCCCCCGCTCTTCTAGTCAGGGATTCTTTGTTCTGTGTAAAGAGACTGACAGGCACTCAGAAGCCCAGAAAACCATGGTTACCTGTGACAGTGCTGCTTCCCACTCAGTTACAAAATAAGAGTAGGAACTTGCACTCCATATTGGGGAAAGGAACAGAAATTGTATAGGGGGAACATGTTGATTTCAAGCAGTTGATATGAATGTCTGGCCACTAGGAATATGGGAAAAAATTATGGTTGACTGATCTCATGGGATATTTTGGTCTCCAGAAGTGGTGACCGGTCAGAGAGAGGGGAAAGTTGCAAGGACTATGTTATTTCCTCCTCCTAGGTTATAATGTATCTTTGCTATATGACTTGGAGAACCTTCCTGCTGCCAAAGACTCTATTGTGCACCAAGCGGGCATGCTGAAACGGAACTGCTTTGCCTCGGTCTTTGAGAAGTATTTCAAATTCCAGGAAGAAGGAAAAGATGGGGAGAAGAGAGCAGTTATCCATTACCGGGATGATGAGACAATGTAAGAAATAATTGGTCTTTCATCTGCTTCGTCCCAGCATCGGTTTTGATTACAGCCTTATTACAATATGTCCAAAACAGTAGCTACATATATTGCTGTTTGTTGGCGACAAGTTCTTTAATATATGTATTTACTGCAAGTATATGCTGATTTTTCCCCCTGGTGGGTATGAAAAGAGGCTTATATCATTCTCCTCTGTCCTGTTGCATCCTCACAGCAATTCTGCGAGGTATGTTAGGAAGAGTGTGTGACAAACCCAAAGCCACCCAGTGCGCTTCGACAGAGGAGTGGGGATTTGAACCTGGATCATCAACATCCTAGTCTAACCATTGTATCACACACACTACAGCACACCAGTGATCAATCGCTATAGACAGGTTTTGGCACTTTTCCTGTTTCCTCCAAAGTAGCCAAGGCAACCCTTCTTGCATTTTATGATTCCAACAACGCTGTAAGATAGCTTGCCCTTGAAGAGGATGACTGGCCCAAGGCCACCGAGGAGCTTCACATCAAAGTTGGCATTTCAGCCCAGGTGTCCCTGGATGTAGTTCAACTCTGTTAACTGCTATGACCCATGGCTTACTACACTTGAAGTCTATTTTGTAAACATGCAGGCATCCCATCATTTAGACCACTCATAAGACTTATCGAAACAATCCTTGTGGGTATAAGACTGCAGGTTCAAACTGTGATCCACTTTTTATGCTAAAGGTGTAAATTATAGTTAAGACTTTGCTTCTCCCAGAAAGAGGTATGAGGCCTATGCGCATACAGTAGCTGTCACGTGGAGGCAACTTTGAATGGTATGCTGAGTACAGCAGCTGATCTTGTGGACTGGGGGGATCTCTATTACCACAAGCTTTTGTGGGTTGAGAATTGAAATGGTAAGGAACAGAGTCATGGGGTTTGGGGTTTTTTTTATCTAGTTGATGCATAGCAAACCTTTAAAATCCAGTATCCTTTTAGATTCCCTGCAATGAAGATTTGGAACTCTTACGGTGTCCTCCTTTCTTCCTTCTTTCTAGGTATGTTGAATCAAAGAAAGACCGTGTCACAGTTGTTTTCAGCACGGTATTTAAGGATGATGATGACGTAGTGATTGGAAAGGTGTTCATGCAGGTATGACAGTTAATACTCCATATAGTTTTAGTGATTATAACAGGAATTTTTGTTCCGGGAGTACCAGTGTACCTTTGAAGTGAAGTAATTCCACAAATAGGTATTGAGATCTGCTGATGCTTTGAGGCATTTGTGTTTCTGGTAAGAATATTATATTAAGCTGGGCAGGGCATATTTCTAGGATGGAAAACCACCGCCTTCCCAAGATTGCTCTGTATGGCGAACTTTCCACTGGCCATCGAAATAGAGGGGCACCAAAGAAGAGGTACAAGGACTCCTTGAAGAAATCCCTTGGCACCTGTCGCATCAACCATCACCAGTGGTCTGACCTAGCCTCAGATCGCAAAGCATGGAGGCACACCATCCACCAGGCTGTCTCTTCCTTTGAGAACGCACGCATAGCTGGTCTTGAGGACAAAAGGAGATTGAGGAAGAATCGCACTGCTACAGCACCAACCCCAAATCAGACTTTTCCCTGCAGCCACTGTGGCCGGATCTGCCTGTCCCGCATTGGTCTTGTCAGCCACCAGCGAGCCTGCAGCAGACGTGGACTACTGCACCCTTCTTAAATCTTCGTTCGCGAAGTCAAGCCGAGAGAGAGAGATTATATTAAGCACCTACAGTCACTAAGTGTTATACAAAGAATCTTATAAAACACTTAGTAGGTTTTACCATACTAGATTATATAGGTTATCTTATAGCCTGTTGACCTTTAGGAAGGTGTTTTACATATAGGAACCAGCAAAGGAAAGAAGACTAGGCTTAACTTAAAAGTACATTTTAATTTTGTAAAAGCCATGTTGTACTTTTATAAAAGCCATTGTAAAATTTTTGTAAAAGCTCACATTCAGCATCTGCTTTCAGCATTGGGACACAGCCCGTAAGAACTGATGAAAGGGCCGTTGAAAGATGCAGAGTGTATCCGCAGAGTTCTCACACAGTAGGTGTTGAAGAAAAGGCTTCCAGATCAGAGGGTGGGGTTTCCAGATTGACGAGAACCTCATTTCTTGAAATGAAATGATGCTGAAAAATTAGCATCAAAAGGAACAGGTGGGAGCATAGCAAGACAGAAGAGACAAATGGCATCAATTCAAGGGCAAGAACTTTAAGGTGGAAAAGGAGACCGCAATGGAGAGAAAGCAAATACTGTTAGACCAGAAGCAGCATTTAAAGCTGAATGAAAAGGTGAAAGTGGGGAGACAATTAATAAAAGAAATGTTAAGAACGAGCCAAAAACTTTGATACATAACGCTGCCTTCTGAAATATGTGCTAAAAGAACTTTTTCCTCCAAGCCACAGGTGTTACCATTCTGAGTCACATCAGCTTGCTCTATTAAACATGTCGAGGTTAACATTAACTTCCTGAACTGCTCTGCTCATGGCAAAAACTGCAGTTGACTAACCAGTCAAATAACTTAAATTATTCTGCCTTGTTTCATTTTTAGGTGTTAAGTAATACCACAAGCACAAATTTGATGAGACTGATTCTCCAGGAGCAGTCACTCTGCCCTCAGGCTTCTGCTTTCCGCAGCTCAACTGATCGATTCTCCGCCAGTTGCTGTGTGGCTGCATTTTGACTAGCAGCTCCTTCCAATGTCCCCCACGGCTTCCTGATATCTAAAAAACAAGATCAAGAAGCCATGGGGGAATTGGAGGGAGCTGCAGGTCAAAATACAGCCGTGCGGCAACTGGTGAGGAATTGATCAGTTGAGCTGGGGAAAGTAGAAGCCTGAGGGTGAAGTGAGTACTTCTGCGGAACCAGACTGTCAATAGGCTGAGTTTCTTTTGTTCCAAGATCTGGCAGACATTTCTAGAGCATTGTGGGACACAGCTAAATGCATGCTTTGATCTCCCCTTGATATAAAGGGAATCTTAACATTGGAGACTGAAATATATAACATGGGAGATCCATGAACAGAACTTCCAGTGTATCTTTTTTTTTTTAAATTTGAAGTGATAATAAGCAGTGTTTGTGTATATCAGGTTTCCTTTCTGTTATGAAAATGATCCAGGAGAAAAGGGATGAAAGACACTGCAGTCTCTGTCCAAATTGGGAGTGGGGGTGGCTGTATGTTAGTCATAAAATCTAAGTTGGGAGTTGGGAGGCAGTACATATCTTGATCCACATTCAGGGCAGTACATGACTCAAATCCTCCAGTACGGTAGAAATATTATTTATTTTTCTGAGGAAGAGTTCCTGAAGTAGACAATACCAGATGGTTTTGGTTGTCACTATGAAATAAGATGGAAGCGGCATTTTTGGACTTTTGGGTTTTGGTGCCTCGTCATTGGCGGCGGTTCGCAGAGCTCGTCTCCAGCACCCCCCTCCCCCAAATTGCGTGATAGGAGGGGTTCCCCATTTGTGGAGGTCCCAGGCAAGGGTTCCCTGACAGCAGGGAATTCAACAGGGGCTTGGAAAATCAGCAGCGGCCGGTTCCTGAGCCGCCTGTCGCTCCAATACTCCACCATAACGATCATCGTTTTGATGGCACCAAGAGGTGAATGCCCACCCACTCTCCTATCCTAGTGATTTCACGATGTGTCTTTTTTCTGTTTTAACTAACGAAACTATGCCTTGCACATAAGTTTATGCCTTGCACATAAGTTTATTTTGGAACGTTACTGATTAGCTAAATTCCTACTATAAAACCCAACTTGACTGTTCAGAAGGAGGGGAAGAGGTTAAGACCCTCCCCTCACGAGAGCAGCTTCTAAACAAAAAAGAACAAACATAACAATTGTTATTGTCTCAAACAGCATGAGTTGGACTGAATATATATTTTTGGATGAATCTGGTTTAAAATTAAACAAGTATTAATTGGACTGTTAACATGCTATGTTACAACTCAAAGGCTGAATGTGACTTTAAATCAGAGAGACTTATCTGATGTTTTATTGGGACTTTATTGGGATTTTAATTGGAATTTAAGAGAAAAATAATTTTTTTCAAATGGAGATCTGGAGGATTTGTTAATAGGGATTTTGAGTTATTCCCCAGTTTTTACTACTGGACTGAACTATATTGTGGAGAAGATGGCGCACCAAGCGGAAACAGGATCAAAAGGATTTTTTGGGTACCATATCTTCTATACAGCAGGGAATTGGTCTTTTAGCAAAGTTGATAACAGACCGGGTGCCGAAGCTTTTTGAGAAATGTAATGAAGCTGAAAATATACAGGAGCAGCTATATCAAGGTGTTCAAGATTCCTCTAATGAGTCTGGAAAAGTGAATAGACAAGTGCCTGAAAATGTCCTGTGAATTCAAGACGAAGGCGGCATACGCACTTTCGCAGGAGAAACGGAAACTACAATCTGCTAAGAATAACAAAAGGGGGAGTGACTTTGATTTGGCTCTAACATTTCCTGTAGAACTCATGAGTTATCCAAGGGGAAAGTTTGCGGATTCAATAAAAATCTACAGGTCCATGGCAAACTTCAAGAGAATCAAAACTTGGAAGACTTTTAAGAAGAAGGGACTGTAAATTTTAATTTTTTATTTGGTTAACATCGATATAATACAATGGAACTGGTAAGATCAAAGAGAATTAAAATCTGGAAGGCTTTTAAGAAGACTTTGTTTTTATTGAGCTAATATCGGTATAATATGGTGGAGCTGGCGTAATACTTTGGAATGGGAATTTTGATTTTTAGGACTTTATTTTTATTATAAACAAAAGCTGAAATTTAAAACAGAATTTTTTTATTATGTGGATTGTAAATTTAAAACTGGATTTTTATTTTTACGTGGATTGTTATTGCTTAAATTGAATGCCAAATCTGCTTGGGTTTAGAAATTGGTGATTTTAAAGTTCCAGGAAACATTTAATAAGTGTTCTTAAAACAATTTTTAAAATACATCTCTTATTTTTATCAACCTATAATAACTTAGAGTATATATGAATTTTGTAATTTGGATTATTTGTTTTCTATTCCTAACTTTGAAACTCCCTTCCATCAACTTAGACAAGTAATTTAGTTGAGGCTGTGTTATAATGATGTGTTGTTTTCTTTTTGGCAATAAATAAGCTTGCCTGGCAGACTAAGATTCCTAGTTCATACTCCCTCTTTTCTATATAACAAGATATTTAGGTATATACTGTTTCTAATAATTTTTAAACAATTTGTATTACTTTTTACGCATATATCTTATTTCTTTTAGTTCATAACAGCTTAGAGAATACATGAACTTTATAACTTGAAAGATCTGCTTTCATCCCTAATCTTGAAACTTCCTTCCATCAACGTAGACAAAGGAATTTAGCTGAGGCTGTGTTATAGTGTAGGCTTGTTTTTCTTTCGGTAGTAAATAAGGTTGTCTGGTAGACTAAGATTTCCTGTTTGTTTCCCTCCTTCACCTTTCTTTTTTTTTCTTTTTTCTCTCATTGTAGGTATTAAGAATATATGAATCTGATTTGTAACATGATAGATACTAATTGAGAAGTTATTAGTAGGTATTTTTGCAAAGTAGTAGTTTTATATAAAATCATAAAAGGTCACAAAATGTTTGTAGAATTTAATGGTAATTAGGTAAAATTGGGATGCTTTCAGGTATAATGAACTCTGTATTTTCTTTTATAGTAGAAATAATTGTAAGCTGATTTGGTTTTTTTCCGCTGCATTTTCCCTCTATTCTCTCCCCCTCCCTCATTTAAACTTAATAAAACTTGCTAAAACCAGAAAAAAATAAATATGATGGAAGCCTAGAAGAAGAAGAAGAAGATGATGATGATATTGGATTTATATCCCGCCCTCCACTCTGAAGAGTCTCAGAGCGGCTCACAATCTCCTTTACCTTCCTCCCCCACAAAAGACACCCTGTGAGGTGGGTGGGGCTGGAGAGGGCTCTCACAGCAGCTGCCCTTTCAAGGACAACCTCTGCCAGGGCTATGGCTGACCCAAGGCCATGCCAGCAGGTGCAAGTGGAGGAGTGGGGAATCAAACCCGGTTCTCCCAGATAAGAGTCCGCACACTTAACCACTACACCAAACTGTCTCTCCTGTCTCTCTGTAGAAATTACAGCCGTAGTGTGTGGAGATCAGAATTCCTTGATATGAGGTGTTTGCATTTCCTGAAAGGAGGCTGATCTTACCCCTCTTCAGAAAGGAGTGCCTGTTCATTTTGGTTTCTGGCTAATGATAGTTTTGTTTTGCCATTTCCCAGGAGTTTAAGGAGGGTCGTCGTGCTAGCCACACAGCCCCCCAGGTTCTCTTCAGCCACAGGGAGCCTCCCTTGGAACTCAAAGATACCGATGCAGCAGTAGGAGACAACATCGGATACATCACCTTCGGTGAGTGGGTAATGCGCTCAGCTTGGCAAAGCTTTGATAGCTGTTTCCCTCCTCAAAATCCTGGTTCTGAAATGCATGAGACGACTTCTTTGCAAATCTAGTTTCAGTATTTCAAGAGCCCAGCAGAGCAGTGAAAATGGCTCTCAGTTTATTTATAAAAAATGGTAAGCCGCAATTTTCATTAAACGGGGTTGCTTAAATCAGTTTGACAGCATATTAAATATACCAAAGAATGAATAGTTAATACAGAACAGTAGAAGTTAAAACTGCCAGAGACCCATTTGCCAAAGGAGGGCCCCCCCCCCCCAAAAAAAAAATAGAATAAAATTGCTTAGAGCCGTGATAGGTGATGTGCATTCTCCAGACTGCTTTTGAAGAACTCTATCTGGAAAGTCATGGTTGATTTATGAGGAAATGGGGGAAAATGTGTTAATCTGGAGTAGCTGGTGAAGACAGATATGGTAGCCGTATATGTGCTAAAATCGCAGCATCCAGAAGTCATGAAGTTTCCAGTTCATTGCTTGTGATTGCTAGCTTAATTATTTTAAAAGCTGATTCAGGGTGTCACTAACATATACAAATAAGCTGTGACCCTGTGTCATGGGATGGTTGCAGTGTGCCTTTTAATGCTCAACAAACTGCTGTTCAAGGAACGACTGTCTTGGTCCTGAAGGAGGTATTGGGAAGTACATTAAATCATCACTTTTGTCCTCTTCTGAAAACATGCAGATTCTGAAACGTTGCTTATATAGGGACACAAGGTAACCCTTAGGAAGCATTGGCGGCTGTGGCTGCTGCCTGCTCTACCTTTTTCCATTAATTGCCAATATTTGAATTCATTGTGATCAAGATCCTTGTAGTTAAATTTCTCCAAGTATATATACACATGGGTGTAAACCATTCTGGATGCTGAGCTGAATTACCCTCATGTGTGGTTCAGATTGTTCTGAGATTTTGCTGAAGGATACACCTAGAACTTGGCGTGCTACCCCTGTGTTATTTTCCCAGTGGCCAGATGTGAGCTCAGACCTCCTAGTTCTGCTGTGAAACAGGCCCTTGGAAAAAGCAACATTTGTTCTAAAGCAAGGAATTGAAAGGTGTAAACCTATTGCTGTTCCCCAACCACAGTAAAGTATTTTGAATCACAGGCAACCTCATCTAACTACTAAACATAAGAGAAGCCACGTTGGATCAGACCAGTGGCCCATCCAGCCCGACACTCAGTGTCGCACAATGACCAAAACCCAAGTGCCACCAGGAGGTCCACCAGCAGGGCCAGAACTCTAGGAGCCCTTCCACTGCTGCCCCCTAAGCACCAAGAGTACAGAGCATCACTGTGCCAGACATAGTGTTCCCTCTATACCTTGTGGCTAATAACCACAGATGCTCCATATGCACAGCTGTTCAGCCAAAGGATTCCAGCCTTGAAACAGTGGAATAAAGGAAGCTCTGCTGAAACAGGCTCCTGGTTATGTAAGAACTATCGCTCAGCTGTGGAGTGCTCATGAGACATGCCTTCCCCTGAGAGCTTTTCTGCAACGAGAAGAGGATGAGAAACTCCATCCTGTTATCTTTTCCCAGCTGCTCCATGATTGTAGATCTCATTGTTCAGGCATCATTGCTACACGTTCTTGGGATGAACCCCGGAGGCAGTGTCTGCTCGCCAAGAGGAACTTCAACACATAGCAGCTAGGGAGCGATACCATTGACATAACTAGATCCTCGTGAGGACCACTTCCTGGCGTTGAGTTAGCGAGAATGACATTCACGCCATAGTTGATTAAGAGGCAGCGTAATACCTCTTCTTTGTTCAGGAGACTTTGTGCCAGCGCGGCTACACGTTTTGCTTTCTCTAGTTGTCTGACAGCGCTGGAATGACAATGCAAAAGAACAATGGCAGCACAATATATGGAATACAAAGATATTGTGCAAGACACACACTCTTGAATAGTTTATACAAAATTAAGTAAATTGTATTGTGTCATATAATGAACAGCCTACAAAAGTAGGCGTACATTCATACAAACAGAAATTAAAGCCAAACAAGAGTCTCAAATACAGTGTTTCAGGGAGGACCCCTCACAGTCTCTTAATTTTCCAAACAGAGTACTAAGACTCAACAATAAAGTTCCACACGAGTCCCTCCGTTGCTTGTTGGCTTCTGAAGGAAAAATTCTTGCCTTCACGCAAACTCCGGCTTTGATTGCGTTCCGCTGTTCCTGCAGCTTCCTCGTAAGCCAGCTGAAAATTCCAGCCAAGTCCTCTCTCAAACGCCCATTTCAGTATCTTAATTGGCGGCTTCTATTGTGTGTCTTGCACAATATTTTTGATATTTTTGTATAGCACTAGCATGACGGCTACCAAGAAGTTCTTCCAAGGTATGTTAAAAGAAAATTCTTCACGGAGGATCCAGATAAGAGTAATATTTTATCGGATGACGTTCAGGGAATGAATAGAAAAGCTGTGCCATCATCGCTCTGAGGCAGAGTCAGTCTATGCGCTAGCATTGCAGGGAGACTTAAGATTATCGCAGACCTCACATCAATTCTGTTTTGCTGCTGTTTGGAGGGGGGGGGGGGCGGACCTTTGTCTCACATAGCCTTGTGGCGATTGGTGTGGAATGAGTATTCTTTTTGTCTTCTTTGCAGTGCTGTTCCCCCGCCACACCAATGCCGCTGCCAGAGACAACACCATCAATCTGATTCACACATTCCGGGACTACCTGCACTATCACATCAAATGCTCCAAGGTACACGGAGGGCATAAATAAAGGGCCCTGTTGATTCCTAGTGGAGTTGAGGAATCCAGTAACGTTTGGGGGAAGAAGATGCTATTTCAAGGGGTTTGACATTTAGAACTTCTTCCTTCCTTCATATGCATAAAACGGCTTCGTAACATTGACCTGCCGTATTCTTGCCCTTGTGTCCACGAAGCTTACATCGGGGGAATTTTCTCCTGCCGCTCCCACACCTTGGTCTTCCCCCCCAAAAAAATATTTGGCTGGGGAAACTGGTGGCAAGTGGCTTTTGTCCTTTAACTCAAACAATTGTACATCTTCAGTGAGCCAGAGGCTTTTGAACAGATGCCCGTAAGTGGTGCATCAGCAGTGGTAAATTATGGGATGCAGTGCAGAAAACTTTGTGCAAAACAATGCCATGCAACTTTCAACCCACCAGGAAGAGAGAATAAGTTTAACTATGGGCGTTTTCGCACTGACCTTACTCGGGAGCGACGTCCCTCTTCACCGCGCAGCGTCTGCGTGGATTTCGCACTAATTGCTCCGCAGAACCCGGAAGAGCCGCAAAGTCCCGCGGCTTTTGTGTCGCAAATGTAAACTGGCCAAAAACCAGTTTACATTTGCAACGCAAAAGCCGCGGGACTTTGCGGCTCTTCCGGGTTCTGCGGAGCAATTAGTGCGAAATCCGCGCAGACGCTGCACGGTGAAGAGGGACGTCGCTCCCGAGTAATGTCAGTGCGAAAACGCTCTGTGATTCCTGTTTCCAGTTTTACTATCCCGCTGATAAGAAGACCAGGAGTTATAGAGTATGTCCCTTGCCATAGCATCTTGCACCTTTCGTTTCTGTGTTTCCCTTTCTAGTTTGGCGGAATGTAAATAGTGTGATGGATTAGGCCAAAAGGTGCACTTGGATTGTAAAGGACTGCCAGTGTTTCTTACTTCTGTGCATTGACTCTCTGCCGGCTGTTGTGCAGATCTTTGGTATTGGTTGTGATTTTAGAGTGGCTAGATAAAATAAGAGCTTCAGAGTTCTGAGAGCTTTCAGCTGCATTTTTTCTCTTTCTAAAAATAAAACACAGGCTTACATTCACACGCGCATGAGAGCAAAAACCTCAGACTTCCTCAAAGTGCTGAACCGTGCCCGGCCAGATGCAGAAAAGAAGGAAATGAAAACAATCACGTGAGTATCAAAGGGACAGCTTTCTTCCTTTTGCTTTGTGGCTTTTCAGTTCTTTTCTGCACTTGTTATAGTGTAGACTTGGAAGGACAGAATACACTGGAGAATTAAGTATTGCTGTCAAAACTAGTGACAACTGATAACAGGGTTGATCCTTCCGAGGTCGGTAAAATGAGTGCCCAGCTTGCTGGGGGGAAAGTGTAGGTGTCTGGGGAAGGCAATGGCAAACCACCCCGTTAAAAAGTCTGCCACAAAAACGTTGTGAAAGCAACATCACCCCAGAGTCGGAAACAACTGGTGCTTGCACAGGGGACTTACCTTTAGAGCTCTGTGATGCAAAGTGGTAAAGCTGCAGTACTTGCAGTCCAAGCTGTGCTCACGACCTGAGTTCGATCATGGCGGAAGCTGGGTTCAGGTTGACTCAGTCTCCCATCCTTCCAAGATCGGTTTACTGAGTACCCCGCTTACTGGGGGGAGGGGGGGAAGTGTAGATGACCGGGGACGGCCATGGCAAACAACCCTGTAAAAAGTCTGCCAAGAAAACATCACGATGTGATGTCATCCCCCTGGGTTGGTAGCAACTCAGTGCTTGCCCAGGGGACTACCTTTACTTCTATACTTCAAAAAAGTCCTTTACTTGGAATAAATGGTGGCCTGGAATTTGAGGTAGTAAAGCTCTGGTGCCTTTAACCACGCATCAGGCACCTCATGAGTCTGTGTCTTACTCCAAAGCCTTAGTAAAGTCAGTCCTCCAGTGACTTGAGTTAGTGCAGCCTCTAATGGGCCACTTCATACTTCCAATGCTGCTAGTTTGTGTGGCACAAGACCCACTCTCTGGCTGGGATGTTATATGTCTGAGTAAGAACAGACTGACTGTTCTTACTCTGGTGACCTGGAAGACAGTCTGAGCTGCTGAAATACATACAATAAGGTGGGAAAGTCTTCCGTTTCTGGTTTTGGGGAGGGTGGTGAGGAGTGGTTGTGAGCCCAACAGGCTGGTGTAATTAGTCCCAAAGGCTAAAAAAAAATAAATCCCAATTTTTAGATTGCTTCTGATTTGCATGGAGGAATGGTTGACCTTTGCCCAGAATTCAACAGAAATGTCATTTCTTAAAGGGCTGTTTATTTTCTCAAAGTAGCTCAAGGTCTGTCTTAGGCAGCCTTTAGGTCTAGTATGATTTATTCCTGGGGTATCAAGCGGGGAACAGAACCAGCCCATCTAGGTCTATTATCCAGTCTGCAGACAAGGAAAAGGAGGGGGGGTGGCAGCAGGAGCAGTGAAAATAACCACTGGAAAGTCCCCCCTTCCTCTCTCAGTTGGACCAGGCTGCCCTCTCTCCTCCTATCAGAGGGGGAGTTGCCAACTCCTTGTCAGTACACATTTATGCTGGGCCTCCCCCCTCCCCTTTGCTCCAGCCACTGTCATTATCACCTTCTCTGCCCGCTTCTCTTGCTCTTTCTCCATTATGATGCTGGAGAAGTGGTCCTTTGCGGGGAGGGAGGGAGGAAGTCATTATGTGCGGAGATGGGGAGATGCTGATGGAAATGGGGAGTGTAGCAGTGGGGATATCAGAGTGAATAAAGGACTGGAGGGGAGGGAGCACAGAAGGGAAGAGCTGAAGTGCATGCAACGGGGTGCATGGTGGGAAATGTGATTGGGAAGCCATGGAAGAGGAGGAAGAATATAGCTGTTGGGGTGAGGATAGATATTGAGTGTTTTGTTTGGAGAGGGGGTGGCACACAAGAGTTGGGAGACTAACAGAAGTCTTGAGCCACCTTAAAGATGATGGAATTTTGTTGCATCATTTTTATTTTCTAGGCATCTGTACCTTGCTTTTCTTCCCATGTGGGGATCCAGAGCAATTTATGAGTATCATTCTCTAGTCTGTTTTTGTTCTCTCAACAACTGTGCAGGATATGTTAGGCTGTGAGAGTGACTGGCCTAAAGTCACTCAGCAGCTTCCATGGCAGAATGGGACTTCTGAACCTGTGTCTCCCAGTTAGTCCTCATGTTCGAATCGCAGCACTAGGGATGGACTTGAACTGAATTATGAACCAGGCTTCATCACAAACCGGGCCAGTTCATGAGCCACCCGTGAGCCATTATTGTTTTTGTGCTGGTTTATTTGGTTTGTGGCCATCTCTGGAGTTGCACTGTCTCAGCATGCCTTCACAAATGGAGGGAAAGCAAAATTGCCTTCCCTTCACTCCTGGAAGCATGCCACAGCTGCGGCGGCATGACTAGGGGAGGGGAGGCATTTTAAAATGCCCCCATTTCCTCTCTGGAGTCATGCCACCTTGGCAGCACTCCTCCACAAATGAAGGAAAGGCAAATGACGGGATGGAAGGGGAGGTATTTAAAAATGCCCCCTGTCCATAAACCTGAACCAGTTTCGGAAACGGAAAAAATCGTGGAAGTTCACAAACCATGGTTTGTGAGACCCCCACGAACCTCCATTTTCCTGGTTCGTGCCCATCCCTACTCAGCACCATGAGGTGTCTGTGTATCTATGTGGAAGATCAGGTCTCTTAAGTGGGGCTGATGTGCATGGAAGGAGTGGTCAGTGGGAGCAGACTTGAGATTTAGAGGAGAGTGGATTGGTGTGGATGAATCTCATAGATGGTGGAAGGAAAAGGCTGATTTGGGAGTTCTGATCATTAACAGATGGCTGGTGAATCTGTGGAGAGTTCATGATTCTTGTGGTAGATTGAGCAAGTGTTGGAAGATAGTGGCTCCAGTTCCTTGGCGTGTTTATGTGTACATTTTGGAGAGGACCTCTCTAAGTGTGGAAGAAATCCTGCTTCACACACAAAAATGCTTTCAGGGTTGTAGAGAAAATTGTTTCTGATCTAGTGTAGTGGGGAAGTGTATTTTCAGAGATGGAAGAGGACCCTTGGGATTACTTGTGCTAGGGAGCAGGGATTGGATGAATTTGGATGGTTACACCTCTTTTCAGCAAAGATAGACCTGCTTGTTTCTCTGCCTAGTTCTAGCATCTCACAACCTTGCAGTATTTGTTTTGCAAACGAGCAAGTTCTAGACTTAGGCCTGGTCTACCATATGCGGCAGGAAGGGGCAGCAGAAAGGTTGATTACAAGTAGGGAATGACACTTCTCAAAATTCCCCCGCAGCAATGATTTCCTGTAAGTGTAGAACAAGCACAGTATGCAGAGTGTGAAACCACTCTGCATATGCTTCCCCCACCCCCACCCAGAGGGAGATTTTACATAGGCAATGTTTAAAAATGTGTCCCCTTCCACCTGGTGCAGCCCTATCCGTTCTGTCACTTAATTTTGCTGCTTGTGTAGACCAAGACTCAAGGGAGAGACTAGCTGAGGAGGAAGGTATGGATTTCTGCAAGCATCCTGAATTAAATGGAACTTTCCTAGGCAAATATGATTGGAGAAAGTGGGCAGGAAGTACACCTAGAAATCTGCAGTCAGAAGACTAAATCTCATGATAGAGAAGAAGAAGAAGATGATGATGATATTGGATTTATATCCCGCCCTCCACTCCGAAGAGTCTCAGAGCGGCTCACAATCTCCTTTACCTTCCTCCCCCACAACAGACACCCTGTGAGGTGGGTGGGGCTGGAGAGGGCTCTCACAGCAGCTGCCCTTCCAAGGACAACCTCTGCCAGAGCTATGGCTGACCCAAGGCCATGCCAGCAGGAGCCAGTGGAGGAGTGGGGAATCAAACCCGGTTCTCCCAGATAAGAGTCCGCACACTTCACCACTACACCAAACCGGCTCTCCAAGAGAATGAGTCCATGTAATGGAGGCCTATTTGCATGAATAGTTGCACTTTGAATTCTTTGGATTTGTAAATGTGGGAGGTGGGGGAGAAGGGTGGTACAGGTGAATGCAAGATGAAATACTTGGTGCCACTGTGCTAAATGAGCAAGAAAGTAGAAAGAACCTTTTTACTGAACACCTTTTGAATTATTCCCAGGGGGAAGACCTTTGCATCTCGCTAACAGCTGTAAAGAGGTGGAGTCAGACATCTGGCAGAAGGCTGGAGCACTTGCTACCTGATAATCGTAGCTTTTAAACATTGCACCTCCGGGCTCTTAAGGAAATAAATCCAACTGGGTTCTGTTTTCTACACAAGTTTGGGAAATGATCTGCAAAATCGAGCTGTGCTTGCAAGGACTTAATAGTTCAAACAAAAAAACAAACCTTAATTCCATTTTGATCAACTTTTACTTTCTTTCCTTTTCCCCCTTTTTTCAAGCTGTTTTGCTTTGCAGTTACGTTTACCGGTAATGAGTTGCAGTATTTCTTATGAGAATAATGCAATATTAACTTGTTTTTTTTTTCTTCTGAGTATCTGAGTTCACAACTCTTGTATCTGAAGAAATATTGTTGGGATTCATTAATAAAGGAGATCTTTCTATCTTAATCATGGTTTATGAGTAGTCATTAATAGATCTGCATTATTAAATCAGAACAAGGTATATGGGAAAGAGCAAAAAAATGAAGGCTGTTAAGCGGTGAAGTTATATATGGGTTGAATCTCACAGATCCACTCTGCTCAAACTAGGAACACTTTCCCTCTCATATGAAGCTCTGGCTTCCTTGCACCAGGAAAATGTGCTGTCATTAGCTGAATGGGAGCCAACCCTAAGTTAGAAAAAACAAAAACAAAACCCAGACACTTCTACATGGTCTTTTCAACAATTAACATTTTTCTAGTTTTAAGTTCCACAGGTTCATGTCTCAAAGAACCTTTTAGAACTTTGAAACAAAATCAGTTTGTCACTTTTAACCAGGCACATTTTAGACAAAGAATGCTTTCTTCTGGATTGTAACTACTTTTGCTAGGGTCTCAGTTGTTATACATAGCACTAGCACGCTGGCATTGAATTAAGAATAGAGAAGGTTATTAGTGTTCACTTTTAGCTGTGTTGAAATGACTTTAAAGTGTTCACGGATTTTTTTAAGCTAATTTTCTGATGAAGGAAAATAGTGGAAAAGATACGGAATTTATTCTATGCCTCATCTTAAACTTTTGAATGGAAAATTAAGATATTGCAGTTAATTCTTTTGCCTCCTTGCAGTCTTTTGTTCTATTTCTGACACCATGGCTTCCAAGACTGAAATCTGTATTGGTGATGGAGCCTTTTAGTAAAGTAATGGAAGTAGCTGTGATGTGCCATAAGCGAATGTTGAAAGATATGTGATACATTTTAACAAACTGAGCTTCTCCACTTAAAATACCGTGTTTGTATGTGAGAAGACAGTGGACATCTGATAAGATGGAAGTTTTTGTCCTCCTGAGCAACCAAAGACTGTAGCAATACCATTCTATAATATAGAATACTGTAATTGTTGAAGACTTCTTTGAAAAAACCATACAGGGAAGGATTGGGACCCAGACTTCCAAGGGATACATACAGATCACTGCATCTACATTCAATCTCTGGACTCAGTTTAGCATTTTAATATGAACTCTGAACACAGTGAACTATGTAAACAAATGTCAGGACAAGACATCTGGATTTGTTTAAATATGACTTTATTCAGTAGCGGAAACTTGCGGTACAGGAATTAGCAGTGCAGTGACAAATTAGATGAACCTACTGAATCACCTCCTCAGATGTCTGCGCTACCACTTGCCCATCCACAATCTCTTGCGTCATAACCACTACCTTCTTAATTGTTTGTCTCCTGGGGTCTGAAAAAGAGGAATTAAATAGTGGTTTAGAAGGAAACAAGAGCAGGGAATCCTCTAAAATGAAGCTGTTCCTTCCCAAACTATCTTGAGAGAGAAATGCTTCGAGCAGTTTTTTAAATGTCACAAAATAGCCCCCAAATGAGCTGTTCCCTCACTGAAAGCAGATAGATCCCAATAGGCAGCCGTGTTGGTCTGAAGCAATAGAACAGAGCACCAGACAAGTGCGCCTTAAAGACCAAGTAAGCTTTCGTATGCTCTTAAGCAGACTTCATCAGATATATGGGAATGGGCGCAACAATTCTTAATATGTTTGTAGTGTGGAATCATGGGAATATTTTTAGCAGATAAAAAGAATCACAAATAGGATCTGTGTTTGTTAGTGTAGGACAAAACGGCTGAAAAAACACTAGGTGATAAAAAGCAGACTGCTGTTTTAGGAGTGCCATAAATCTAGGTAACATTCTGGCTTTGTTAGTTTAAATAGAGAGCATGTTTACTCAAGAGATTGTAACTTCCATACAGTTTGCCATAGAATGGGTTGGTATATGCAATAAGACAAAGAGCCAATGTCCCCCATTTGAGTATGTCAGTACAAAAAAACAAAAATACTGATACACTGTTCTAAAAGAGAAATAATATAAGTTAGCCCTTAGAAAAACAGGGTGCATGGAACTTGGAACAAATACCTCCCCAGGACTGAACAGGGATATCGGTTTTTTATCTCATTGCATATATTAAATCAGCTCTCTGAGTATAGCTGTGCATCCACAGTGTTCTAATGTATTTCTCTTTTAGAACAGTGTATCAGAATGGTTTTTTTTGTGTTGATATGCTCAAATGAGGGATGTGGGCTGTTTGTCTCATTACCTATACTAACCCACCTTCTACTATACTTTAATGCACCCTGTTTTTCTAAGGGCTAACATATTATTTCTCTTTTAGAGTAGGGTATCAGAATTTTTGTTTTTTTGTACTGACATACTCAAATGGGGGTCATTGGTTGTTTGTCTTATTGCATCTACCAACCCATCCTATGGCAAACTGTATGGAAGTTACAATCTCTTGAGTAAACATGCTCTGTATTTAAACTAACGAAGTCAGAATGTTACCTAGATTTATGACACTCCTACAACAGCAGTCTGCTTTTTATCACCTAGTGTTTTTTCAGCCGTTTTGTCCTACACTAACAAACACAGATCCTATTTGTGATTCTTTTTATCTGCTAAAAACATTCCCATGATTCCACACGACAAACTTATATTAAGAATTGCTGCGCCCATTCCCATATGTCTGATGAAGTCTGCTTAAGAGCATAAGAAAGCTTACATTCTGAATAAAACTTAGTTGGTCCTCACTGAAAGCAGTGAGCTGAATCACATGTTAATTGGAGAGAAGCAGCTCTCCTTACAAAAGAAACAGTAAACTAAGTAGAGCAGGGGTAGAAAGTGCCTTTTCTCCTAGTACGGCAAATGGGCTGAATGCGCCTGATGCAGCAAAGGAGGTGTTGGTTTGGTCAGTGCCTGAATGGGAAACTACAAGCCTATGTACAATAGCTTGAGTTTTCTACAGAAAACATGGGATAGGAACAGACAGACGCTTTCAATATTTCAGTCATCTCAGAACTGCATATTTTAAAATGTCTCGTTCTTGACATCAATCAAGAAATACAGGCAGTATCTGGCAATCATGCCACCTCCCAAGGAGGCTGCTAATGTTACCTGTGTATAAGAAACAAGAGTAGGGCATGTACAACATGCAGTGGTTTCAGGTTCTATGTGCACATAGTTCTTGTGCAGAGCACTGACTTCCTGAAGATAGTAGGATCTTGGCTTGATACAATGTGCACTTTTGAGTCTCTGTGGATTTAGTAATTACACAAGGTGGCAGTTTCCAAGCCACACCGCATCCCGCTGAAGCATGTTGATGGGAAAGGAGCAGCCAAGCCACAAAGTCTGAGGGAGGATCTGTTTCAAATGCCACACAAGGAACGGGCAAGCAGTTTATAGCCGGACACACGGATGGGAAGCAGGTAGCTCTGTACTTAGTCTCTACTGCTACACCACAGCTGGTCGCTTACCTGCTTTGCCTGAGTTCTGAAGCTCCCCTCTGAAAATACAAAACATGCCAGATGTTTGGGTGTTGTGCCCTATGAAGATTTGCTTACCAGGATAATTTCCTGCTACAGATTTGTTTACACCTGCAGCAGCACAGCTACGCAGTCCCACCTGTTACTTTGTGCCTGTAATTCAAGGAACTTTGAATGCTGTGTAACAGCCCCTTCTCTCCAGGCCACATCCTATGACTGGGGTGGCCAAACTTAACACAAGAGCCGCATAGAATAAACATCAGATGTTTGAGAGAAGGAAGAAAGGCAAATAGGTGGAGAAGTGGGAAGAAAGCAGCTTTTAAAGGAATTCTCCAAGCTGGCCAACAGGGCTGGGGGGGGGGCTTCAGGAGCCACACAATGTTTATGAAAGACCCACACTTGGCTCCTGAGCCACAGTTTGGCTACCCCTGTCCTATGAGGACTAGAATTGTTTTTAAAGCAACGTTTCAGTATAGGCAGCACTTAGCTCATCAGACTGCTTTAATGACGGAGGATATAACGCCTGGTGGAATTTTCCATCTGCTGTTCCTCAAGATACAACAGCCTCCCCCAAAAACCTCTTGTCTAAACTACAAATGCCTAATCAGTGGCCCACACTGAAAGAAGGTTAACTTGACTATCCACTGAGCTAGCTGGCCAAAGACTACTGGCTCAACTGTATACCGATAACAGCTTTCAAAATACACAAGATGGGTTGAGTTGTTACCAGAAATTATGCTCTAAGCTGCATTTTAGATAGTCAGTCACCGTTTTCGTACACAGCTTACCTCGCAGTCACAATCTAGTTCCCTCCGCAGCGTCCGGTTGGATTTCCCACCATCTGCGCCGGAGTTACAGGAAGTGCCGCAGCTTCTGTGTAGCAAACGTAAACTGGGTTTTAGCGGTTTACATTTGCTACGCAAAAGCCGGGCACTTCCTGTAACTCCGGCGCAGATGGTGCGAAATCCGACCAGACGCTGCGGAGGGAACAGGATTGTGACTGCGAAGTTAGCTGTGTGCGAAAACGGTGTGCATAGGTTTTCTCCACTTCCCATTTCCCCCAGGCGATACCAGGCTCTGTGGGGCTTCATGGACAAAAGTCCTGTGAGTCAGTGACTTGAGTGAAATTGCCACCTTGTCCTTCCTCCAGAAAGTGGCAGAGAGGTGACGTTACCCAGTTGAACATATGAACATATGAAGCTGCCTTATACTGAATCAGACCCTTGGTCCATCAAAGTCAGTATTGTCTTCTCAGACTGGCAGCGGCTCTCCAGGGTCTCAAGATGAGGTTTTTCACATTTATTTGCCTGGACCCTTTTTGGAGATGCCAGGGATTGAACCTGGGACCTTCTGCTTCCCAAGCAGATGCTCTACCACTGAGCCACCATCCCTCCCCAGTTCAGCCCCCTAGCCCACGTGTTTTGATCTTTCCGTGCCCCCCCCCCCAATATACCCCCAGGAATTGTCTGGTGAGGCTGGAGGAAACTTTCTATTGTCCGGCAATGAAGATCTGATGCAGGGAAGAAAAGCAAAGCACAATGCCTAGTTAAGACCAAAATTAATATTTAACATGAAGGTCACTCCTGCCCATATATCTTTGCAACAGGGAAGCCATATAATTTCCTGAGCGTTTTTCTTTAACAGAATAAAATTACAGGAAGGAATTCTGCACTGCAGAAAAACAGCTATGGAATGTATGGGATGACATGAAATTCTCCAAAAGAGGCTCGTGGCTGAGAAGTATGAACACAAAACAAGGAAGTATAGCCCCTTATTACCTGTCTGTTGCACCCTCAATCAGACTGCGGTAGTGCTCTATCTCATTCTCCAACTTGGTCTTGAGGTCCAGAAGGGCTTCATAGTCTCGGGCCTGCCGTTCCAGATCAGCTCGGCAGGCTGCCAGGTCATCTTGCAGCTTGATAATAACACGGTTAAGATTGCCCAAGTCATTGTGATAGTGGTTTTCTGTATTTTTCAAGGTGTTCTCCAGGGTATCCACCTGCATCGGAAGTAGTAGTAATATTTGAAAGAAGATTGGCATCCCCTTGATTTCTTGGGGGGGGGGCATGTCTGCATTTTAGATGGTACACTGGATGCTGGGTTTCTTTTATATAGCACAAGAGATACAATATATACAGAACATTGACCAGCATCCAGTAAACTGTGGAAACTAAAGATACTTTGAACTTATCAAAGATTTCAGGTTTTCACGGCTCGTAACATCATTAGGGTTTGTAGAATCTTTCGGGCTCAAGTGCCGTGTTCTACTGGAGAAAGTTTTCCTTCCAGACGTTTCGTTCTCAGCTGCGGAGAACATCCTCAGTGGCGTTGCAGTCAGAGCGCCTGCTCCGGCTGCAACGCCACTGAGGATGTTCTCCGCAGCTGAGAACGAAATGTCTGGAAGGAAAACTTTCTCCAGTAGAACACGGCACTTGAGCCCGAAAGATTCTACAAACCTTAATACTTTGAACTTGTTTTTTTCTTGAACAGTGAATTCTCCTTTCTACAGTTTCTTAAATTTTCTGGAATACTTACTGCTTTTCTTTGTACCTAGACAATCCAAGTCAGTTTTTAACAATACAGCCAATTTTAAAGCCTTGTCTTTAAACCTTCAAAGAGCCCCGTGACGCAGAGTGTTAAAGCTGCAGTACTGTAGTCCTAAGCTCTGTTCACGACCTGAGTTCGATCCCCATCGTAGCTGGGTTTTCAGGTAGCTGGCTCGAGGTTGACTCAACCTCCCATCCTTCCGAGGTCGGTAAAATGAGTACCCAGCTTGCTGGGGGGGAAAGTGTAGATGACTGGGGAAGGCAATGGCAAACCACCCTGTAAAAAGTCTGCCATGAAAACGTTGTGAAAGCAACGTCACCCCAGAGTCGGAAACGACTGGTACTTGCACAGGGGACCTTTCCTTTCCTTTTTCCTTTAAACCTTCAGCCAGCAGTCTGACAGCTAAGAGCAATCTATTAACTGCTTACTTTGAATTAAAAGTTGCTTTGAGCAGAGTCACTTTACAAACTTTATAAAAGAAAACAAAAAGTGATGGTGCGGTCTGAACTTTGGCAGCCCATTCCATAAATTCAAAGGGAGAATTCAACATGAAAGAACTGAATTAGGATTCATCCAGCGAATACCATTTTTCTCCTAGGCTTGAGCAAAGACTTTGATTTCTTCACTCACTATAGCTCAGAATGACCTACTCTTTACAAATGTTAATTAGTTCTACTTGTCATGTTTCACATTGCACCTTCCTTGATTAGAGTTATTCTGCACTCTTATTCTCTACAGTTAGGAGTGGTCTTTACCGCCTCTGAATGGATTTACTGTATATTACGTTAACACCACCCCATGAGAGAAAATGGAACTTCAGGTGTCTTTTCTCATTCAGTACCTAGAACAACTACATCCATTCCAATGCTTTTCACAGGGACACACATCTTCATGATTTGTAACAGGTCTCTTTCTGCTTCAACTCCATTTCCTCCCACCTTTGTAACTTGTTGGTGCACTCCATGCAACTGATGAAGTGAAGCCTGACACAGGAACACTTCTGGAATAAATTTTAGTCATTAAGGTGCCTCTAGATTTCTGTTTAACTGGGGGAAACTAGAGCTTGGCCCTGGAACCATTTGTATGCTGAGTATACACCCTATGGCCAAAGCCAAGGCCAACTCCCACATCACTCCTGATTCCTAAACAGGAAAAGTGGGTAGAATACAACGTTTCTCTCTCCTAAGCAAAAGATGAGCAGACCAGGATAAACATTAAATTCAATCAAGGAAGGTGCAATATGAAACATAAGCAGAACTAATTATAGCATGTTCTATACATTGGCTGTCTTTAGCTCCAGAATACGTGGGGTCATTTACACATAAGATGACTCATCGCTGCCTCAAAGACAAACTAGATAATTTGTGCTTCTAATATTCCGGGATGCAGAAGGCCCCGCTTCCCTGTTCTAGAGAGCTGCACAGAAATGGTGCCCAGAGGCTGTATTAGGAAGGAAAGAGACTGGTCACCATACCATTTTCTGAAGAGTCTGGTGTTCAATCTCCAGACCCTGTAGCTGGCGACGAAGCTCTGTCAGCTCGCTTTTGGCTTCTTCCAGTGCTTGGGTGTTCACGTCAGCCTCTTGGGACATGGAATCAAACTGCAGGGATAAGTGACGGCAAAAGCAGGAAGAGGGGAATCAAGAGGCAAAGAAATTTGGAGCATTCCTCAGCACTTTCATGACTGGCTCTCTCCTCACCTTGTTCTTGTACCAGTTCTCAGCTTCAGCACGGTTCTGCTCAGCCACTTGCTCATACTGGCTGCGGATCTCAGCAATGCGTTCACTCAGGTCTTGTTTCTGTGGATTATCCACCTGCACTGTTACATCAGAGTTGGCAATCAGGGCATTGAGATCCTCTACTTCCTGCCAATAGAAAAGAAAGAGATTGCATACATTTATGCAAGGTAAAAAAAAACAGTCTGAATTCCTTGGCTAGGCTTCCACTAATTAATACAGGTGCAAGATCACTACCCTGAGCTGTGTATGCCAAAGTCTATTAGATGGTTTAGAATAAAAGTTCCACAGATCCCAGAGCCCCATTTCAGGCAGTGACCATGAAAACATTTGCGCAAGAAAACTAAAAATCTTGTGTTGCCACAAAGATGCAGTATAGCAAATTATCTGAAGTCTTCTACTAAAGTTTAAAGATGAAAGAAGTCTTTACAGGAATGAACAATAAATCATAAATGTCTGCTGAAACTCAGAAACCATCTGTGTAGGTCAGCCAGTAACTAGAGGCAACATTTCCATTTTACTATTGGTGGAGACTCTAATACAAGGAGTTTTTTGCTATTAGGAGAGACATGTTCCACTGCCAGAACATTCAACAGAAGGCTTTGACACTAAAGGAGCAGAAATGTTCAGTCCAACCCTTTGTTTCAGTATCCTTTCTTTCATCCAAACCGTGTAGCCAAGAAGCTTAAAGTCTGCAATCCAGCTAAATTAAGTGCAAGAAGGCACAAGGCTGGATAGGTGCTGATTTGGACGATCCCACATCCATACTCCAACTCTCCCAGTAGCCTAGCAAGTTACACGAGGAAATACAACAAGGAAGTGGAAGGGGAAAGATTTTTAATGGTTAGACATAAAAAAAGAAAGTGCAAACAAGTTTGCTTTTAATTTAGTCATAACAGAGATTTAACGCTGGCTGTTGTGTTAACCTTATGTCATTGTTTATTTAAGGACAACCACTCTAGAACTTTTCTGGGTTTCCTGCAACCTCCAATAGGCTGCTCTGGCCATTGCTGCTCTTCAGTTAGCCAAAATGAACTTAGGGGGGACACCATCCCTAGCCAGTCATGTCTCTGGTTGAAACCTTCGTAGGGAAAAGGACGGGAACTGCAAGGGAGCTTCTGGCAGCCATTTTAAACACTGCGAGCCCCATTCATATTGCAGATAATTTATCTGTTTCAAACTGATTACAAAAATATTTTCGAAGTGATCAAACTTTAATGCTGCTATGTTTCATAAACGAAACACTTATGAGAGGGAAGAGTCTATGCTATAATCATTGGTTGGTTTATTGGTAAGAAAATGTTGGGCGAATAGATTTCAAATCCTTTGTGCAGATAGAACCACAGCTGCTTAGCAGTCAGACGGAGAGCAGCTGCATGTAACTATTCCTGATCCTTCTGTCCATTCAACCACCAAAGGACATCTCCACTCCTTTGGAGGGTTGCCCGACAAATTAAAAACAAACTTCTTCATCTTTAAAATTCTTTTTGGGCACTATTGAAGTTTTGCATGTTTTAGTGCATTTAGCATAGTTTATTGTGTTTTAAATTTCAAAAACGTTTCCCATTTCTGGCAAAGACTGACGGTGGAAGCAGGAGCTGTAGGAGCAGAATAGTGTGGAGCAGAAGTCAAGGTGCGAGTAGAAAGCTATTTGAGAAATTAATGTCCTTCCTTCACCAGCTTATGAATCTTCAAATGACCATGTCCACACATTTCCCTGCAGTTCTGAGTCTGCCAGATCCAAGCAAATGTTTCCTGAAGAAGGCATTCAAGACTCTCAAGATTCCAAAACTAGAACCAAATACCAGATTTGTACACTCAGATAAGAAACAAGAAGTATACAAGCGTTGATGCAAGTGTGTCCCTTGCACCCGTTGTGCCTGTTACCTCTTTGTGGCTTTTGCGTAAGTGAGCCAGTTCCTCTCTGAGAGACTCCAACTCCCCTTCCAGCTTCATGCGTAGGAAGTTAGTGTCATCTATCATTTTGCGCAGACCATGGGTATCCTTTTGCACACTGTCACACATAGCTTGCTCAGCTTCCAGCCTGGAAAAAGAGAAAAGGGCAGGAGTTTAAATGCCACAATGCAGGGATACACGACAAGCAAGGAGAGCTCGACCGATCCTCATTACTTTTTATACTCAGGGGTACGTGCATGATTATACAATATGCACACAGTGCATGAAATGCGATGAGTACACGCATTCAGAGTTAAATCTTTCTCTCTTAAAAATGCAGAAGGGGTTGCCTGACCTAATGGTTACTTCCAAGCTTTCTAAAGAAGCATGAGCTCCTGTTGTATATAACAAGTCTCAGATGTCTCTGTTATTTCCTTTTTTAAAAATACCTGCCATTTGGTTCAAAAAGACCTCAAATCTATTTACAAAACCGATTAGCATAATTCTTCATGTTATTGTAGCATTATAAAGAAAAGACAATCCAGAAAAAAAAAACACCAAAATTGCCACCTGTTATTTAAACAGCATTTAATTCAATAATCCCCAAAAGTCAAATGGAAATGGTCTCAACAACTCAAGCCTTTGCAGGCCTCTCTTGCAGGGGCGTCCACCACACAGAGAATACCCTGCCCATAATGGCTACAAGTTTGACCTCAATTTGTGAAGTAATTTGAAAGCAGAACCTTCTCTAATGATCACAGCATATGAGATCACAACACACCCTGAAGCAGGGTTGCCAAGTCCAATTCAAGAAATATCTGGGGACTTTGGGGGTGGAGCCAGGAGACATTAGGGGTGGAGCCAAGATCAAGGCTGTGACAAGCATAATTGAACTCCAAAGGGAGTTCTGGCCATCACATTTAAAGGGACGGCACACCTTTTCAATTCCTTCCTTCCATAGGAAATAATGAAGGATAGGGGCACCTTCTTTTGGGGCTCATAGAATTGGACCCCCTGGTCCAATCTTTTTGAAACTTAAGGGGTATTTTGGGGAGAGGCATTAGATGCTATATTGAAAATTTGGTGCCTCGACCCCCAAAAAACAGCCTCCCCAGACCTCCAGGTACCCGCGGATTAATTCTCCATTATTTTCTATGGGAATAAATCTCCATAGGGAATAACAGAGTTCCCAGCAAACATTTCCTTCCCCTCCCCCCGCTTTCTGATGACCCTGAAGGGGGGGGAGGGCCTCCAAACCGGGGGATCCCCTGCCCCCACCTGGGGATTGGCAACCCTACCCTGAAGCCTTATTCACCCTGAGGAAGCAAAACTATCTTTGCTGCAGTACTGCAGATTGTGGTGGAGCTCATATGTCTTAGGAAGTTAGCATGCTCAGGATAAAGTTTCTCTAGAATTCTTCCCTAACTTTTCTAATTTGTTTGATTTTTCATGCATGAGAATTTTTATATGGAAGGTCTGTCCATCACATTGGTCCCCACCTGTAGTTTGAAGTGATACAGGAAAGGAAAGGTCCCCTGTGCAAGCACCAGTCGTTTCCGACTCTGGGGTGATGTTGCTTTCACAACGTTTTCACAGCAGACTTTTTTTTACGGGGTGGTTTGCCATTGCCTTCCCCAGTCTTTTACACTTTCCCCCAGCAAGCTGGGTACTCATTTTACCGACCTCAGAAGGATGGAAGGCTGAGTCGACCTTGGGCCGGCTACCTGAATCCAGCTTCCGCCGGAATCGAACTCAGGTCATGAGCAGAGAGTTCAGACCACAGTACTGCAGTACTGCTGCTTTACAGCCCAAACACACATTTGCCACTTCATTGAGAATGCAAGGTCTAACCAGATGACATCCTGACTGAGTATGGAACTCCCAGCGCTTAGAGGGCATGTGGGCCTTGATTCAGAGTGGGACCATGCTGTGAGGGATGCTCCACCACCCCCACAATATTTGCCTAATTTAAAAAAAAAAATGCTAGGAAAACTGCTCCCGCCTCCCTTGGGAAAACTAGTGTGCTTGGCTTGGTAAGTGAATTCTTTATAAAATGCTGGGAGCTCTATACATGTAAGTCCAGTTAGACTCTGAGAAGGATACATACCAGAATATAAAAAGTGAAGTGAGAGACAGCCCTCAGGCACATTTGAGACAAGTGATAGGAATTAAAACTATGGAGATCATGAAGAACAGAAAGGAAACCACCAAGGGCACACAAGTTCCACTTTCAGAATACAGATCTGAGTCAAATGGTAAATTCAACATGGAATCTCAGAGATCAAGCTTGGTTTGTGGGGGGGGGGGATCCTCCCAGAAACAGCAGCATACTTGAAAAACATGATAGCCAACTGAGGCTGGTAACCCTCAGTATTAATGGCAGAGAAAGTGAGACTATTTCATTTGGAAAAAGGAAAGTGCAAGCACCAGTCGTTTCCAACTCTGGGGTGATGCTGCTTTCACAACGTTTTCACGGCAGTCCTTTTTACGGGGTGGTTTGCCATTGCCTTCCCCAGTCGTTACACTTTCCCCCCAGCAAGCTGTGTACTCATTTTACCGACCTCGGAAGGATGGAAGGCTGAGTCAACCTGGAGCCGGCTACCTGAACCAGCTTCCGCTGGAATCGAACTCAGGTCATGAGCAGAGGGCTCCGACTGCAGTACTGCAGCTTTACCACTCTACGCCACGGGGCTCTTATTTCATTTGAAGTCTAATTAAAAGAAAGGATCACATAAAGGAATCCTGATTTTTTTTTTAATTTTGCTTTGCATATAAAACGTTATTTTCTCCCAAATTTTCTCTCCCATTCTGAGGACTGCACATAATGCATCTTGCCTGCATCCTACACAATTGTACACTGTGCTCTCTGACATAATTGTAAGCAAAATAACGTACTTATGCTTGAAGTCATCAGTTGCCAGCCTGGCATTATCTATTTGCAGAAGCAGTTTGACATTCTCCATGTTTAGATCTTCAACCTGTCATGGAAAGAGGCATTTTTATATTTATAATGAGCAAGAACTGAAAGGACTGCAAAGTTTGATTCCAGTGGCACCTTTAAGACCAACGAAGTTTAATTCTGGGTATTAGCTTTCTTGTACATGCACACTTCTTCAGATACGTTGAAACAGATTTCCTCAAGCCTTACATACGCTATGACACAGAAGTGAGTACACCCCCTCACATTTTGAAAATATTTATCTATTCATGTGACAACACTGAAGAAATGACACTTGGCTACAATGTAAAGCAGTGAGTCTACAGCTGGTATAACAGTGTAAATGTGCGGTCCCCTCAAAATTACGCAACACACAGCCGTTAATGTCTAAACCGCTGGCAACAAAAGTGAGGCTGCAGGCCAATATAGTCTGTATTGAGGCAGTGATTTGCTGGACTGGTATGATCGCTTGGAATGTTTGCTCTCTTCAGGGAAAAAAAACCCTGCTGGTTTGGCTGGCATTAAAAACACCATGGAAGACTGGCTGAGGACTAGGAAGAGATCCCTGGGGGTACAGAGAAGGTAAACAGGAGCAAGGAAACTAAAGAAAGGGCAGGCAGAGAGCAGATGTGCCACCTGCTCCTTATTTCAAGGAGCTGTTCTTATTTGGCATCAAGAAGACTTCCTTTTCAGTGTTAATACATCATTTAACGTTACGAGGAAGATGGCATATTCTAATAAAGAAGTCGTAGTGACCTAACATACATATTACATCATTTTCTGAAGGCTTTACACTATGTTCCTTATTTTGGAGGTCTTCAGGCTGCAAGCTTAGCGCAGAATAAAGTTTTGGAAAAAGCAGAGGAGAGAGGGAAATTAGGCCATCAGAACTAGTCAAAGAGGAGCTGAGGAGGCGGACATTGGTTCCCCGTTCCTTATTTGTGACTTATTCATAAATTCAACCATTGAGGAGAGTTTGAAAGCTCTGAACCCCAAAATAAGGTTTGGATCACTGCACTTCAAACACCACCGCATTCAGGGTATTCTCCCCTTTGAGGGGACATATGCTGTTTTCTGCCACCTGCTTGAAAGTGGGGTGCCCGCAGGCAGACACTGGGGCCAAGTTACACCCCACAACAATCTTTGGACCATTCCCACATCCCCACATTCCAGACCCTGTCCCCTATAAGAGGACATGAAGTGGTGCCGTCTAAACACTGGTTCTGGCACCAAGAGAATCTCTTTGGTTTGTCCTCAACGAGCCTGTATTACAAAGCCTGTTTTACAAGACTGCATGCGCTCTACACCCCAAATAAGGTTTGGACCATCACACACATACACACCACATTCAAGGGACTCTGAGAGAACATATGCTGTTTCCTAGTCCAAAATCTTGTTCTTGTGTTAACTTCTCCAAAGTGGGGTACCCTGAGCAGCTATATATATATGAAGTTGTGTGTGGTCCCAGTATGGTTTACAGCATGAAAATGTCATAGCACAACAATCAAGATCCATAGTTTCTTTTGCCTTAGGCATACGAAGTCCAACCTGTCAATCATAATTTTATTTATTTGTAACCAATTTATGAATCGCCGAGTCCCTACGACGTAAAGCACTAAACAATCCTCAACTAATAAAAACAAGTTAAAACCAAAATAAGCAGCTATATTATTTCAGATGGTGTAAAATATTTCTTCACTACTGAGCTCTGGGCTGCACTCTAAATTCACAGGCAGGTGAGGAGAAGGCCAAAGCAAAGATGGAGAAAAGAAGAAGAAAGGAGGAGGGGGCTGGCTGCAATGGAACCATCACTGTCCTCAGTTATTTATTGTTCTGTACAAAACACCTCTGCCACTTGGACAGTTAAAATACACACACACACATACACTGCTGCCTCACCAATGTGGCTAAAATTTCAATGAAAATAGTATGAAACATAAAAAGTCAGTTCATCTAACACTGAGCCGGTTTGGTGTAGTGGTTAAGTGTGCAGACTCTTATCTGGGAGAACCGGGTTTGATTCCCCACTCCTCCACTTGCACCTGCTAGCATGGCCTTGGGTCAGCCATAGCTCTGGCAGAGGTTGTCCTTGAAAGGGCAGCTGCTGTGAGAGCCCTCTCCAGCCCCACCCACCTCACAGGGTGTCTGTTGTGGGGGAGGAAGGTAAAGGAGATTGTAGGCCGCTCTGAGCCTCTGTCCTTGAAAGGGCAGCTGCTGTGAGAGCCCTCTCCAGCCCCACCCACCTCACAGGGTGTCTGTTGTGGGGGAGGGAGATAAAGGAGATTGTGAGCTGCTCTGAGACTCTTCGGAGTGGAGGGCGGGTTATAAATCCAATATCTTCATCTACCTCACAGGGTGTCTGTTGTGGGGGAGGAAGGTAAAGGAGATTGTGAGCCGCTCTGAGACTCTTCGGAGTGGAGGGCGGGATATAAATCCAATATCATCATCTTCATCATCTTCTAACACTGATGTTTGTCCTCCTCCTTGGACAATGCCTGGTCTGGTGGTGGCGTCTATTGTAGCAGTAGATTTTCTGTTGTTATCGCCAAGGTATGCCACAGCCAGCTCAGGCTGGGACACATTGGGTGCATTCACACTGCACTAACTAATGCGTTTTACATCTGGATTTTTGCTATTCTTATACAGTAAAAATCCGGATGTAAAATGGATTAGTGTAGTGTGAATGCACCCATTCTGGTTCTTCACACCTGGGGAGTGCAGGGGCTTTTCTTGGAGGTGAGCCTTGAAAGCCCCAAGGAGCAGTTGCCTAGTGAGTAGAATGTGGAGGAAGATCCAGATCTAAAATATTGTGTTTTAGGGTTAAAAGAGTATCTTTATAATCTCTAGACTATGGGGATGTGTCATTTGGGGGTGATCAAAAGATTGTTTGGGGTGTCTGCCTGTGCAGTTGTCCTAGGGGCACCCTACTTTGGAGCAGCTGCCATGAAAAGTGGACTTTGGACCAGGAAACAGCATGTTTCCTCTCAGAGGGCACAGTCCTCTAAATCTTGGAGCACCACACTCAATCTTACCCTCTCTCTCAGCTAGAAATGTAGTTAGGAACCTATCTCCATCTCTCCTCTTTCCTATCAAGTATATTAATTCCTAAATAAACCTTTATCCACTCTCTAATCAGGTTGTGTACCTAATCAGGTTGTGTACCTACCTCTCTAATCAGGTTGTGTCTTGCACTTCTGTCCCTGAATTTCCAACACAGCACAACTACGCGTGCTGAGGTGAGTCAAGGGAAACCGTGGGTCACCTGTCTGTAAGGGACTATGGATGACTGCCAATTAAGATCTGTGGCGCGAACTTTAACTAGGCAGGATTGGACCGGGCAAGGAAGTGGGTTGTTTCAGGTGAAAGCATATAAGCGGGGACCTGGCCCCACCATGTTGTCTTTGTGATGTGCTGTACAATAAAGTGTGTTTGCTGTTGAACGTCTCCAAACCCAGTACATTACAGTACTGTTGCTGTGTTAATTACTCTGCCAACAGAAGGAACTTGGAGCCGACTTCAGCCTAGGGTTGCCAAGTCCAATTTAAGAAATATCTGGGGACTTTAGGGGTGGAGCCAGGAGACATTAGGGGTGGAGCCAAGATCAAGGCTGTGACAAGCATAATTGAACTCCAAAGGGAGTTTTGGCCATCACATTGAAAGGGACGGCACACCTTTTCAATGCCTTCCTTCCATAGGAAATAATGAAAGATAGGGGCACCTTCTTTTGGGGCTCATAGAATTGGACCCCCTGGTCCAATCGTTTTGAAACTTGGGGGATATTTTGGGGGGAGGCACTAGATGCTGTATGGAAAATTTGGTGCCTCTACCTCAAAACACAGCTTCCCCAGAGCCCCAGATACCCGCAGATAAATTCTCCATTATTTTCTATGGGAATAAATCTCCATAGGGAATAATATGAGTTCCCAGCAGACATTTCCCTCCCCTCCCCCCGCTTTCTGATGACCCTGAAGCGGGGGGAGGGCCTCCAAACCGGGGGATCCCCTGCCCCCACCTGGGGATTGGCAACCCTACTTCAGCCTCCTGGGGAGTTGTAAAAAAACCATAGTGCTCAATATTGGGAAGGGTTTACCATGTGGAAGAGAGAGGGAGAAGTGCTCAGAAAGCTGATCAAAAGCCTGTTGCAGGTTGAGAGTGCTCAATAAATAAATTGGGATACAGTCGCCAGAAAAGCAGAGAGTTGAAGAAAGAAGTTAAGGAAGCCAAGGTATTAGACTGACAGAACATATTAGACTGAGAGAGAAGAGGAAATGTGCACCAGGGACCCGCATTCAGGTACCGTAATCAAATAAAATGAAAACAAAACCTTATCTTCGGTATAACGAATTTTCTAAAGTTAATAACACCTATTAAAACCCAGATCTGATCGTTATGGCGCATGGCTTACGAATCACAGAAGAGGGGACTGGCATGCAATATGTCTTACAGCGCAAGCGGGGGCCTCTGCTAGCCCAGCCTGGCTGGGATCCACTGCAGGCCAAGAATCTTCTTCCATCTCCCTTGGCACCTTGGTGTACCCTGGGAAAACGTAGTCCCAAGATGGATGCACGAGGAAGAGCATCAGGGAGGCTGGGAGAAGGAGAGAAAGATGGATTCTTGGCCTGCCCCAATCCCCTGCTTGACCAAATACAGGAAAAAGTGGCCCACCAAACAGCCTGGCTTGCATTGGAAGGGGATGGAGTGGTAATGAAAAATGACAATGTTCTGTTTAAAATCTAACTGAAAATGTAAAAAGAGATTGTGAGCACCTCTACTGTGCACTATTTTCAGGAAGGAAGTGGCCGGGGTTATGGTTAGAATCTAGAAGCCTCTGACGGAGAAATTCTGCTAAATGTGCCTTCCTCTGTCGCTGCTAGGGTTGCCAATCCCCAGGTGGGGGCAGGGGATCCCCCGAATTGGAGGCCCTCCCCCCCCCCGCTTCAGGGTCATCAGAAAGCGGGGGGAGGGGAGGAAAATGTCTGCTGGGAACTTAGTTATTCCCTATGGAGACTTATTACCATAGGGAATAAAGAAGAATTGATCTGCGGGTATCTGAGGCTCTGAAGGGGCTGTATTTTGCGGTAGAGGCACCAAAATTGCAGCATAGCATCCAGTGCCTCTCCCCAAAATACCCCCCCCCAAGTTTCAAGAAGATTGGACCAGGGGGTCCAATTCTATGAGCCCCAAAAGAAGGTGCCCCTATCCTTCATTATTTCCAATGGAAGGAAGGCATTTAAAAGGTGTGCAGTCCCTTTTATATGTGATGGCCAGAACTGCCCTTGGAGTTCAATTATGCTCGTCGCATCCTGGCTCCACCCCCAATGTCTCCTGGCTCCACCCCCAAAGTCTTCCGGCTCCACCCCCAAAGTCCCCAGATATTTCTTGAATTGGACTTGGCAACCCTCGTCACTGCAGTTTTGTGACTGGTCACCTAAATGCTTAAGAAGCAGGAGCCAGTGGGGATAACTTTTACATTTTAATGTGAACCAACTAACTTAGGTTTTGATAGGAGGCTTCTGTTTTGTTCAGGGCTGTGATAGGGCCAAGCTGGAAGGAAGCCTGCAGATCATGCCTCTTTTGCACAGAAGTGGCATGGTTTGGACGCAGAATCACAGGCAACCATCCTGCTTGTTCATTTACCCTCTCAAGAAACAAAACTGTCACTGCAGTTTTTAAGACGCCATGTGTGGTTCAAATACTGCTTAGCAATAGCTAGAGTCACCAATTGTGGGTCTGAAAATTCCTGAAGATTTTGGGAGCAGAACCTGAGGAAGGACCTCAGAAGGATTACACGCCATGAGGTGTACCCTCCAAAGCAGCCATTTTCTCCAGGGGAAACTGATTACTTCCATATGGAAATAGAAATTTTATGAGATCTTCAGCCTCCACTTGGAAGCTGGCAACAATAGCAATAGCCAGTCCAGCACACAGTGCAAAAAAAGGTTCCAATAAGATTAGTAAGAAGATGCTCATGAGTTGCTGGTAATTGCTTTTGGAAAGTGCCATATGAAGGCAAGTGCACGGGGTACAGTATATCTGCTAGCTCTCGCACATCTCAGCTTGTTTGGATCTCAGGAATATACCACCAGGTGGAAGAACAAGTGATCAAGGCCATTACCATTTATGTTTATCAACTAGCGCTGCCAACTGCACTGAGAAAAAAAGGTCTAGTCCCCTAAATAGAAAATTGGATGCTATTTACCACCATTCCATACAAAAGCTTCCTCTGCCCTTTCCCACACATTAAACCTCTATAAAAGGGGCAGGACACTTTTCTCCAGGGCTGATGGCAGCCCTACTACCAACGGGAGAAAAAGCTATGCTCTATTACTTAAGAGAAATAAATTTGGGGATTTTTTAAACACAGTTACTGCAAGAAAGAAATATATGTAAGACTGGTACATTACTAAGAATCCTCTGTAGTCCTCAGTTATTCCGTTTTTGACATTCAGCTAAAGCCACAATGAAAAATGGCCTTTAATGTTTGTCTCCATTTATAAGATCTTACTATTTGTATTCAGAAGTAAGCCCAATTCAGAAAAGTTCTACTTCCGCTTATAGTTTTCTTGTTTTACTACTCAGTTACTTTTAGTAGCCACAGCATTCATGAATAGATTGATAATTATCATATTCATTCCTAGTGGTCATGAAAGAGACCTTAACTACTACTTTTCTCTTTGCAGCTGAAGCAATTACTTGTTTGCATTATTCCCTCTCTCATACTACTAGGATATAATAATGAAGAAAAGTGCAGTAACCATTGCTGATTGTGAACTAGACACCCAATCTAACTGGTTAGAATTTGAAGCATTTCCCAGAACTGGGAATAATTGGTAGATCAGTACCTTACACTGTTGCTGGAGCGAAGTACTATGACTAGATTTAGAAAAGCACAGAGTCACAATGCCAAGGGCTTGATTTCCACATCCGGTTTCTCAGATATAGAACAAGGAAATCATGAGCCTGAAAATGAACCATGTGGAGTCTTTAATTTTATTTTAGGAAAAGCGAGTACGCTGGAGAAAGCAGGATTATGTGATCTTTCAAGGTAGCTCTACATTTAGGGAGTGTCTAAATCCTTCTTGTTCATTGTTTGGACAGACAAAGAAACAAGAAGTTGTTTGATCTCAGGGGGGAGGCAGAGGTATGTTGCAAGCGGCTTGTTTGCTTTCCAAGGGGAGCAGGAAAGACATTTGATCTCATGTTTATCATTAGCTATCACCCACTGCATTGAGGCAGCTGTGGCTTCTTCATAGTGATGGGCGGAACTTCTCCCTATCACATTTATGGTTGCTGCCATCAGAACCCATCTTTGTAGGTTCTCATCAAAAGACAACAAATGCAGCAACATTAGATACAAGCAGAAATGCTAGGAAATAATTTTTTAAGTTAGTCAGGCAACCCAACCAGGTAAAACCAGAGTTCAAGGAAGTAAATCCATTCCTCTTCATTAGCAGCACAGGTGACGGGAAAGACCGGCCATGCTGAAGACAGAAATTCTTTCAGATCTCAAAGCTCTGTACAGATTATTTATATCCCACCTGTCATCTCTCAGAACTCAAGGCAGTGTTCATGGCTTTCCTAGATCAGTCTCCCGTCCAGATGTACTTGGCTTCAGCTACATCAAGGTGCCTTGAGACAACTCTCTAGGCCCATGTGGAAGATATACCTGCTCTTTCCACTAATACTGGGTGGACTGAAACAGTCTGAAATAGTACTTCTCCAAAGGCAGTGTCTAATCATTACCCAGCTCAGTTGTTTCTCATTTTTTAGTCCAAGGACTCCCCTGCCATTCAAAGTATCTGAAAATAGGAATCCCAAGTAATCCTATTGAACAGTCACAGTCCTGACTCTTTAAAAAGAGTTCTGGGAGGGGTTTTTTTATTATTAGAGAAGCAAAAAGAGACAGATCTAAAAAGAAAGGAGGCAAGAGTGTGCCCATATACATAAAATTTATTTGTTCCCTACTAGTAGCAAAATGCACTGCATGGACTTTATACAGATCATACCTCACCATAGTTGGTATTTAAAATAGTGGAGTCCAATTGCTCAGGAGCCGGAGACACAGTGCCTTCTTCCGCCCTTCCCCAACCCCTTGATTTGACTAAGTTTATATCATTTGAAATACAAAAGCCCCGTGAAGAATTTCATTCCCCAAATATATTTTGTGATTATATGGCACAGTTGGCTAGGCAGCTGGTCACTCTGTAAACCTACCTATTCCCCGTCTTTATATGGATGAAAAGCTCACAGGCTGTTTTCTTGTAAGTTTATAGTATTTGCGAGCAGAAAGGGGTGATCTCAACGTTTTGAAACTTTTCAGGTGCTGAAGCTCAAAATCTGGGTCTCTGGTATCTGATGGTTGAACAAATGCTTGCCCAAACCCAAAATCTACTTTAGAAATAGTACATTCACTCAGCCTTTAAAGCTCACCTAGATGCAAGATTTTCAAAGATGCATCAACATAATTTAAAAAAACTGACTGCGGATTTATACACACTGGACTTAGAAACTGTGAAAATTCTCAGCACTTCTCAAAATGTATTCAGCCGTACCAGATAAATAGCACGTGGAATAAAAGTAATTACGGCATGTTGGCATCTGAATTTGTAAGTAAAATTTAAGCAAAATTTTAGGGGAGTGATGGTGGCTCAGTGGTAGAGCATCTGCTTGGGAAGCAGAAGGTCCCAGGTTCAATCCCTGGCATCTCCAAAAAAGGGTCCAGGCAAATAGGTGTGGAAAACCTCAGCTTGAGACCCTGGAGAGCCGCTGCCAGTCTGAGAAGACAATACTGACTTTGATGGACCAAGGGTCTGATTCAGTAGAAGGCAGCTTCATATGTTCATATGTTAAGCACATAATGACTGGCAGGGTTGGCCCTACCACTAGGCAAACTAGGCACCTGTCTAGAGCGCAGGCCTTCTGGGGGCACCGAATTGAGAACCCCCATGTGATTCAGTTACCTTATCAGTGCGGGTGGGGTGGCCTAGGGTGCCAGAGAGTCTAGGGCTGGCCCCAATGGCTGGGGATCCATTGTGGATGTGGGCGTGGTAAGGCAATAGTGCCCTCCTTGTCTCTGTGACTGATTCCTCACTAGCAGTTGCTCCACCCGCAGACTTCTGCTTTTCTCAGCTCAAGCAACCAATTCCCCACCAGTTGCTGCATGGGTGCATTTTGATCCACGGCTCCCTCCAATTTACCTCACAGTTCCTTGCTCTTGTTTTGTGGGCAAAATCCAGCAATAGGGTTTTTATCAAAATCCAGTCATTTTCTGACTTAAATCCCATTTATGTCAATGGGATAAATGCAATGACAACTCCTGCTGAAATGTGCCATGTCTGCTGTAGTACGTACTGGAACCACAGTGAGTGTTCTGTTCCCCCCTCTCCTCCAAGGACCATGCTTTGATTTCTTAAGGATTTGTTTAGTAATATGTGGAACCATCCCACCTTGCTGGGCTTGCCCGTACAGTTTCTCCTCTAGGTTTCTAATCTAGAGATCTCCCAGTCCTTATCCTGCATGGGTTTAGGCAATTTATATTTTCCATCATCCTATCCCATCTATTATTTTCTCATACATGTTTGGACTTACCTTGTCAATCTGTTTGATTTGTCTGGGATATCCTCTTCACTACCAGCCCAATTCCTATATGTTTAGATAGTCTTTTTGGATATATATATTTTTTTGCTATATATTCTCTTCTCCTACTAATAATGATAATGCTTTGCGTTTATAATATTCTTAGAGCACTCAGACTGTTAAGCATAGGTTGTTTTGTCAGAGTCCCTACAACATCCCTATAAGGTAGACATTACTACCTCCGTGTGGCAGAAGATAGATTGAGAGAAGAGTCTGACTAATGCTAAATTGTGTAAGTTCATGGAACAGGAAAAATTTGAGCTGAGGACTGTCTGAGTTTTACAGTCTCTGCTCTGCTATATTAGCTCCACATCTTCATTTCATCAAGCCTCGTTTGCACAAGACGCACCTGCAAATTCCTGCAATGCATTCCCTCGCCAATGGATTCAAGTCATCTGGCTCTTTGTTCCTTTTCCACCTTCCCTGCTCTACTCATACCTGCTTATTTCCATTTCCTCGACACTTACAGTTTGGCTCTGTCTGCTCAAATCATCTGGAGCTATCTGTACTGCTGCTGACCCCTCTGTAGCCCCAGCCTATAATGCCTTACTAAACTCAGCTGGCCCCGTTGCCCGGATTACAGCTTCAGCAGGTGTAGTTTTGTGTGCTCCTGTGCTCTTTTGCCGCACTCACTCTGGCCCTGAAAGCAGGGATCGATCTGTGGAGAGCAATCTGTACATGGTCTTCCTGGGCTACCAGGGCTGGATTAACAATTAGGCAAATCAGGCACTGACATATGAAGCTGCCTTATACCGAATCAGACCCTCGGTCCATCAAAGTCAGTCTTGTCTTCTCAGACTGGAAGCGGCTCTCCAGGGTCTCAAGCTGAGGTTTTTCACACCTATTTGCCTGGACCCTTTTTTGGAGATGCCAGGGATTGAACCTGGGACCTTCTGCTTCCCAAGCAGATGCTCTGCCACTGAGCCACCGTCCCTCCCCTGCTCTTCAGGGTCTCGAGCTGAGGTTTTTCACACCTCTTTGCCTGGACCCTTTTTTGGAGATGCCGGGGATTGAA
Source organism: Heteronotia binoei (assembly GCF_032191835.1). Classification (NCBI taxonomy): domain Eukaryota; kingdom Metazoa; phylum Chordata; class Lepidosauria; order Squamata; family Gekkonidae; genus Heteronotia; species Heteronotia binoei. The sequence continues at coordinate 177,647,524 of NC_083243.1, read as the reverse complement.
CCTGGGACCTTCTGCTTCCCAAGCAGATGCTCTGCCACTGAGCCACCGTCCCTCCCCTGCTCTCCAGGGTCTCAAGCTGAGGTTTTTCACACCTATTTGCCAGGACCCTTTCATTGGAGATGCCAAGGATTGAACCTGGGACCTTCTGCTTCCCAAGCAGATGCTCTACCACTGAGACACCGTCCCTCCCCAATGGGCTCCCACACCTTTAGGGGCCCCAGGCCATCTCTCCCCCCCCCGTTCCCCCCCAGCCTGCGGGCACAGCCAACAACTGAGCCGCTCTTTGCCCAACTTGCCAGGTGTGGCTGCTGCCGTCATCTCCAAGTTTGCCTCTCTCTACTTCTCCCCCATAGCTTTGTTAAAGGGTCTTTTGAGAAGGTGGCTGCAGCAGGGGCTCCCCCCGGGAGTGCACTCCAATCCTGAGATAATTTGCGAGGGACCCCCCAAGAAATTGACTGCCTAGGGGCCTCCACAGGGTTGAATCCAGCACTGTGAGCTACCTGTAGGCACCTCCTGAGAGCTCCTCTTCCTGAACTCACCACCCACCTCCCGTGCAGTATCTCCCATCTGGGATTCTTTCACTTGTCCCCTTTTCTACTAGTTTGGGCGCCCTCCCCAGTAGGGTTGCCAAGTCCAATTCAAGAAATATCTGGAGACTTTGGGGGTGGAGCCAGGAGACATTAGGGGTGGAGCCAAGATCAAGGCTGTGACAAGCATCATTGAACTCCAAAGGGAGTTCTGGCTGTCACATTTAAAGGGACGGCACACCTTTTCAATCCCTTCCTTCCATAGGAAATCATGAAAGATAGGGGCAGCTTCTTTTGGGGCTCATAGAATTGGACCCCCTGGTCCAATCTTCTTGAAACTTGGGGGGTATTTTGGGGAGAGGCACTAGATGCTATGCCGCAATTTCGGTGCCTCTACGGCAAAATACAGCCCCTTCAGAGCCCCAGATACCCGCAGATCAATTCTCCATTATTCCCTATGGTAATAAGTCTCCATAGGGAATAACAAAGTTCCCAGCAGACATTTCCCTCCTCTCCCCCCCCCCCCCCGCTTTCTGATGACCCTGAAGCAGGGGGAGGGCCTCCAATCCGAGGGATTCCCCGCCCCCACCTGGGGATTGGCAATTCTACTCCTCAGACTCGGCCTAGAGGGACGGGTGGCTCAGTGGTAGGGACGGTGGCTCAGTGGCAGAGCATCTGCTTGGGAAGCAGAAGGTCCCAGGTTCAATCCCTGGCATCTCCAACTATAAAAGGGTCCAGGCAAATAGGTGTGAAAAAACCTCAGCTTGAGACCCTGGAGAGCAGGGGAGGGACGGTGGCTCAGTGGTAGAGCATCTGCTTGGGAAGCAGAAGGTCCCAGGTTCAATCCCCGGCATCTCCAAAAAAGGGTCCAGGCAAAAAGGTGTGAAAAACCTCAGCTTGAGAACGTGGAGAGCAGGGGAGGGACGGTGGCTCAGTGGTAGAGCATCTGCTTGGGAAGCAAAAGGTCCCATGTTCAATCCCCGGCATCTCCAAAAAAGGGTCCAGGCAAAAAGGTGTGAAAAACCTCAGCTTGAGACCCTGGAGAGCCGCTGCCAGTCTGAGAAGACAATACTGACTTTGATGGACCCGAGGGTCTGATTCAGCAGAAGGCAGCTTCATATGTTCATATGTCCCGCTCGACGGAGCCCTTTCTGCCGTCCCCCCCCCCCCCCCCCAGCGGCCAAGCCCCTCACCTGCTTCCGCAGCTCGCTCAGGGGCCTCTCGCAAGCTTCCCAGTCTTTGTGACCGGCTCCCCCAGCCCTGCGCGCCCGGATCGCGGCGATCTCCTCCTCCAGGGCTCGGTTGGCCGCCTCCAGGCCCCGCACCCGCTGCAAGTAGCCGGCCAGGCGCTCGTTCAAGCTCTGCAGAGCTTCCTGCTGCCGCCCGGGACCCAACAGAACGGGAGCCGCTGGGTCGAGACCGGCTCGAGCCGCAGGCAGCGCCGCGTGGAGCCGCGACAAGGAGAACCACGAGTCGGAGCCGCTGGAGTTGCCGCGGGCCGAGCCGGCGGAAGAGGCCGGCAGGAGGCGCAGCGAGCCCGCCGACAGGGAGCCGCTGCGCGGCCGAGAGAAGGACGAAGCCATGGCGCTGCTTGGCCCGCTGCAGCCGCCCCGGTGCCCTCTTATAGCCACACCTGCGGCCTCATTTGCATGGCCAGGTAACTGCCGACCAATGGGAGAGAGTCTGGGCTGCGCATTGGCGGGGCGGCCACCGAGAATTCCCGTGTTTGCATGGACGCAGAAAGAGAAGAAGACGATGAAGAAGATGTTGGGTTTATATCCCGCCCTCCACTCCCGAGAGGCTCAGAGCGGCTCACAATCTCCTTTCCCTTCCTCCCCCACAACAGACCGCCTGGGAGGAGGGTGGGGCTGCAGAGGGCTCTCACAGCAGCTGCCCTTTCAAGGACAGAGGCTCAGAGCGGCCTACAATCTCCTTTACCTTCCTCCCCCACAACAGACACCCTGTGAGGTGGGTGGGGCTGGAGAGGGCTCTCACAGCAGCTGCCCTTTCAAGGACAACCTCTGCCAGAGCTATGGCTGACCCAAGGCCATGCCAGCAGGTGCAAGTGGAGGAGTGGGGAATCAAACCCGGTTCTCCCAGATAAGAGTCTGCACACTTAACCACTCCAGGGGAAGAAGGTCTATGAGAGCTATGGCTGGCCCAAGGCCATTCCAGCAGGTGCAAGTGGAAGAGTGGGGAATCAAACCTGGTTCTCCCAGATAAGAGTCCACACACTTAACCACTACACCAAACTGGGTCTCTTCCTCCCCCACAACAGACACCCTGTGAGGTGGGTGGCGCTGAGAGGGCTCTCACAGCAGCTGCCCTTTCAAGGACAACCTCTGCCAGAGCTATGGCTGACCCAAGGCCATGCTAGCACGTGCAAGTGGAGGAGTGGGGAATCAAACCTGGTTCTCCCAGATAAGAGTCTGCACACTTAACCACTACAGCGGAAGAAGGTCTATGAGAGCTATGGCTGACCCAAGGCCATGCCAGCAGGTGCAAGTGGAGGAGTGGGGAATCAAACCCGGTTCTCCCAGATAAGAGTCCGCGCACTTAACCACTCCAGGGGAAGAAGGTCTATGAGAGCTATGGCTGACCCAAGGCCATTCCAACAGGTGCAAGTGGAAGAGTGGGGAACCAAACCTGGTTCTCCCAGATAAGAGTCTGCACACTTAACCACTCCAGGGGAAGAAGGTCTATGAGAGCTATGGCTAACCCAAGGCCATTCCAGCAGGTGCAAGTGGAAGAGTGGGGAATCAAACCTGGTTCTCCCAGATAAGAGTCTGCACACTTAACCACTCCAGGGGAAGAAGGTCTATGAGAGCTATGGCTGACCCAAGGCCATTCCAGCAGGTGCAAGTGGAAGAGTGGGGAATCAAACCCGGTTCTCCCAGATAAGAGTCCGCACACTTCACCACTCCAGGGGAAGAAGGTCTATGAGAGCTATGGCTGACCCAAGGCCATTCCAGCAGGTGCAAGCGGAGGAGTGGGGAATCAAACCTGGTTCTCCCAGATAAGAGTCCGCACACTTAACCACTACAGCGGAAGAAGGTCTATGAGAGCTACGGCTAACCCAAGGCCATTCCAGCAGGTGCAAGCGGAGGAGTGGGGAATCAAACCCGGTTCTCCCGGATGAGAGTCCGCACACTTCCCCACTACACCAAACTGGCTCCAGCCAACGAGACAGCAGTCTTATTTGCACGAGCCCGACCCTCCTTTATTTGCGCGCGAGATGCAATCACTCGTCAGCCAAACTCACTCGGAGCGGGCTCCACTTCTCTGCCGCTTAGCCCAAGCCCCTCCATAGGCGCACGCCATGCAAATCCCAGGCAGGGGGCGAGCGGGCTGCGCTGAGCAGGCTCGGGCGGCAGCAGCGCGCCTAAGTCGAGGGGCAGTTCTTGGCCAACAAGGCTAACCCAGGGTTGCATCCGCGTACGTTATTCGATACGACAAGTGTCTCTTCCCCCCCCCAGCTCACCCCGCCGACGCCCTTCAGGTAAGGCGAGGGGCGTGTATGTGCCAATAAGGTGGCCAGGTATGCAAGGGGTGGGGCTGCAAGAGAATCTCTCCAGTTATTAAGCTGGGGCGCTGCGCACCTGCACCTTCGCTTTCTTCTGCGCTTTGCGGATCAAGAGCTGCCGGCTAAGCCACCATGAGCCTCGGTTACCACCGCCCCGGGAGCCTGAGCTTCAGCAGCCGCTCGCAGGGCTCTCTTTCCAATCGGAGCTCTTTGTACCGGGCCAGTCCGGGAGGCTTCCAACCGGGTTTCCTCCGGGCGTCCTCCGGGGTCTTTCCTGGCTCCCCCCTTTCCGCTTCGCCCTCTTTCCTTCTCTCCTCGCTGCCCAGCCTAGAGATCGACCCCAAAGTCCACCAGATCCGAACGGAGGAGAAGGAACAGATCAAAGGGCTCAACAACCAGTTCGCTTCTTTCATCGACAAGGTACAACTTCTTGCAGGCGCAGAGGCAGCGCCGTCGTTTAGGTGTGTCGTTGTAGAGGCGATGAGCAGGCTAAGGAGAGCCAGTTTGAGAGCCAGTTTGGTGTAGTGGTTAAGTGTGCGGACTCTTATCTGGGAGAACCGGGTTTGATTCCCCACTCCTCCGCTTGCACCTGCTGGCATGGCCTTGGGTCAGCCAGAGCTCTGGCAGAGGTTGTCCTTGAAAGGGCAGCTGCTGGGAGAGCCCTCTCCAGCCCCACCCACCTCACAGGGTGTCTGTTGTGGGGGAGGAAGGGAAAGGAGATTGTAGGCCGCTCTGAGCCTCTGTCCTTGAAAGGGCAGCTGCTGTGAGAGCCCTCTCCAGCCCCACCCACCTCACAGGGTGTCTGTTTTGGGGGAGGAAGGGAAAGGAGATTGTGAGCCGCTCTGAGACTCTTCGGAGTGGAGGGCAAGATATAAATCCAATATCTTCATCTACCTCACAGGGTGTCTGTTGTGGGGAAGGAAGGTAAAGGAGATTGTGAGCCGCTCTGAGCCTCTGTCCTTGAAAGGGCAGCTGCTGTGAGAGCCCTCTCCAGCCCCACCCACCGCACAGGGTGTCTGTTTTGGGGGAGGAAGGTCAAGGAGATTGTGAGCCGCTCTGAGACTCTTCGGAGTGGAGGGCAAGATATAAATCCAATATCTTCATCTACCTCACAGGGTGTCTGTTGTGGGGAAGGAAGGTAAAGGAGATTGTGAGCCGCTCTGAGCCTCTTTCCTTGAAAGGGCAGCTGCTGTGAGAGCCCTCTCCAGCCCCACCCACCTCACAGGGTGTCTGTTGTGGGGGAGGAAGGGAAAGGAGATTGTGAGCCGCTCTGAGACTCTTCGGAGTGGAGGGCGGGATATAAATCCAATATCTTCATCTACCTCACAGGGTGTCTGTTGTGGGGAAGGAAGGTAAAGGAGATTGTGAGCCGCTCTGAGCCTCTGTCCTTGAAAGGGCAGCTGCTGTGAGAGCCCTCTCCAGCCCCACCCACCGCACAGGGTGTCTGTTTTGGGGGAGGAAGGTCAAGGAGATTGTGAGCCGCTCTGAGACTCTTCGGAGTGGAGGGCAAGATATAAATCCAATATCTTCATCTACCTCACAGGGTGTCTGTTGTGGGGAAGGAAGGTAAAGGAGATTGTGAGCCGCTCTGAGCCTCTTTCCTTGAAAGGGCAGCTGCTGTGAGAGCCCTCTCCAGCCCCACCCACCTCACAGGGTGTCTGTTGTGGGGGAGGAAGGGAAAGGAGATTGTGAGCCGCTCTGAGACTCTTCGGAGTGGAGGGCGGGATAGAAATCCAATATCTTCTTCTAGTCTTCTAGGGCTTTGCAATTGGTGTGTTGAGCTGAGGTTGTGGCAAGGTGTCTGCGGGTGATGCGGTTGCGAAGGCGTCTTAACAAAACTTGCACTACTTTCAGGTCTCAAAACTGTGTGAGGTGCAGTTTTTTTTGTTGTTGTTTTAGAAACATTTCATTGGATGCCAATAAAATACGGTATGCAAAAGCCAAGATAAAGTAGCATTTGCAAAAATCGCAATTTACACAAATAAGAATGGAAGAGCCCGAAGTCATGAAAAATTATTACTTCGTGCAAGCATTAAACAGAATATTGATTGGAACGTTGATTGGGGAGGGACGGTGGCTCAGTGGTAGAGCATCTGCTTGGGAAGCAGAAGGTCCTAGGTTCAACCCCTGGCATCTCCAAAAAAGGGTCCAGGCAAATAGGTGTGAAAAGCCTCAGCTTGAGACCCTGGAGAGCAGGGGAGGGATGGTGGCTCAGTGGCAGAGCATCTGCTTGGGAAGCAGAAGGTCCCAGGTTCAATCCCTGGCGTCTCCAAAAAGGGTCCAGGCAAGTAGGCATGAAAAACCTCAGCTTGAGACCCTGGAGAGCCGCTGCCAGTCTGAGAAGACAATACTGACTTTGATGGACCAAGGGTCTGATTCAGTAGAAGGCAGCTTCATATGTTCACAAATGCAGTTTGTCCACTTCCCTTGGAGTTCCATCTTGTTCTGTTAAGTATTCAGGTATCAGGAGCCATGTTGCAGATTAATCCTGATTTAACAGCGCCTGGTGAAGTACAGAACACAGAACTAGCCCCTTTCGCTCGGAGTGCCAAACACATTTGGAAGGAAATCTGGCTGATTTCAGAGGTTTTTCTTTCTTACTTAGTGTACTTAGAAGCCCACTAAAGGAGCACCAAATGCAAGATAGAGATCAGAGGAGGTTGCCTGGTACTAAAATAACATAAGAACTGTGGAACTTTAAACAAAACTGTATTACATTAAGTTGGCTGAGTGATTTAGCTTACAGGGTCTACAGAGAGAAGGGAGGGGAGGATTATAAAGAGTCCAGAAGATCCAGTTACGCAGGACGAGGTGTGTTATGTTGCAGACCGTAGGTGAAAATGAAAAGGAAGCCACTCAGAGTGCACGTGGACGCCACTGGCAAAATGAGATGAGTCTGAATAATGTGCATAAATCTGAAAAGAGGAACGATTACCTGTGGTGATGTGTTACCATCCCCAGTCCCTACTCGGTCAACATCTGACAGTAACAAATCTGCATATGAATTCCAACTCGGGAGTTTCTTGCTGGAGTCTCCCTTTGAAACTTTTCTGCCGAAGTACCTTTAAGTCTCTTAGTGAGTGCTTGGGGAAAAAAAACAGCACTCACTAAGAGACTTAAAGGTACTTCAGCAGAGACTTAAAGGTACTGGAAACAGTTTTGTCTGATTTTTAATAACTGGTTTTTAAATTGTCGCAGTTTAAATGTCTGATTCCTATCTGTTTATTCTCTTGCATACATCACTTTGGCTAATGTTATATGTAGATAGATGTTTCTTTTCTTTCATAGGTCTTGAGGGTATACACAGGGCCAGATTAACAATTAGGCCTAGTAGGCACTGGCCTATGGGCCCCATGCTTTAGGGGCCCCAGGCTAGCTTTCCCCCCCTGGTTTTCCTCCTGCTTGCAGCTCTCCCAGACTGCATGTGCAGCCAGCAACTGAGCTGCTCTTTGCCCAACCTGCCTGGCATTGTTGCCAAGTTTGCCTCCCTCTGCCTCTCCCCCGCCTCTCCTCTGCAGCTTTGTCAAAGGGGCTTTTGAGAAGGCGACTGCAGTCTGCAGCGAGGGCTATCGGCAGTAGGGTGGGCGCTTGGACTCCGAGATAATTTGCAAGGGACCCCCCCCCCCCCAAGATTTCAATGGCCTAGGAGCCTCCACAGGGTTTAATCTGGCACTCGGTAAATACTGGTATACAGAGTAAAAGTAAAGCTACTCCCCAGTAGCAATGAAATGCAATTGAAAGAATTGGCCCCTGCAACAAAGCGTGATGCCCGATCTGTCATCCAGCCTACTTAAGTGACACCATCACAGGACGACCCAATAACGTTAGCCACACCATCAAGGACTATGCATTTATGTGCATGTTCTATCCTGTGATACATGATTTCATGTGTCAACTCCTGGGTGTTTGGAGTCTTCGACTATGGCAGATGGCAGCTCAGACTTATTTCTGTCAAGTTAGTGGGGACCTGTCCCGATCTGGCAGGTTTCAGCAGCATGTAAAAGGCTCAGGCAGAGGGAACTAATTTCACATCTCTCTGCCTGTCCATAAAATACACATTGCAGGTTCTTGCAGGGCCATACAGGTAACAGTGGAGTGATTTAAACCACTTAACTTCTTCCCACTTACACTATTTAAAATTAACCCCCTATCTTTTACAGACAAAAAATTTAAGTGGAGTGATTTCACCACTTAACTTCTTCTCAGTTACACTATTTAAAATTAACCCCCTATCTTTTACAGACCAAAAATTTAAGTGGAGTGATTTCACCACTTCAGTTACACTATTTAAAATTAACCCCCTATCTTTTACAGACAAAAAAACCCCATATCCCTAAAAAATTTTCCCCTTTAAAATGCCTAGAGTAGAGGTGGTTGAAATCTGAGCAGAACGGATTTTTCAGTATTATGCCCTGTGGTGCAGAGTGGTAAAGCTGCAGTACTGCAGTCCTAAGCTCCGCTCACGATCCAGTGTTCGATCCCGGTGAAAGCTGGGTTCAGGTAGCCAGCTCGAGGTTGACTCAGCCTTTCATCCAGATGACTGGAGAAGGCAATGGCAAACCACCCCGTAAAAAGTCTGCTGTGAAAACGTTGTGAAAGCAACATCACCTCAGAGTCGGAAATGACTGGTGCTTGCACAGGGGACTGCCTTTACCTTTTTAAGGAGGTTAGAGGCCCCCTGGCGGAGACCAATGGCAAATGCAAAAAAGACTTTGGCTTCACTGAAGGTGAAGAACTCTCCACACTCTCTCCTCCTTCAAAAATCTTTGCTGAGTAAAAAAGGGATGCACAGAGATCTACCCATATTGTACAGTGTCCTGATCAGAGTTTTCTGTTTCAAAGCAAGATGCTTCTGGGAGGTAAGATAGGAGAAACTGCAAAGGGAGGCATAGTTTTGTACTTCTGATCCCAGATTTCTCCCAGAGTTAATGAGGCGGTAAATATAGAAATCCATTCCCATGTTTTTTTTTAAAGCTACAAGTGTATGATAATGGAGACATTCTGAACTGGAGATGTAACATGGGTGGTTTTATAAATAAAAAGGAATTGATATATGGTGCCCCAAGACCCCATGAAGCAACATACAATAATATTTGAAGTATCTGAAGATGGTAGAATCCAAAAGGGGTACCACTTTGTCCTTTCACATCTCTGTTTGTTTGTGTCATTAGAAAATGAGCTCCAGATCAGGGTGAAGCAGCAAGGAGTGGAGACAGTGAGAGATAATTCACACACACACACACACACACACACACACATACACACCAAGACTGGACAGAGAAAGTACCAACTATAGCCATCCCTAGAAAAATTATGCAGAATCTTTATCCATCACATTTTCATTTCACCTTGCCCCAAAAGAGCTCACAGCTGTGTATGTCACTTCCTGCATTTTAAATTCCTATATGAAAATTGCATGTGGTTGTTTGCTTTTCATCAGACTCAGCAGTGAGCTTCTCGGCGCATGGATTCATCTCTTTCTTCGTGCCCATTTTATTTGTATGTTTGTTCTCTGCTATCCTCTTAGGTGCGTAAACTAGAGCAGCAAAACAAAGTGCTGGAGACACAGCTGAAGCTCCTGAAGGGCAGAGACCAGTACAAATCTAACGTGGGGCGCATCATGGCAGCCCACAGCCAACCCCTGAAGCAGCAGATCGATGCACTGAATCAGGACAAGATGAAGCTGCAAAATGAGCTAGAGCACACACAGGCTTATCTGGAGGAACTGAAGAGCAGGTGGGCTTCTGCGTGTGCATGGGCTGTAAGGGTGCAGGAGGAGACTGAGTCCAAGAGCATGGGGAAAGGGAGTGGCAAAATCTCCTTCCTGGCAGAATGAAGCATTTTGTGTGTCTCCTGAGAAGATACATCTTACCAAGTGAGGCACTTTTGCAGCCTCCAGTTCAGCCACAAGGGACAGATATCCTGCGCAGGTTCAATAGGGATAAGCACATATATTTTACTCCGTTAGATTTCAGTTTAACTTTTTGTCTTCGTTTTCTTTATTATAGCTGTGGCATCTGTTTGGATTCTTTTTGCCATGTCCTTGAATGGGAAACAAACTGTAATTTTTCTGTGTTCTGCCAAGTTGTGTAGAATTGAAATTGTCCAGGAATGTATTACTGGACCCGTTCACACATGAGATCCTGCCTGCCAACCTTCAGGCTGATAGGACAAAGTGACTCTGGAAGACAATTCTTTTGGAACTACAGAGCAGGCATGGACAGGCATTACAATGCTGGTGTGAGTTCCTCATCGTCTCCTAACATCATCCAGCAGAGACTGGAGGGGAGAACCTATTTTTTTAAAAACAGAAAGAGTGTGCATACAAGAAGCTAAATCCTCTCCCCTCCATTGTACCTTGCCTACGGTCAGCTGATTTCAACAGTTTTCTTCCAACTCTGCTGTCTTTAGATATCAGAGCAAGACCATGAGCAAATGGCAGAGATTAATCTCCCTTTGCCTGTGTGCTCTAGCTTGATTCCTTCCATTTCCTTCTTCACCCGTGACTGGGAGATTGCCTTTTTCTTCCTTATGGTATGAAAGTTTCGATGGGATGTATGTGCGATTTATTTTGTGGAAAATGCATGACAGCTTTTACATGGAATCCAAGATATGAAGGGATCTTGAGAGGTCTATCAGCCTTTCTTATGTTGAGATGACCATCTGATCCTTCCTCGCTTGTCTAGTTTAGTTTGGTGTTTGTGTGCTTAACCTTGTGCGGGGGGGAGCCTTAGTTCTGCCTCAACCTCTCCCTCCCCAAACTGTCTATTTAAGGGGTCTGAACTCCTGACTCTACTCCCCAGTCTACACAGCCCTGATTGCCTGCCAGAAGAGCCAGTTTGGTGTAGTGGTTAAGTGTGCGGACTCTTATCTGGGAGAACCAGGTTTGATTCCCCACTCCTCCACTTGCACCTGCTGGAATGGCCTTGGGTCAGCCATAGCTCTGGCAGAGGTTGTCCTTGAAAGGGCAGCTGCTGGGAGAGCCCTCTCCAGCCCCACCCACCTCACAGGGTGTCTGTTGTGGGGGAGGAAGGGAAAGGAGGTTGTAGGCCGCTCTGAGCCTCTGTCCTTGAAAGGGCAGCTGCTGTGAGAGCCCTCTCCAGCCCCACCCACCTCACAGGGTGTCTGTTGTGGGGGAGGAAGGTAAAGGAGGTTGTAGGCCGTTCTGAGCCTCTGTCCTTGAAAGGGCAGCTGCTGTGAGAGCCCTCTCCAGCCCCACCCACCTCACAGGGTGTCTGTTGTTGGGGAGGGAGATAAAGGAGATTGTGAGCCGCTCTGAGACTCTTCGGAGCGGAGGGCGGGATATAAATCCAATATCTTCTTCTTCATCATCTAGGTACAAATAAAGATTTGCCTCTCTTTAATTCCTTGAAACAGCTGCCTGTCGCTGTGGGCACAAAGCCCAGGTCTCTCCAAAAAAACAGCACCCTGTTACTGCAACAGTAATAGGAAGTAGCCGCGACGTAAGAGGCACCCGCGGAGCAACTTGTGGGGAATCATGTTGCAATGATGAGTGCAATTTGCTTATTTATTTGGTATGTTTTCCTCCAATGGAAACACCAAGCACAAAAAACATCAGTTTGAGACCATCTGTTGGGAGTATCCCCAGGTCCCAGCGGGGGTTCTCCCGTTTTCCCAGGCTCCTTCCTGCTCCCAATCAGCTGGCTAGCGGGGAGAAACTCCACCCCCACAGCCAACATGTGCCTTTCCCCCTCAGGAGGCTTCAGACCATTTGGAAAGGCTTCCTCTTGGGATGGTGTTTCTGTGCCTTTAAGGCTGAATGGGGGTAGGGGGAGCAGGTAGAACAACGTGGCTGCTCCCAGTGGCTGTGAAAGCTCTGTTGATTGCAGAATCTTTTCAGAGGTTGTTTGCATAGGAAAGGTAAACTTGAGCCTTTGGTTGCTCTGTGTTACTTTGAAGAAGTTGGAAGTTCAGCAACTCGTGAGTAGAGAAGCCAATCCCCAGGTGGGAGCAGGCCCTCCCCCGCTTCAGAGTCATCAGAAACGGGGTGGGGGGAGGAAACGTCTGCTGGGCACTTCATTATTCCCTATGGAGATAGATTCCCATAGGGTATAATGGAGAATTGATATGGGGGTATCTGGGGCTCTGGAGGGGCTGTTTGTTGAGGTAGAGGCACCAAATTTTCAGCATAGCAGCTGATGATGCTCCTCAAAACGCTCTCCGAGTTTCAAAAAGATTGGACCAGGGGGTCCACTTCTATGAGCCCCCAATGAAGGTGCCCCTATCCTTCGTTATTTCTAATGAAGGGAAGGCATTTAAAAGGTGTGCGGTTCCTTTCAATGTGATGGCCAGAACTCCCTTTGGCGTTCATTTGTGCTTGTCACAACTTTGTTTATGGCTCCACCCCCAATGTCTCCTGGCTCCACCCCCAAAGTCCCCAGATATTTCTTGAATTGGACGTGGCAACCCTATGATATAGCCATATCTGTGACTGTCATCAAGATGTGGTAGTTGCTACGCCTATCTCAAAGACAGGAAAGTAGCACAGTCTGGAACGGCCTCCTCTGACCAGCATTACTTGGCTGCGTAGAAATCACAAGTTGAGATGTGACAGGCAAATGTTTAAAGGACATTTATGGGGGCTGGAAGGAGAAATTGGAGAGGAAGGCACTGATAAAATAGTACAGTGACTTTAGCCTTAATTACCCAATTTGCTAATTAGGATATTTGTGTGATTTTCCCACTTGCACATCATAGTCAGTATCTCCGCTCTGACCTATAGGTATGAAGATGAGATCAACCGGCGGAACCAACTGGAAAATGAATTCGTGGTGACCAAGAAGGTGGGTCCCTAAAGAGAACAGAGCAGCAGCTGACTCCTAAAATATTTGGTAGGGCAGAGTTCTTCAGTTACCAAACCAATGCTATTACTGCTGCAAAACCCACAAAGCACTTTGTTCAAAGAGCATGTTAACTGTTGTCAAGGCTGAAACGGCTTCCCAGCCTTCCCTTGCGTTACCATCCTCAGATACTCACACGTACTTTCTCCCTCTTCTACGCAGGCCTGTAGCTACAGGGGGCCCAGGCTGCTGCACCAAAACTGCCCTTCCACCTGTATGGCTCCTCCTTTCCCTGCCACTCTCGCCACCGCTGCCACACACTGCCCATCCCTGTTCTCCCCATACTCTTGCTGCCCTGTTCTTGCTGCCCCCGCTCTCCTTGCCATTGCTGCTCTCACAGCCCCTGCTCTCCCCGCTGCTCTTGTTGCCACCACCATGCTCCTTTTTAATTTGTTTTTTAAGTGTGTGATGTCATTTTGGGCCCTTGGTCCCCTCCACCTAAAACTTTATTCCCTGGGCCCCCCCACCTAAAATTTTCTGGCTACGGGCCTGCTTCTATGCCTGTCCACATCTGATGGTCAGGCAGAAGTCCCCTGAATTATTTCCTACTCCTCTTTGAAACAGAGGGGAGATCTGCTGCAGGCTGCTCAATGTTCTTGTCTCAAGTCTATGTATGGCCCCTTCTCTGAAAAGAAAAGATGCATAATACATACAGCCTGGGCTAAGGTCGGGGTTAGTTTAGTTAAGGTGAGTGGTGTTTGCATCAGTTTTGCTTTTCTGCTCCCACTCCCCAGAGGGAATACAGATGGGCATGCTTTTGCAGGACTGAAGAGGTTTATTATTATAAATGTATTACATTGCTTGTTTGTGGCACAGAGATGATCTGTGCACTCTGGGAGGGGCATATGGCGTATTAATTGGAATTTTTAGAGTGTAATCCTAAACAGAGTTAATCCAGTCTGAACCCAGTGAGTAATTGAACATAAGAACATAAGAGAAGCCATGTTGGATCAGGCCAATAGCCCATCCAGTCCAACACTGTGTGTCACATAAGAACATAAGAAAAGCCATGTTGGATCAGGCCAATGGCCCCTGCAGTCCAACACTCTGTGTGACACAGTGGCCAATATGTGTGTGTGTATATATGTATATATGTGTATATATGTGTATATATATATATATATATATATATATATATACACACACACACACATAAATACATATACATACATACACACACACACACTGTGGCTAATAGCCACTGATGGACCTCTGCTCCATATTTTTATCCAATCCCATCTTAAAGCTGGGTATGCTTGTAGCCGCCACCACTGCCTGTGGCAGTGAATTCCACATGTTAATCACCCTTTGGGTGAAGAAGGACTTCTTTTTATCAGTTTTAACCCGACTGCTCAGCAATTTCATTGAATGCCCACGAGTTCTTGTATGGTGAGAAAGAGAGAAAAGTACTTCTTTCTCTACTTTCTCCATCCCATGCATAATCTTGTAAACCTCTATCATGTCTCCCCGCAGTCGACGTTTCTCCAAGCGTTTCAACCTTTCTTCATAGGGAAAGTGTTCCAAACCTTTAATCATTCTAGTTGTCCTTTTCTGCACTTTTTCCAATGCTATAATATCCTTTTTGAGGTGTGGTGACCAGAATTGCACACAGTATTCCAAATGAGACCACACCATCGATTTATACAGGGGCATTATAATACTGTCTGATTTGTTTTCAATTCCCTTCCTAATAATTCCCAGCATGGCGTTGGCCTTTTTTATTGCAATTGCACACTGTCTTGACATTTTCAGTGAGTTATCTACCGCGACCCCAAGATCTCTCTCTTGGTCAGTCTCTGCCAGTTCACACCCCATCAACTTGTATTTGTAGCTGGGATTCTTGGTCCCAATGTGCATTACTTTGCACTTGGCCACATTGAACCTCATCTGCCACATTGACGCCCACTCACCCAGCCTCAACAGATCCCTTTGGTGTTCCTCACAATCCTCTCTGGTTCTCACCACCCTGAACAATTTAGTGTCATCTGCAAACTTGGCCACTTCACTGCTTACTCCCAACTCCAGATCATTAATGAGCTAGTTAAAGAGCATGGGACCCAGTACTGAGCCCTGCGGCACCCCACTGCTTACCGTCCTCCACTGTGAAGACTGCCTATTTATACTTACTCTCTGATTCCTATTAATTAGCCAGTTTTTGATCCACAAGAGGACCTGCCCTTTTCCTCCATGACTCTCGAGCTTACTAAGGAGCCTTCGATGAGGAACGTTATCAAAAGCTTTCTGGAGGTCAAGGTAAACAACATCTATTGGGTCCCCTTTGTCCACACGTTTGTTCACCCCCTCAAAGAACTGTAACAGGTTAGTGAGGCAAGATCTTCCCTTACAGAACCCATGCTGAGTCTTCCTTGTGTTCATCAATGTGCCTACTCATTCTGTCCTTGATAATGCTTTCTACCAACTTTCCCGATATTGAAGTCAGACTGACTAGCCTGTAATTTCCTGGATCTCCTCTGGAACCCTTTTTAAAGATGAGGGTGACATTTGCTACTGTCCAGTCCTCAGGAATGGAGGCAGATTTTAATGAAAGATTACATATTTTTGTCAGGAGATCCACGAGTTCAACTTTGAGTTCTTTCAGAACTCTTGGAAGTATGCCATCCGGAACTGGTGACTTATTAGTTTTTAATTCGTCAATCAGTTGTAGGACCTTCTCTCTTGTCATCTCAATTTAACTTGGGTCTTTCAACACCCCTTCCAAAATTAGTGGTTCTGGAGCAGGCAAACACTTCTCATCTTCCACAGTGAAGACTGAGGCAAAAAATGCATTCAGCTTCTCAGCCATTTCCCTATCCTTCTTCAGTAATCCTTTTACCCCTTGGTCATTAAAGGGCCCCACTGCCTCCCTGGTTGGTTTCCTGCTTCTAATATATTTGAAGAAATTTTTATTGTTGGTCTTTATGTTTTTTGTAATATGCTCCTCATCGTCCCTTTTTGCCTACCTGATCACAGTCTTGCATTGGATTTGCCACAGTCTGTGTTCCCTTTTATTAATCTCACTTGGACTAGCTTTCCACCACTTAAAGGAGTCCTTCTTACCTTTTACAGCTTCTGTTACTTTGTTTGTTAACTATGCAGGTATTTTCTTATACCTCTTTGTGCTTTTCCTAACTTGTGGTATATATTTTATCTGAGCTTCTAGGATTGTAGTTTTAAATAGCCTCCAAGCTTCCCCAAGGGTTTGACTGTATTTACCTCTCCTTTCAGTTTCCTCTTCACATGCCTCCTTATCTCAGAGAATTTACCCCTTTTAAAGTTAAACGTGGTTGTGCTGGTCTTTTGGGGGCAGCTCCCTATTTATACAAATGGTGATATCAATAACATTATGGTCACTGCTCCCAAGCAGTGCAATCACTTTTACATCTATCACCAAGTCTTGGGCATTACTTAGGACCAAAATCCAGGATTGCCCCACCCCTGGTAGGTTCTGTGATTTTCTGCTCCATAGCACAGTCATTGAGAGCATCTAGAAACTCAATCTCTTTCTCTCAGCCTGAACACATAGACCCAATCAATTTGCAGGTAGTTAAAATCACCTACTACGACACTGTTTTTACGTTTAGCCGCTATCTTTAATCCTTCCATCATATTATAATCATCCTCTATCTTTTGATTTGGTGGGTGATAACAAACTCCCATAGTTAAATTTCCTTTTGGGCTCTCTATTTCAACCCAAGCATTTCTAGAAGGGAATCTAATTTGTTGACCTCAGTCTTACTGGACTGTATACCTTCTCTGAAATACAGAGCCACCCCACCTCCAACCCTTCCCTCCCTATCCTTCCGATATAACTTATATCCAGGAATCACGTGTCCCACTGATTCTCCTCATTCCACCAAGTTTCTGAAATTCCTACAATGTCTATGTTTTCCCCCAACACTAAACATTCCAACTCACCAATTTTACTTCGAACACTTCTAGCATTTGTGTACAAACATCTATAATTTCCCAGGCAAGTTAGGCCCATAACCTTCCTCCTGCCTCGAGACTTTGGCAGACACTCCATACTGTTTGTCACCATCTCAGTGGACAATTCTGATCCATTACCTGGTAGAAAAGTAACAGCTAACCCTTCATCTCTTTGAGATGAGTCCTCCCGAACCGGAGACATTTAATCTCCTGTCGGCTTTCCCCCAAGATTTAGTTTAAAAACTGCTCTGCCACCTTTTTGATTTTAAGCACCAGCAGCTTGGTTCCATCTGGGGACAAGTGGAGACCGTCTCTTTTGTACAGCTCCCACTTGTCCCAGAAAGCATCCCAGTGCCTAACAAACTTAAACCCTAACTCCCTACACCATCGTCTCATCCATACATTGAGACTTCTAATTTGTGCCTGTCTCTCCAGCCCTGAACGTGGAACAGGTAGCACTTCTGAGAAGGCTACCTTGGAGGTCCTGGCCTTGTCTCCTGCCTAGCAGCCTAAATTTTTCCTCCAGGACCTCACGACTGCATTTCCCCATATCGTTGTGGATAGAATAGTACTGTTAGGGAAGCACACAAACAAAACTGGATGAAAACCCCCACCTTAAAAAAAAAAAAAGCTGTGTGGCATAGTTTGCATGTTCTCCCTTTGTGTGGATTGTAGTTACTATAGTGACCCCACAATACCACTCCCCCGAGGCTGCAGCACAGGTTATTGGAGAATCATCACAGGCCAGGTACACCTGTCATTTGGGTTTTGGAAACTAGAAGCATCAAATCAATGAACTGGAAATCTCAATGGTTTAATTTTAACATTTAATAATAATAATAATAATATTTTTTTATTTATATCCCGCCCTCCCCACCGAGGCAGGCTCAGGGTGGCTTACAGGACATGGTACATACCATGATACAACAACAATAAAATCAAAACAATAACAATATATAACTATTCATACATTAATTAAATTACATAAATAGTCTAAAATCCAAGATACTTGGCTGTCACTGACAGAAATCTGGTTCTGGCTACAGCTTAAGGTTTGCTGACTAATTCTCTCTTGCATTATCAGGACCTGGATGATATCTACTTGCAGAAAGTGGACATAGAGTCCAAGCTTGAGAGCATCTCCAATGAAATTAAGTACCTTAAGCAGCTGTTTAATGAGGTGAGTGCCAAATTGGGGAACTGTGTTCAGTGGGTTTACTATTGATGGTGAAAGTCAGTGAGGAAGGAGGAATAGAGAGGGATTTTTGTCCTTCCTTCCATCACTGAGTAGGTGGTCCAACTCACGAAGACCATTGAGGGGAGAACAAGCTGAGTCATTTGGAATAACCTGAGTTCTGCTCTTTTATCAGCTTTGCCATTACAGCTAGGCTTTAATCCCAGATTCAAAGTATAAAATAACTATTCCCTTCCTTCCAGGAAATCCAGGGGTTACAGTCTCAGATACAAAACACAATGGTAACTGTGGAGATGGATAACAACCGGGAGTTGGAGATGAAGCATGTAATTGATGAGGTGAAGGCACAATACCAGGTCATGGCTGCCAAAAGCCGGGATGAGGCTGAGCAATGGTACAAAAACAAGGTGAGTGACACATTTACCTCACCTACCTTTCATACTGTGCTGTCGCACTGGATATGTGGTCAAGTGCATGCATATACAGAGGACATGTAAACAGACTCTGATACTCTATTTTGTACTCTCTCCCTCCCTCGGACTGAACATTCTAAATGTGTATGAGTAAGTATGTATTATATAATACCAAATGAGGGATCTGCAAGGGGACATCTTATTTTCCCCTCCCCCACTATTTCCTCTTTCCCTTCGTAGAAAGCCATCATGGTCTTTTCCTGTTCCCTTCTTTCTTTCCCACTCAACAGCCAGCCAAAATGTATCTATACCCCTGTCTTCCTATACCCCAATTTTCCTCTTTCCCTCCTTCATCAGCCTCTACCCTGGAAAACTACAGCCCAATTGTATGGAACCAATGACCAGGTCCAATTGCATGATGACGAATCCACAAGGACTTGCAGAGGGCACCTCCTTTCTCCCCTTCCACACACTATTTCCTCTTTCTCTCCTCCTGGCAGATTCCATATCCTCAACCTTCCCCGTGTTCTTTTCTTTTCCTCACCCACCCACCCACCCACCCACCTGCCAGCCAGCCTTTTATCTGTTCCTTACCTTCAGATGTATTTATTTATTTGGTTTATTCTCTGTCTTTTTCCACAATGGGGACCTAAAGCAGCTTACATAATTGCCCTATCCTCCATTTTTTCCTGCCAACAACCCTGTGAGTAAGTCAGATTGAATCTGTGTGTGACTGCCCAGGGATCACCTAGTGAGTCTCAGGGTACAGTGGCATTTTGAACCTGGGTCTCCAAGATCCATGTCTGAAATTCTAACTCAGCGATGGCCAAACTATGGCTCGGGAGCCACCTGGGGCTGTTTCACACATATTGTGTGACTCTTGAGGCCACCACCACCCCATCAGCTGGCTTGGAGAAGGCATTTCTTACTTTAAAACACTTCTCCAAGCCAAGCCAGCCAGCAGCTTGGAGAATGCATTTAAAGTTGCTTTCTTTCCACCTCTCTCTCCCCCATTTATCTTCCTTCCCTCCCTCCCTCCAACTTGCGGCTCTCAGACATCTGACGCTTATTCTATGTGGCTCTTATATTAAGCAAGTTTAGCCACCCCTTTTCTAACTGCTACACCACACTGGGTTTTGCGGGGTGGCTCCTATTGAACAGTAGCAAGCCTTATAGTAGCAAGTATCCCAGTAGTTGCTGGCAGGCCCAGCCCCAATTCCGTTAAAGACAAAAACCATCCTGGAAAAGACCCTAGCCCCTTCCCCTGCCTTTAATTAATAGAAACAAAGGTTTGGACACAAGTGATACTCTTGTGGTCGCCTAGCAATGGCCACTGAGGGCATTCATTTCTTAAAGCTAAAGGCACTGCTTCTATTACTTGAAGGGGTTAAAGCCCACGCACACACCCTACACATCCTTTCAAGATTTCAGATTTTTTTTTGCAAACCTGAGGCTTTTTTCTGTTCATGGCTTCAGACTCAAGAACACTCATGTTTGGTTATAGATTCAGGCTCAAGATTTCATGTCATGTAAGCCGCTCTGAGCCCGCTTTGGCGGGGGAGGGCGGGATATAAGAATAAAATTATTATTATTATTATTATTATTATTATTATTATTATTATTATTATTATTAAATATCTACAGATCTGGCCATGTGTGGAATTAGATATATTGATCTGTGCATGCATGTGAAGAATTCTAACATTGAAGATAAAGTAAAATAAGCAGTTTAACTGATCACTCTGACTCTGGCTAAACAGGAAAAAGGAAACCGAGCACGTTTGGATTTGAGCGTTACTGTGAATAGAAGGGGTTTCACCTGCGGAACACAACTTTCTCCCCTTTCCCACTGCAGGCAATAGCACACTTCTGCTCACTGCTGCTCTTGTGGGACAGGGAACCCTCAGGAACAGTACTGAGGGGTATTTGGGGATGCCAGCCGCCAGGCCCCCGGGTCCCTCTCTCTCACACGCTTTTGGGGGTGGGAAGAGCCCAGGGAGAGCAGCAGCAAAAATGGGGCTGCAGGGAGAGCGGGGGAGGCAGGGAAGAGCCCGGGGAGAGTGGCGCCGGGGAAAACGGGTCTGCGGGGAGACTGGGGGAGCAACAGCGAAAGCGGAGCTGCGTGGAGACTGGGGGAGGCAGGGGAGAGCCCGGGGAGAGGTGCTGCAGTGAAAACGGGGCTGCGGGGAGACCAGGGAGGCAGGGGAGAGCCCGGGGAGAGCTGCTGTGGTGAAAATGGTGCTGTGGGGAGACCAGAGGAGACAGGAACAGGGTGGGAAGAGCCCAGGGAGAGCGGCGGCAGTGACGAAAACGGGGCCACAGGGAGAGCGGTGGGGAAAAGAGGGGCCACACAGGTGGGTGAGAGGGTTGGGTGGAGGAGCCGTGCCCCCCCCTGCCTCCTCTCCGTGGCTATGGGCCTGCAGTAGGAAGAGAAGGCAGGGAAGTCACTGTCCATGGACATAAATAGTTTTGTCAATGGAAATGTTCCATTGGATTCAAGCCAACATGCACAATATTTTAGTATCAGGTGGAACAAAACTGAAATAAGAAGTTGTACTTTGGTTCCAACTAAACTGGACATTTGCAATCTGGATAGACAAGAAAAAGGAGACCTGATATTTTTCTACTGCTGAATGCCAAAACAGATGTGATGTAGATCTGTGGCAGTATAGCCTGACTTTAAAAAAAATTAAAAGCTGCCATGGAGGACAAGGAAGGTATTTTAAGAAGAAGAAGAAGATATTGGATTTATATCCCGCCCTCCACTGCCTTGTGCCCTGCCCATGGGACAGAGACTGCACTGGTGTCCCTCAGGGACAACTTCCAGAGACATCTGGATGAAGGCAGGTTGGCACTGCTGTTGTTACTTGACCTCACAGCAGTATTCAACACTGTCAGTTACGATCTTCTGACCCACTGCCACTGCCTTGCCAATGTGGGGATACAGGGAACTGCCTTACCGTGACTACCTTCCTTTCTCCACAGTTGGGGACAAAGGGTGGCCTTTGGGGAGAGGGTTTCACCACATTACCTGATGGCATGTGGTGTCCCTCAAGGGGCAATCTTCTTCCCAATGTTATCTAACATCTACATGTATTCCTTCATCCAGTTAATCTAAGGGTTCAGGATGGGTTGTCACTAGTATGCTGACGACACCCAGCTGTATCTGTTGATGGACAGACAGATGCCACCCTGGATAGTCTGGCTAGGGTATGCTACTTAGATTTGGCCCCTGAGACTCCAATTGGTGATTGAACATGAACATATGAAGCTGCCTTATACCGAATCAGACCCTTGGTCCATCAAAGTCAGTATTGTCTTCTCAGATTGGCAGCGGCTCTCCAGGGTCTCAAGCTGAGGCTTTTTCACACCTATTTGCCTGGACCCTTTTTTGGAGATGCCAGGGATTGAACCTGGGACCTTCTGCTTCCCAAGCAGATGCTCTACCACTGAGCCACCGTTCCTCCCCAACATTCCTACATTTGTCAGCATGACAGTGGAAAAGCTCTGGAATCCTTTAAGATGGTGTCTGTACCTTTCATCTTTATGTATGCTGACCTACTGTTACAGTTGACTGAACCCTCCTGAATCTTCTCCTCACTTCTCAGATTGATGACATGGCTCGTCGGTCTCAGAAGCACTATGATGAGCTGAAAGGCATCAAGGGGGAGATTGCTGAACTAACTCGCTATGCCCAACGTGTTAATGGGGAAATTGAAGCCTTGAAGAACCAGGTGAGCTACGTCTGGACACAAAATGAGCCAAAATATTGAGGCGAGTACAATGCATGGGAGATCATTACAAAGCCAGATTGCCCCCCCCTCCAAATCCATTATCATATCGAATGTGTTCTTCCAATATATCTTTGGCCATAGTTTAAGAAAACATTATTGACTTATCAGGCTTCAGATGTCCTCATTTTGAATAAAGATGCATAGCAGTTGCAAGACGCAAATAAAGGGGTAATTTATCTTTGGACGACAGATGTTAATAAAGTTGCAATTTTAAAATTGTCTCCTTTGTTAACATCCTCTGCAAAAAAAAAGTACACCATTGGATGAAACCTGTAGGCCAGAAAAAGACCTTTGGCTTTTAGCATAGATCTTTCATCAGAGCACTGACGTCTCTTGAAAGTGGTTTGGGCAGTAGTCTGAATTGGAGGAGATAAAAGAACTTGTGTCCCAGCATTAGCAGGCAGGATTTCCCTGTTGTGTTTTAAGTCTGCATGTGTGCCCAGTTGCCTTCTATTAGCACTGTGAGTTTTGCATATGGCTTCCAACAGGGGCATAGCCAGGATTTTTTAGGTCAAGGGGCACTTGAAGTAACCAACCAACCTAAAAAATCCTGGCTTATGCTCCTGAGAGGCCCATGCCTCTTGCTCTCCTGTCTTGCTTGGCTGAGCAGGAGGAGAGAGAGAGGTGGGGCCAGCAGGCTACATCTTCCTGTGAAGCACAGAGACTCTGCCATCTTTTGCTCTCCCCTCCTACTCAGCTGAGAAGAAAGGAGAAGAGAGGTGGGGCTGGCAGGGTCCTCAATGGGATGTTGAATTAGGGTGCCTTGATGGGAAATTGGGGCGGGCCCCCGTCCCAGCTATGGGCCTGCTTCCCACCATCACAATGGAGATGAAGGTTCCAGCTCACAGCAACTGTCTCCTTTTACCCAGCGAACTAGTCTGGAGAATGCTGTGACACAGGCTGAAGAGCAAGGGGAGCAAGCTCTGCAGAGTGCTAAGGGCACTATCCAAGACCTGGAGGAGGCACTGAAACGTGCCAAGCAAGACATGGCCTGCAAAGCGAGAGAATACCAAGAGCTGATGAACATCAAGCTGGCCCTTGATATTGAAATTGCCACCTACAGAAAATTGCTGGAAGGAGAGGAGAACCGGTGAGAATACACATCCAAACCTTGGTTGAACTCCTTGTTTGCGGGTGTTGCGTGTTTAAAAATTAGGTGCCCTCTTAGGTAGCTCTAGGAATCACTAGAAATGGTTACATAGCGGCATAAAGGGCATTGTGCCCTCCCACGTCCTTGGCCCTCTACATGGGGCTGCCCCTGTGCCGAACCCGGAAGTTGCAGCTAGTGCAGAACGCCGCTGCCCGGCTGCTATTAGGGCTCCCTAGACGGGAGCACATTCAGCCGGGCCTTCGAGGACTGCACTGGCTGCCAATAATATACCGAGTCCAGTACAAGGTGCTGGTTATTACCTTTAAAGCCCTATATGGTCTAGGACCTGCCTACCTTAGGGACCGTCTCTTCCCATATGTTCCCCAGAGAGTACTGCGATCTGGCTCCCAAAATCTGCTCGTAATCCCCGGGCCAAAGAGGCCCGGTTGAAGTCAACCAGGGATAGGGCCTTCTCAATAACAGCCCCTTGCTGGTGGAACCAGTCACCGGAAGAGGTCAGGGCCCTGCGGGATATTGGACAATTCCGCAGGGCCTGTAAGACAGTCCTCTTCCAGTTGGCCTATAACTGACCGGCACCAAACCACCAAAGTACCAAAAAACTGAAGGAAGTGTATAGATTGCATGTTGTTGGACGGATGCACTGTTTTTAATGTTTTTTAATGTTTTAATTTCTTAACTATGTAAATTGTTATTATATTTAAAATTTGAATTCTATGTTAGAATTTCTGTATTGTGAGCCGCCCTGAGCCCGCCTCGGTGGGGTAGGGCGGGATATAAATCAAATCAAATAAAAATAAATAAAAATGGCCCTGAAGCTCCCACCAACACAGCTTGGCAACTTTGTGCCCATTTGATCTTGGAAAAATTGGGAAACTTGAAGGGAGCAGCAGCAGCTCTGTGATCTACCTATGCCATCAGTGCAGTCTTACACAGTGTGACTCCAGCCCAAACCCATTTATTCCAGTAGGTTTAAACTGGATTCGTTCTGCATAGGATTGCACTAGGGTTACTAGGTACCTGCTGGGAGATCTTCCGCACTCAGCTCCTGTTGCTCACCATGACATCATGCCTCCCTATGAATTGCTGGAAACTCTGTGGTAACCTTTATAATATTTCTTGAGATTCCTAGAGAGCCGTGGCATCACTTCCAGGTTTGCCCTGCAAGTGACATAATATCATCCTACCAACAGTGCCCCCCCCATGTCCCTGCCCCCCTCAGTTCCCACTGGTTGACAGATTGCATGGTATCATTCGTGAGGATGAATGTATAAGAACAGAATAGATAATTACAAGATAGGCAAAAATGGACCAAGGAACTGGACTGATCTTTGTTCAGAGGTTAAAAATATTGTAGACAATCGGAGTGCGAAAAGCTCACAAGGACACTGGATCCTTAATGGGAGATTTAGCAAAACCACTTTTCAGATTACACTATGGTGTCTGCTGCTCTAAAAAGTTCTAGTTGCTGCTTGTTAGCACTGGAAGAGTATGATGGTTCAAAAACAACAACACATTCAGCTGACCCTTTAAGAGCTGTGAGTAGGACACAGGTGTTACCATGACAGTGATGTGTGTGTGTGTGTGATAGAAAAATTACTTTTTGGATATTAGCTTGTATCAAAATACCGAAGAGAAAATCTTTGGAACGTGGCCATCATACAGTGGTGAGGAAACACCAGAACATGATATGTGGGTGGTGGGGGGGGGAAAGAGGCCTTAGAAGGGAGCAGAGTAGCAAAATTTGGGGCAATGATGTGGGGAACTGGGTAGATGCTTGCAATGACAAAATAATGGTGTACAGACTTTATTTCCCTTCCCTTGCCTGATATCTGTAAC
Source organism: Heteronotia binoei (assembly GCF_032191835.1). Classification (NCBI taxonomy): domain Eukaryota; kingdom Metazoa; phylum Chordata; class Lepidosauria; order Squamata; family Gekkonidae; genus Heteronotia; species Heteronotia binoei. The sequence continues at coordinate 177,622,337 of NC_083243.1, read as the reverse complement.
CTGCTTCTCTTCTCTCTTAGGATGGTTAGCCAGACTCCGAGTCTTCAACTCAGTGCTATTGACAAGCTAGGTGAGTGAGTACACTGAATACTCTGATTGGCCAGGCCTGAAGCAAAATGGTAACACGAGTGTTTCCATAACTCCCATCAACCATCCTCTTCTGCTGTCTGTCTTCCTATGGAGATTCCTGACACGGTAGCAGTATCTCTCTTCCCAGACAAGTTGTCTTCGAGTCCTTTCTCAGTTTCCTGGGTCTCCTTAGCCTTGCGTCTGAGCATGCCTTCTGAATGGAATGGAAACAAATTCTTTCCAGAATTTCCCTTCACTAATTCTGATGGCCAGTGTATCTGTATTCTGAAATATCTGCTGAATGGCTGACCATGGTATTTGATATTTAATAACATTTAATTTTGGTTTTGATTTTGGCCAGCTCCAAATATAGTAAAGGATATCAACTATCAAGAGATGCCAACAAGTCTAATACATGCAAATACTGATTTTTTTTAGAAAATAGATTTTTTAAAAATCAGAATTATTCATATCCCCATCTCAATACCCAAGAATGGTCACTATTTAAAAGGCAAGGTACATTTTCAGTGCAGCTCCTGAAAGTAAGTGTCATTGAGTAGAATTGAATAGGATTCTAAGTAGTTCTGCTTAGGAAGCTCGGTTAATCATCAGATAACTGTTATGTAAAAATGTCAAAGACTTCGACATGCAAGTGTGGATTAGGGATGGGCATGAACTGGGAAAATACGGTTCAGTTCTTGGTTCATATTGTGCCTGATTTGCAAACCATGGACCATCACAAACTTTTAGGAGCTAAACAAATTGGGTCAGTTCATGAAGTTTGTGATGCAGTAGAATAGCTAGCATGCTAGAGATACCAAACTCACAGGGTATCTCTGGCTGACTCTCCTCTACTCACCCTCCCAGCTTTGAAGAGGATTGGATTTATGGGGTCCAGGTGCAGCCCCCCAAAGAAAGTGCCCCATCTTCCATTGTTTTCAATGGAAGGGCAAAAACAGCAAAGGGGGGGGGGCAGTAGAAGCCCAGCAGAACAGAATCAAAGTCCCAGAGAATCTGCAGTAGAAACTGAAGGTGGGTGGCATTTTGGCAAGCATGAGTGCAATGAAAAAGTGCCCAGCAAAATCCAGTGCCGTTGTAGCAATGCCAGCTCAACAGGACTTGTGTGAAGTACAGAATCATGGTGCAAGCCAGTGGGGATGGTTTACAAGCCCAGCACAACCATTTCAGTGAACAAAATGCCCAGCAGAACCCAATGTCACTGTGGCAATGCAAGCTTAAAAGGACTAATCTCGAAGCACAGAATTACAATATATCCAAGCAAGGGGATATTTTGCAAGTTCTGTGCAAGAAAATGGGAAGGAAACATAAAGGAATGTAGGCAAGGGGGGGATCCTCTTGAAACTGACAAGAGTAGTTTGAAACTGCCAAGAGTGTTTTCAGGGCTGGAGAATTCTGCTCTCTCCTCTCCCCCCCCCCCCAATTGCTTGAAGTTTCGTAAACATTTTGAGCAGAGACAGTCTGTCTGGAAATGTATCCATTCATGAACTGCTACAAACTTCTACAAACTGCTCGAAAGTTCATGGAATGTTTGTGCCAGTTGGCCTGTCAAAGAACTTCAGTTCACGAACCATGAACCAGCCAAAATTAGTAATCAACTTTCGTTTATGAGCTGGTTTGTACCTATCCCTAACATAGATGTTTTGTTCAAAATTTGTAGAGCTGAACTATGAACATTTGGTTCTAGTCTTGCTTCTGTACATGTGTCCAGGTAGGCACATATGTCTGCATGCCACTGAGGTCTGTATTTTCAGGAGAAAGAGCTTCAGGTGAAGGTCAGGGCCCCTCTTGCTAGTGCTCTTTGCCTTCCCTTCATTTGTACAAGAAATTACTCTATAGGGTTTACTTACAGGATAGACAGAAGTATATTGAACTCATTCACATGATGCATTCAGCATGATTCTCTGTGACTGCAAAAAGAAAAGTGTTAGTGGCAGGGATTCATATGAATCCATCTTTTCTCCTTCACCTCCCTCTCTCTGTTTCTCTCTCATTGTGCTAGTGGTCACTTCCTAGTACAGTCCAATCAGCTGGCTTGGTGTCAGGGGGTGTGGCCTAATATGCAAATAAGTCCCTGCTGGACTTTTTCTACCAAAAAAGCTCTGAGTCCAATAGAGATGAAAGAAGAGAAATACACATATGAGACTATTTGAACATATCAAACTCTTCCTACTAGTATCCTTGTCTCATGACTTACTCTATGTTTATTAAAAACATCTTCCTATCAAACAGAAAATGTTGAGTTTCTGTATATGGGCTGCTTTTTCTATCTCTAAGGAAATTTACATAAATTGTACAGTACAACTGACAGGCTTTCTGTCTCCTTGCTTTTATGGAATCCTAGCTTCAAATCCTGTGGGTTTTTCTCAAATCACTTGGGGTAATCAATCAAGAGTCTCTTCCTTAAAGCCACCCTTTTCTGATCTCTTGACCCAGATTTCTAAACTCATCCATTACTTATGCAGCTGGGCTCCTGACACAACCTTCCTACAGCAAGGTCACTGGGAATACCAACAACACTTCACTGAAGAGACCCTTGCTGATCAAAACTATTGAGACCAAGAATGGGAAGATCCTTTCAGAGGCCAGTCACTTCTCGGAGAAGTAGCAGAGCCAGCAAAGGGGCAGTTGACTGGAGTGTTCAAAATAAATAATTATTATAAAGCTTCTAATTCATTTTTCATTTTTCTTCTTTCCTTGGTATTTTTGTATTTATATGTGTATGTGTGTGTGTGCGAGTGTGTGCACCTGGAAGTCACAGCAACCTCTGGTGACTGACCCTTACTGGGGGCCTGGAGAATATTCAGGGAGGTGGCTGAATAAAGTTTGCCCCTGTCTCCCAACTCCTGGTATTCCAAGGTGGGCTCCCATCCAAGTACTTGCCAGAGTCAATCCTGCTTAGCTTCCAAATTGACAAGGTTGGGTTTCCCTGAGCTATCCAGGTCAGGGCAAAGCCATTCATGATCTTGCTCACACATTTCCTTTACTGCCCAAGCAGTGGTCTCCTGTCTCCAGACCTAGACACTACTGCTGCTAAGCAAGTGTGGGAAAGACATCCCTGTAACATTCATAGCAGAATGTAAGGAAATGTATGTATAATAATAATAATAATTTTTATTTATATCCCGCCCTCCCCGCCAAGGGCAGGGCTCAGGGCGGCTGAGGAAATCTTCCCCAGTTTCCTCCTTAAGGTGTCACAGAAACTCCATGTGCTTAGTCCCTGTTTTTCTAGATGCTGTTTTCCTTTCAGAATTTGCGTCATAGGATTATTCTTAATTTACAATGACACCAGAGGTTTTGACCTCCTAGATAATGCATATAAACAGAATTCTGCCAAACACACACATTCTTAAACGTAGGGAGAGTGAAGAGGATAGGAGATGGAAATTGAGAATCTGCATTATATACTATTTTGGCCTTGGACATTTTGCAGACTGGTTTAAAATGTTCTTGGACCCTGGACAAGGCTGAATTCCTATCTTGTCCAGACATCTGGCATTGCTAGCTGCTCCCTCTCCCAGTGCAGTACCTTGCTGGGAAGGAACTAGCCCGACTTTGAAATGTTATTTTGGTCATACAGCACTGCATTGGAAATGGGGGAAGAAAAGGGAACAGAAGGAACTTGAGCAAGGCTACAACCTAGAGGCCCTGATCTCTAAACTTGTAAAACTCAACTTTAAAAAAAGGATTAAGGGTGGGACTGAGGTGTGCTTCCCATCATTTGTCCTAATCCAATTGAACTTTCTGTTAAGGACTATGTAGCAGGAAAATAATGGGGCCGCACACTTCTGGTGTTAAACAATTTTACTCTGGCACCAAAGCAGAACTTAGCAAGGCATAAGCCTTCAAAATGACTAAGTTAAAGTTATTTTCATACAAGCCGTTTTTATTCAACCCCCAAACAAGCAGCCAAGCCTCCAGCCTTAACATGCCCCACCTCCTTGCTTTCCTTCCAGTATTTTTCCATTCCTTGTCCCTCTGCATTATCAGTTTTAACAAGAAGCTGCTCAGAGGGGCCTCTTTTATCTACTTTTTACAACCTTGAATTCACACCCACTGAGACTATCTGGCCTCTAATGGACAGTTGCTTCAAACATTGCATCAGACATTCTCTTCTGAAGGCAAAAAAACATATTTTCATTTTTTATTATTATAGGGGTATTCATTAATTATTCAGGGGTCCCTCTTCAACTACAGTTTAAAACCTCAGGCGGGGAACATCCAATTCTTAGAGTACCTGAGTCCTGTTTCTCAGCCCTGACTCTCTCAATCCCATTCTCTTCCCAAAGCAATTGTCTCAGGAATCATGACTCTCAGCACTTTGTACTTTCTGTTTTAAGGTCCCATACATCTTTTGAAACTGGGCCCAGTATTTTTTTTTTCTAAAAAAAACTGGATCTACTAACCCTGGTAGTTTTGCTGTCCCTGTAATGTGGGACTTTGTTCACTTGCTTGAGTCATCTGGGGTGGGAGAGAACAATGGTCTGAGCTTCTCTTGCCTGGTGTGGCTGCTGCTGGCGTTAGGGTGGCCATAATGTCTGAAGGCCAGCCAGGGACACCTTTGGATGGGGGAAGGTAGGGGTGTGCGCGCGCGAAGCGCGCGCGCCGCCGGAAACAGGAAGTGATGTCACTTCCGGTGACGTCACTTCCGGTGATGTCATGCCACCGCCGGAAACAGGAAGTGACGTCACTTCCTGTGACATCATTCCCCCGCGCCACCTGCCGGAAACAGGAAGTGACATCACTTCCTGTGACATCATTTCCCCCGTGCCACCTGCCGGAAGCAGGAAGTGACATCACTTCCTGTGACATCATTTCCCCAAAATGACATCATTTCCCCCAAATGCCACTGCCGGAAACAGGAAGTGACTTCACAGCACTTCCTGTGATGTCCCCAAAAATCCCCCAAATATCACCGCCGGAAACACCAAGATTATTTATAGAGAGGGAAAGGGGGAAATAAAGTTAAATAAAACTCTTTTTTTTACTTTTTTCAAAGTGAGAAGACTAGAGAGAACGGGTTCCACGCTGAGAAGCCAGTCAGATTCCAGTGAGACTGTGCTGCATAATGCAGCCTATTTATTTTGTCCTGTTTGCTCTGTTGGCTCTATCTGCGCCACCTTCATCACTTTCGGGGTGTGGATCCCCCAGTGGGGTGGTCTCCCGACTCCCTCCGCCGGCTGTTTCTGATAGCCCTGCGCCCCCTCTTTCATTTGATATGTGTCCCGTGCGGGTGCCACCCTCCCGCCGGGAGATGCCGCAAAATGAGCCCCCTTGAGGCTTATGGCGGCAGGGCTCGGGGGAGGCGAGCTAGACTGCGGTTATAGAGTGTTTCGAGCCCGTCCCTGTGGCTTCGGTCCCATCATTGTGGGACCCAGGGGGCCGGCGCAGCGGCCTGCTGAAGCAGCCTGTCGGTCACTTCCGGGTTCCTGTCCTGCATCTCGACCTGTTATTAGTGACAGGCTGCTTCGGTGGGCCGCTGCAATCTTGCCCCCCTCCCCCCCAACACACCTTTCCAAGTGCTGAAACAGTCCTCGACAGCTATTTCCAGACTTGAAAAGGCACAGGTGAGGAGTTCCTCTGTGCTGTGGCTCAACTAGGATCTTGCCCTCATGGCATTTTAAACTACCAAACTCTTCTCTAAAATGGTGACAGTGGTCATGGGTCTAGTTTGGCCCTAAGGCCTACTGAATGGGATTTAAATGTTCTGTGATTTGTTCCATTGGTTTCAGTGGGGCCTAAGGAGGAACTGTGCATTGTGTGTAGCCCTGTGATTCATTTCATAGACACTTATTTGTCTTTTACAGAACACAAATTTTACAGAACTGCAGTTTGTAGGAAGAAACTGGCAGAGGGGAAGGATCTTCTTAACTCTTTCCCCTTGCTCAGCTTTCTTGTTGACAACCACTATCAAGTTTCAGATTTTCATGGGTACCTATAAGTTTTCCTTGGGGAAGCCAAAAGTGCTTGGGAGGGGTATGATCTGTGGTAAAATAAGGCAAGCCCTTCTCTCCTCCTTGATAGTCTTTACCTTTAAGGTACAGCTTGAGTGACTGCATTTCGTAAAAATCCCAAAGCAATCTCTTAGAAGACTCATGAAACTAACAACACAAATTGAATGTCATATCAGCTTAATTCAGCAGGACTTGCCTGGATCAGAATTGCTGGATTGGTAGACAGGCATTCCGAATCAGAGTGTAAGGTTGCAGTCTTGCATGCAAAATGCATTGAAATGGATGAGTGGGCAGGAAAAATGGGAAAGAAATGGATATTAACTTACTTTTATGAGACAGTGGGCCATATCCTGGGAGAGAAGACACAGCAAAAATAAACATTAGCTATGGCTGGTGCTCAAATGGTGTAATCTTACTATTATCATGTCCATGGGGGGGGGGGGACCATATCAGTTTCACTATAGTGTACTTCCACTGCCTGAAACAATTCTGAGAAAATCATGGCCATGTAATACTGGGCACAATATGCCAGGAAAATATCTACTGAAAGTCTTGCTCTATCCCACTCATTTGGGCAGCCAGGCAGATGGCAGAGGCTGCAGCCATTTGTTTTCCCCAGGGACTGAGCTATAATAGTTGCATGTCCTGAGCAGGGAGGGACCTAGAGAGGAATTAATCCTCCTAAGGGGGTCGAATCCAGCTACCACCCAGAAGACCCTACTGATGGGAAAGGCAGAAGGCAAAAGAAGGGGGCGGCAGAAGAGGAGATGGCTGGACAGCATTACTGATGTCACAAACACGAATTTGAGCAGACTTCGGAGGATGGTGGAAGACAGGAGGGCCTGGCGTGACTTTGTCCATGGGGTCGCAAAGAGTGGGAATAGACTGTGCGACTGAACAACAACAACAAAAAACAGCTTCATACCAGCTGCCCATCAAGAACACTCGATAGCCCCATTTTTCTCACAATCTCCTATATTTTCTCCCCCCACAATAGACACCCTGTGAGGGGGGGTGGGGCTGAGAGAGCTCTGACAGAAGCTGCCCTTTCAAGGACAACTCCTGTGAGAGCTCTGGCTGACCCAAGGCTATTTCAGCAGCTGCAAGTGGAGGAGTGGGGAATCAAACCCAGTTCTCCCAGAGAAGAGTCCACACACTTCACCACTACACCAGACTTCACCACTACACCAGAGAAGAGTCCATGCACTTAACCACTACACCAAACTGGCTCTCCTAAGAAGATGATATTGGATTTGTATCCTGCCCTCCACTCTGAATCTTAGAGACCCAAAGTGGTTTACAATCTCCGTTACCTTCCTCCCCCACAACAGACACCCTATGAGGTGGGTCGGGCAACTCTGCGAGAGCACTGGCTGACCCAAGGCCATTCCAGCAGGTGCAAGTGGAGGAGTAGGGAATCAAACCCGGTTCTCCCAGAGAAGAGTCCACGCACTTCACCACTACACCAGACTGGGGTAGCAGTTTGAAGGAGAAGCAGCAGTTAGGGTGGAAGTGATTTTCTATTGGGCTTTGTTCTTCCACACACACCTGCAAGGCCAGGGGGTCTTGAGTATCAAGGTGGAGGGCAGCTTTTTAAGGCTGCCTTTGCTGTTGCTGCTTTGCTGCCCCACCCAAAGCAACTGGTCATTTATTTATTTTATTCGACCTGGATCCCACCTCCGCACCGAAGCAGATTCAGGGCAGCTCACAAACCAATGGCCATATAAAACACTTCAAAACAACAAAAACAGTAGAACATAATAGGAGATACATAAGAAAATAAAAGAAGCCCTGCTGGATCAGGCCAATGGGCCATCCAGTCCAACACTCTGTGTCACACAATGGCCAAAAAAATCCAGGTGCCATCAGGATGACCACCAGTGGGGCCAGGACACTAGAAGGCCTCCCACTGTGCTCCCCAAGCACCAAGAATACAGAGCATCACTGCCCCAGACAGTTCAGTGAGATCTCTACCAGGACCCCAAGATCTTTCTCTTGGTCACGTGACATTGTGCAACAAGAAATGGCATGGTTACATCACCCTAAGGAAGTTCTGAAGTGCTTTGCTGGCGGATCGATCGATACTCTGCAAACTGCAAAGCATTTCTTCGCGTCTCCGGTAGAAGAGAGGGGAGCACAAGCCCTTTCAAGCTTCTCCCCCCGGCCCCCACGCAGGCGTCCACCAAACAAAGCCGAAGCAATTAAAATAATTGAACACTTCCCAAGATTCCAGATCGCAGATCCTGCAAGCCTTCCCCCCCCCCCCCAAGATCTCAAAGATCCAGTTCTTCCGGCTCACCCCCTGCGTCCACTTTGCTCTCCAGCGTTGCTGTTGCCCAAGTGGAAAAGGGGGGCAGGAAGGCATTAAGCCTCCCCCTCCCGGCTGCTTCTCCTTTCCTCTCCCGCCCCCCCCCCCCCGCTTGTAGGAAGTGTGGGAGGCGGGACGAAAAGCGCCGGCGCCAACTTTTGAAGCCGCTTCCCAGCCCTTCGATACTCTGCAAACTGCAAAGCATTTCTTTGCATTTAAAAAACAAAAACAAAGCCATAACCCTCCTGCTCTTTTCCCTCCTCCCACTCTCCGGTAGAAGAGAGGCGAGCACAAGCCCTTTCATGCTTCTCCCCCCAAGCAAGCATCCACCAAACAAAGCCGAAGCAATTAAAATAATTGAACGCTTCCTGTCCGAGAGATCCCCGGAGGAATCACAGAGAGAGCCCAAGATTCCAGATCGCAGATCCTGCAAGCCTTTCCTCCCCCCCCCCCCCCAGATCTCAAAGATCCAGTTCTTCCGGCAGCTCACCCCCTGCGTCCACCTTGCTCTCCAGCGTTGCTGTTGCCCAAGTGGAAAAGGGGGGCAGGAAGGCATTAAGCCTCCCCCTCCCGGCTGCTTCTCCTTTCTTCTCCCCTGCCCCCCCCCCCCGCTTGTAGGAAGTGTGGGAGGCGGGACGAAAAGCGCCGGCGCCAACTTTTGAAGCTGCTTCCCAGCCCTTCGATACTCTGCAAACTGCAAAGCATTTCTTTGCGTTTAAAAAACAACAAAACCACAACCCTTCTGCTCTTTTCCCTCCTCCCACTCTCCGGTAGAAGAGAGGCGAGCATAAGCCCTTTCAAGCTTCTCCCCCCAGTGAGTGTGTGTGCTCAGGTTCCACTCTCAAATCTCCAAGTATCTCGGGACCCAGAGTTGGCAACCCGAATCGCTGGGTTCCTGAAATCCAGCAGAAAATCGCCCGTTCTCCCCTGCCCTGCCCTTCCTACCTGAGATTCCAGACCGGCTGCTCCAGCGGCAGGTAGGTGGGCAAGGAGGCGCCGGGCTGCTGCTGCTGCTCTAGAGCGGAGAGCAGTAGGCGCCGAGGTGAAAGCCCCGCTGGGGGCGGCGCCCAGCCGCTCGGCCCTTGACCCGCTTCGCCCGAGCGTCCCATGCTGCCGCGCAGCTGCCCGAGCCCGTGGCTGCCTGCTGTGGCCCGGGGTCGCCGGGGCAGCTCTGGAAGGACGCGCGGGGCCCCCCGCCAGTAGAGCAGCGGCAGGAGAAGGCTCGGTGTTGGGCGGCTGCAGCCCTTTGGGGCCAGTGGGCGGCTGCTCCAGCGGCATGTAGGTCAGGTGGGCGAGGAGGCGCCGGGCTGCTGCTGCTGCTCTCGGGCGGAGAGCAGTAGGCGCCGAGGTGAAAGCCCCACTGGGGGCGGCGCCCAGCCGCTCGGCCCTTGACCCGCTTCGCCCGAGCGTCCCATGCCGCCGCGCAGCTGCCCGAGCCCGAGGCTGCCTGCTGTGGCCCGGGGTCGCCGGGGCAGCTCTGGAAGGACGCGCCAGGGCCCCCCCGCCAGCAGGGCGGCAGCAGGAGAAGGCTTGGCGCTGGGCGGCTGCAGCCCTTTGGGGCTGGCCAGCGGCTGCTCCAGCGGCAGGTAGGTGGGCGAGGAGGCGCCGGGCTGCTGCTGCTGCTCTCGGGCTGAGAGCAGCAGGCGCGGAGGTGAAAGCCCCGCTCTGCCGCCCGCTGCCCGCCGCCGCCATGCGCGCTGAGCGGCGGCGGGCAGCGGGCGGCAGAGCTCCTGAAGACGGGGAGGTGGTGGGAAGCAAGCCAGGCCCAGGGCTCCGCTCTGCCGCCCGCTGTCCTGCTGGCCGCCGCTGCCATGCACGCTGAGCAGCCATTTGCAAGGAGCAGGCTGGGCCAGCCTGCTCCTTGCAAATGGCCGCTCAGCGCACGTGGCGGCGGCGGCCAGCGGGACAGCGGGCGGCAGAGCTCCTGAAGACGGGGAGGGGGCGGGAAGCAAGCCAGGCCCAGCGCCGGCCTCTCCGCTGCCTCCCCGGCCTCCGCCACCGCCGCCGGGCCCCGCTCACGGGCGGGGAAGGTGGCGAGTGAGGGAGGGAGCGTCACCAGGCATACACAGAGCCCGCCACAATCGCCCTGCGCACGCGCAGGGACGCTCCCTCCCTTACTCGCCGCCTTCCCCGCCCGCCCGCGAGGCCCACCGGCTCTCTGGCTGGCTAAACCGGGACCTCTAATGGTCCCGGTATAGGCAGCCCGGGAGCCGGGAATAGGGGGCCAGAACCGGGAAAGTCCCGGGAGACCGGGACGGTCTGGCCACCCTAGCTGGCGTTGTCGCCAAGTTTGCCTCTCTGCCTCTCCTCTGCAGCTTAGTAAAAGGGGCTTTAAAGAGAGGCCTGCAGGCTGCAGCAGGGGCTGTGGGTGGTGGGGTGGGTGCTCAGACTCAGATAATTTGCAACGGGGCCACCAAGATTTCAACTGCCTAGGGCCTCCAAAGGGTTTAATCTGGTGCTGCTTACTGGTTCTCTAAAAGGACCCAAAATTCCTTGCTCTTTGCTGTTCAAAATCCTATGAAACCATAGCTCCTGAGAGCACACAGGAATGCTGGCTTTTGTTTTGAGTTTTACAGAAAACTTTGTTTTCATATGTTGCAAGTCCTTCTCAGTAGAAAACATTTTCCATATGCTATCCTGCATCTACCAAAACTTGCTTCTCCAATAGCCAGTGACTCACATAGGGCTGTTGCTGCGTCATTGTCTGTGTGGACGTGTCCCTTCTTTTGATAGAGCCTGTTTAATGTAATAATAATCTTTCACCCTAAACACTTCTGTGCACATACTTTTTCCTTTTTAATTCCTTCTGGAAAGTCTGCTTTTGCCCATTTAGTTTTCTACTTCTGTCAGGGCGGCTCTGAGGAAATTCTGCACCTAGATCTGTGCATCCAGTTGTAAACAGGGCCGGATCTAGGGGGGGGCACAGGGGGATGCTTGCTGACGGAGGGGGTGGCGCCAAATTGGGTATGGAGTCCACTGTATTCTATGGGACATTAAGATAGAATGGCCCATAAGGGGGCGTCATTTTTTAATTTTGCCCCACCTCAAAAAGCATGTAGATCCAGCCCTGGTTGTAAAAGGAGGTTTGCTTGCAGGGAGGGACATAAATTCATAGAGATCTTCCCCTTAAATTGTGCTCCAGCACTGCAGTTCATCATTTTTTGTGAAACGTCACAATTTGAGGTGAGGGTGGGTAAGAATGAATCTGCAAAACTGGATCAGAAACGGCCAACTGTTAGTGTGTAGGTGGCCCTCAGAACTATTTGTTTCTGGATTCTGTGAGCTGACCTGCAGGGCTATAACCACCCTTCATTGCTCAGTTGGCTCCCTTCCTGGATCGCGACGATCTAGCAACAGTGATCCATGCTACGGTCACCTCGAGGTTGGACTACTGCAATGCCCTCTACATGGGGCTGCCCCTGTGCCGAACTCAGAAATTGCAGTTGGTGCAGAATGCTGCGGCCCGGCTGTTATTGGGGCTCCCAAGATGGGAGCACATTCGGCCGGGTCTTCGGGTCCTGCACTGGCTGCCAATAATATACCGAGTCCGGTACAAGGTGCTGGTCATTACCTTTAAAGCCCTATATGGTCTAGGACCTGCCTACCTGAAGGACCGTCTCTCCCCACATGTTCCCCAGGGAGTACTGAGATCGGGAACCCAAAATCTTCTCGTTATCCCTGGGCCAAAAGAAGCCCACCTAAAATCTACTAGGGACAGGGCCTTCTCTGTTATGGCCCCTACATGGTGGAACCAGCTGCCAGACGAGTTGAGGGCCCTGCGGGACCTTACTCAGTTCCGCAGGGCCTGTAAGGCAACCCTCTTCCGGCTAGCTTACACCTAACTGACATAGGAAATTAAATGTAGCTCTATCAGATTCTTGCTATGCATACTGCCGCAATGCTTAATGTTTTAAATGTTTTGAATGTTTTAAATGTTTAAATATCTTAAATACCTAACTTAAAATTTTATGTTTGATTTACCTGTTGTAAGCCGCCCTGAGCCACCTTGGTGGGAAGGGCGGGATATAAATCATAAATAAATAAATAAATAAATAAGAGCTGCCATATTTCCAGGTGACCTTTGAGAAAATGAGGGGAGAGTCAGTAGCTTCCTTCAATGGCCCTCTCACTAAGCCATAAATGTTAATATGTATTATAGAGTCTATGAAATTTTAACATAATTACTTATATAAATTACAACGGAAACTTTTAAAATCAGAAACTCTTCCTTAGCTCCTTACAATAAACTCTGTCCTAGCCATTCTGTCCTAGAACTGAGTAACTTGTCTTCAGCATGCTGACATGATCATAATATGTAAAGGACATTTTCTTTCTGGATGACTTATGCGTGAAAAGGTTCTTGGAGGACAGCAGCAGAGGAAGCCTTTGCCTCTGTGCTTCTGCAGTGGGTCTTCTAAGGCACAGGTAAGCAACCACGGGAAACCAGACTCTGGACTAGATGACCATTGGTCTGATACAGTAGAATTCTTATTATGTTAATAATGAAAAATCCATTCTGAGCCAGAAAGAAACTTTGATGGGTATAGCTGGGGCAGACTAGGAGGCCAAAATTTGGACCACTGTCATCTTTGGGGGCAGGGAAGGTCTCTATTTCCATTCACGTCATTTTTTAAAAGCAGTTAAAAGTAAGTTTATTATTTATTTATTACTTTACATTTATATCCCACCCTCTCCGCAAGCGGACTCAGGGTGGCTAACTATCAATTATATAAAACAATTTAAAACCAATAAAATACATTTAAAACATTTTGTGGTGCTATACACTTGATATGGCAGAATATTTCTTTTTTTTTTTCTGTTAATGATCCCATGATATTCGTAGCTCCTCAGCGGTGAGAGGTGGTGGTTCTCTCCTCGATTCAGATGTTGAAGGCCTGTTGGAACAATTCTGTCTTACAGGCCCTGCAGAATTGTGAAACATCCCGCAGGGCCTTTATGGCCTCCGGGAGGGCGTTCCACATTTCTGGTGCCACCACCGAAAAAGCCCTAGCCCATGTAGAGGATAGCCGGGCTTCCTTTGGTCTGGGGATGGACAACAGATTTTGTGTCCCTGAACGCAATGCTTTCTGGGAAACATGCGGAGAAAGGCGGTCTTGTAGATAGGCACGCCCTCGACCATAAAGGGCTTTAAAGGTCATAACCAACACCTTGAAACGAACTCAGAACACAATAGGCAGCCAGGACAGCTCTTTCAGCACTGGCCGAATGTGGTCCCATCTAGAGAGCCCCTTCAACAGCCATCCTGCAGTGTTCTGCACTAGCTGTAGTCTCTGGGTTAGGATCAAGGGTAGCCCCATGTAGAGAACATTACAGTGATCTATTCTTGAGGTGACCGTAGCATGGATCACCATAGCTAAGTCGTCATGCTCCAGAAAAGGGGCCAGCTACCGTACCTGCCAGAGATGAAAAAAGGCGGATTTGGTAGGTGCTGCTACCTGGGCCTCCATTGTCAGAGAGGACTCCAGGAGTACTCCCAAGCTCTTAACCTTAGGGGCCAGTATTAGTGGCACCAAGAGCCGGCAAGGGGATTACCTTTCCTGGGCCACCCCGACTCAGATAGAGGACCTCTGTCTTCGTTGGATTCAGCTTCAACCGATTCAGCCTGAGCCAAGATGCTACAGCTTGAAGAGCCAGGTCTAGGTTTTCCGGGGTACAGTTGGAATAGTCACCCATCAGTAGATAGAGCTGGGTGTCATCTGCATATTGGTGACATCCCAGCCCATCCCAGCGCATGTAGATGTTAAATAACATCGGGGACAGAACCGCACCTGTGGCACACCACATATAAGTGGGTGCCTTTGGGATGATTCTTCCCCTATCACCACTCTTTGTCCCCGACCTTGGAGAAAGGAGGTCAGCCATTGCAAGGCAGACCCCTGAATCCCCATGTCAGCGAGGCGGCTAGACAGTAACTGATGGTCAACCATGTCAAATGTGGCTGACAGATCTAATAATAGCAGTACCGCTGAGCCACCCCGGTCCAGATGTTTCATGAGGTCATCCATGAGGGTGACCAAAACCATCTCCATCTCATGACCTGGCCAAAAGCCAGACTGGAATGGATCCAGTGCAGAAGTGTCATCCAGGAATCTGTAGCTGAATCGCCACCACCCACTCTATGACCTTACCCAAGAAGGGAAGGTTCGACACCAGCCGATAATTCGCCAATATAGCTGGGTCTGCAGTTGGTTTTTTCAAGAGGGGACAGACCACAGCCTCTTTAAGAAGTGTGGGAAAGATCCCTTTTAAGAGTGATCTTTTGATAATAGCCCGTAGGGGCTTCCGTAGTATCGCCTGGCTAGCTTTTATAAGTCAGGATGGGCACAGGTCCAACCCACAGGCAATAGGGCATACAGCAAAAACTTCCTCCAGGCTGAGTGGGGTGAAGGAATCCAGAAATAGACCAGAAGACGTGCTTGGTGCCTTGAGTTCTTTCACTGTATCAATTGTGGCAGGGAGGTCATGGCAGAGCAACAGGACCTTATCTGCCAAAAAACTCGCAAAAGCCTCACAGCCAATTTCCAATTCTCTAATGTTTGGCTTACCTTGTGGCAAAGTTGTTAATGACCAAATCATACTAAATAATTGGGCTGGGCGCGAGATCGCAGATGCAATCTGGAATGCAAAATAAGCCTTTTTTGTGGCCCGGGCTGCCATCTCATAGGTCCGCATAAATGACCTATAAGATGTTCTCACAGCTTCTTCCCAAGTACGTCACCACTGCCTCTCTAGTCGTCTTAATCGCCGTTTCATCGATCGCAGCTCCGGGGTATACCACGGTGCGGCTCGTGAGCAGGGATGAAGAGAACATTGAGAAGCGATCTTGTCAATGGCTGCAGACAGCTGGCTATTTCAGATCTCCGCAAGCTCATCCAACAAGTCACCAGAGGGCCAGGGAACCCACAAAGCCATTGAAGCCGCACAGGGTCCATCTGGCTTCGTGGCCGAGCCAAAACTTGCTCACCGCCTAAACAGAGTAGAGGTGAAGTATCCACACGTGCTTTCAGGGCATAGAGGTCAGACCATGGCACTGCATCAGCAGAAATCTGATCCACTGCAACTCCCGCCGCAAAGATCAGGTCTAACCAGCCTGATGTGTGGGCGTTGTTGTATATTAGGAAAGTCCCAGTGCTGCCATGGAAGACACTAGGTCTGCTGCCTGAGTAGAAGCCGTGTCCTCGACATGATCATTGAAGTCACCCAGGACAATGAGTTGAGGGTGCTCCAATGCCCAGCCTGCTACAGCCTCCAGGGCCGGCTCGCCCACTAGGCAAACTAAGCAGTTGCCTAGGGCACCAGAAGGGTAGGGGTGCCAAATTGGGGTACCCACCCCCTCCCGGTGCCCCAGGCAACCACACAGTTTGCCTGCCTCCTCCGGCAGCTACCGCCACCACCACCACTGCTGCCTCACACACCCCTTCCCCTCACCTCCCCCACCACCACCGCCCTTCCTTTCCCTTCCCTTCCCTTCCTTTCCCTTCCCTACTGCCACGATCACAGCAGGCAGCAAGGCAGTGGCTGCACCCCCTTCCCTTCTCTCCCCCTTTCCCTTTCCTTCTGTGCCCCGCCGCGGCAATCACAGTGAGCAGCAATGCAGTGGCGGCACCCCCTTCCCTTCCCCTTTCCTTCTGTGCCCCGCCATGTTGATCACAGCAGGTGCTGGGGCGGCAAGGCAGTGGCAGCACCCCCTTCCCTCCCCCTGCCCCGCTGCTGCGATCCCAACATGTGACGAAGCAGCGAAGCAGCAGCAGCATCCCCTTCCCATCCTGTCCCTTCCCTTCCCTTCGCTCCTCCCCCCCCCCCCTCACAGCCCGATGCGGGGAAAACTTATCTTTAGAACGACCGGGCTGAAATGAAGGCTTGGCTCCCACATCCCTTTCGGTTCCAGAAAGGAGGGGGGGGGGGAGCCAAGCCTTCTTTTCCGCCCGTTCTTTGTAAAGATATGTTTTACCTGCATCGGACTGTGAACGCGTGTGGGGGGAGGGAAGAGACTGAAAGGGAGTGCCGCCGCTTTCTCGCCGCGGCAAGAGGGGTTGCAATGGAGTGCTGTGTTGCGGTGCCACCCTGGCGGGCACAAGGCAACAGTGGGGGGCACCTTTGAGCAGCACTGTCGGGGGCAGCCAGGGGGCAGGGGGTGCCTGACTAGGGCGCCACGATCCCACGGGCCAGCCCTGACAGCCTCCATCAGGGACGGTAAGGCACTGGCCGGTGCATTAGGTGGACGGTACACCAGCCAGATTGCTAAACTCTCCCCAACATCCCAGGCCAGCACACTCCATGCCTGTGATCTTTGGAAGTGGGGGCACCCTGAAGGAGCAATCCTCCTGTATGAAAAAAGCCACCCCTCACCCCATCGCCTTGTAGTGCCTTTGTTATTAAAGGGAGGAAGTTAAGTGCACAGGTTCTTCACATATTCTTGAGTACTTGCAGAATTGTCTTTAAGAAACCCTGAAGAAAAATACTCTAGGTCTGTTTGCAAGCAATAAGTAACGAATGATCTCTGCTCGTGAGCACCTGGGTGCCACAGAAGTTTATCATACACATACCACCACTTATATGCATGTACACACTGCCCAAGGAACTGACTAGAGTTAAACCTATTCATACTCTCTGTTCTTGGCTTGCACAACAATAGAAATATTGTCATACTTTACTGAAATATAATGCAGAGATGGAAGGGAAGAGATGGTTCAGGAAGGGTTCCCACCCTAAAGGTGGACCTAGAGTTCTCCCATAATTACAGCTGATTTCCTGCCTACAGGAGGAAATAGCAACTTCAGAGTGCAGGCTGTGTGGTATCACATCCCAGCTGAGCTCCCTCCCTTCCCCAGGCACCACCTCTAAATCTCCAGGAATTTCCTGCAAGCTGGAGTTAGCAGGCCTGGGTCCAGTACAGACTTAGGGTCACCAAGTCCAGGTTGGGAAATGACGAGAGATGTGGGGGGTGGAGCTGCCAAGGGGAGAGAACTCAGCAGTCAGCCACCAACATACTGAACCAAAATATTAAACTGTCAGTTTGGATTTGGAAAATAATCTATAAATTCTTCTCTTGCTCTATCTTTGAAAGAAGGCACACTTAGCATATTGTCCATCAAAGTGCAGTGATCCCAATAAGAAGGGGGAATGCTTAGGGGTAAGTTGGAGGAATGTTTTTGGGTTGGGGGCTACATTACAGAGGATGTCTTTATGACATTTATTTCCCTTCTGGCCATCAGCTTTATGTTGTTTAGTCCTATCATAACATTCACATAGGAAAATTTGTCATTCCTTGTGTCTTTACAAATGAGTTAAAATCTCTATTCCCACCCCCATGCCAGCCAGTTAGACAGAAATGTGGTTGACTTAACCAGTGCTTTAGAAAGAACCATCAGTGCAAACCTCTTTGGTGGTAAGAATTCTGTGTAATTCTCCTTATTAGAAAATGCATCCGTTGAGACTCTTTACTGATCCCCTTCTGACCTTTTGGAATTCTATACCAGAAGCCATACTCCAAAATGATAGCCATATTCTAATGTTCTACAGTATTCCCAATTGTAGACAGCTTTAAAGTTTGGATTAATTATTATAATAATAGCAAATATGAAGTTGAATTTGGTTTGGATTTTGATTTGTTAATGGCAGGGCTTTTTTGAGCAGGAATGTACAGGGACACAGTTCCAGGTGGCTTGGTATCAGGGTGTGGCCTAATATACAAATGAGTTCCTGCTGGGCTTTTTCGACAAAAAAAAGCCCTGTGTGGAGCAATGGCGATGTCAGGGTATGTGGCCTAATATGCAAATGAGTTCCTGCTGGGCTTTTTCAACAAAAAAGCCCTGTGTGGAGCAATGGTGATGTCAGGGTATGTGGCCTAATATGCAAATGAGTTCCTGCTGGGCTTTTTCTACCAAAAAAAAGCCCTGATTAATGGACATTTGTATCTTAAGTTGTGAGTTACATTTGCTGAATGTCTAAAAACAGGTGTGGGATAAGAACAAGGATGAATGCCATGCCTTCTGATTTAGAAACCCTGCCACCCAATCATCACTCAAATTAAGCCCTTTATTCTCCTTCCTGTTTGTAAAAAAAATATGCTTTAGAAGAAGCAACAGGCTTCTAGTGTGAATTTTCTGTAAATACAACTAACTTGCCAAAGCATAAACCGGAGGAGATAAGAGCTTACTTCATTATAAACTGACAGTGGTCATCGTTGTGGATATCCTGATCTGTGATGCCTTTCAGCATTGGCTGGTGTCACTAGGAATAAACAGGAGAGAGGTCACCTCAGGAAAATAGTAAAAACACAACCAAAGATTATAGTGACCAAATAACTATGTACTCATATCATTCGCAGTGAAAGAAACATAACCAACAATTATCCAAAATCTTGAAAGAAGGAGTCCTGACGTACAGGAAGTTGACTTGACCAGCCCGGCTTCGATTATTCTTCTAGCATACGGTGCTCCATAATACACTATTGATAAAGGCATGGTAGTTCAGTGCCAATTACATAGAACCCTTGCTAGGCGTTCCCGAAAACTGCAGGAAAATGTTTGACCAATTTCACCGGGACAAATAAGTCTCCATCTAGAATCTAATCAGGCACTACACTCAAAAAATGGCTCAAGGCATATTATGGAGCACCCCATACTAGAAGAATAATCAAAACGGGACAGGTCAGGTTGACTTCCTGTACGTCAGGACTCCTTCTTTCAAGATTTTGTATAATTGTTGGTTATGTTTCTTTCATTGTGAATGATATGAGTACATAGTTATTTGGTCACTATAACCTGTGCTTGTGTTTTTACTATGGTGCCACTAGGAGGGGCAGCTCAGCCTTTAAAGAATCACAAAGCTGGACTTTACAGCAGCTCTCCAGATATGTGACTGGAGGGCAGGGAGCAGGGAGACAGTCTCTCACTGTGGTTTGCTAGCAGCCTCAAGAGTCTTCTTCCTGCTCCTCAGCAGGCACCATTTGCCGCTTTCCTTTTCACTTGGCAACACTCCCAGCCATCTGACTGTTAGGGCTCATTCCCTTTATAGTGAGCAAAATTATTATGCTATACCATAGCAGCTGAAGATGGACCAGCCTTCGCCCAGGAGAGCCAGACAAGAAGTGACTGAAAAGTGTCCATACTCATCACATTATTGGATACAGTGGAAACCAGTACCATCAGGATGGCTATATGTGACTAGAAGAACCTGATAAATTTGCTAAAGGTTTGTTAATTCCTGTCTGACTCTTGATTTTTCAGGAGGGAGGGAGGGAGAATGAACAGAGCAAAGGGGAGGAAGAATGCTCCAGCCTGTACCGGGTTTGTCACCAAACTGATGCATCAGTCTGGTGTGGTGCCCATAATAACTTCACCATGGAGAAATTAACATGCTCTAGAGCATTCTGGGTAGACATTTGCCTGTTTTCAATCGAGGATGTTAGGTGAACATATGAACATATGAAGCTGCCTTATACTGAATCAGACATTTGGTCCATCAAAGTCAGTATTGTCTTCTCAGACGGGCAGCAGCTCTCCAGGGTCTCAAGCTGAGGTTTTTCACACCTACTTGCCTGGACCCGTTTTTGGAGATGCCAGGGACTGAACCTGGGACCTTCTGCTTCCCAAGCAGATGTTCTACCACTGAGCCACCGTCCCTCCCCGAGGTGTTATCAGGGTACCTTGAGTGTGTAGTGAAACAAACATTAGACATGGACCACAGCTCTCAGGGCCCATTGTGCCCCACTGATCAGACACCCCACACGCAGACATAGGCTTCACTTGCCCCTGTTTACCCAAGACAGACCCTATTTCTTGGAAGCTGACCCTAGTAAATAAGTTTCCCTGTTTTGCTTTTGGGAACAATGCTGAGAATGCTTTTTGTTAAAAAAAAATGAAGTTTGAGCCCAGTAGCACCTTTAAGACCAACAAAGTTTTATTCTGGGCAAAAACATGCACACTTTTTGAACAGTTAGCATGTACACACATGCACCAAAGTTTTCTCAATAGTCAACTCCCTCTAGATCTGTAGACGTTAAATCCAAGGTAGGCATCAGTGCAAGGCGCCTTCTGTTGATGTTCACTCATCTGCCCCCGGTTATCACCGCTCTTTGCTGCTGGTGGGAATGAAAGCAAAGGGTAGAGGAGTTCCTTAGGTAGAAGTGAGTCATCTCAGGCAACAGATTCCAAAGCTCCTAGTTTCCTACCAGGAGTAGCTGACAGCGAAGGGGCTGGCAGCTTTGATTTTATCATAGGCCAGTGCTGCCTCAGCTGATATAATACTGTTACACATATGGTAAAAAAGAATGCTCAAAGCATGTGCTTTGGGCCTCTTTTTTAATGTACACCTATATACAGCCAATAATAGCTAGCTTATATGTCTGTATGTGCTGTCAAGTTGCAAACTATTTGTGGTGAGCCCAGCAAGAGGCTTTCAAGGCAAATGAAAAGCAGAGGTGGTTTGCCAATTTTTTAAGACAATTTTTTAACAGCTACCATTGGAAATAATTTTCTACCGTATTTTTTGTAAGGAATTCATTTCTGTCTCTCCTATCCCACCCCCCATCACAGCATGTCACTCGATTAACCTTTTATAATTTATATTTTTAATTCGTTATAATTAGTTATAATGGGCATTAGTTAGTTATAATGGGCATAACTGCTTAGCAGACTAGGGTATTGATTTGCTCCAAACACTACGCTCCACCTGGACTGCCATTTTAAGATGATTGCCTAAATCCTGCCTTGTGACAAGAAAATAATTACATGGATTAGCTTTCTGTTCACCATGCAAAAAGCTGCAAAGGGAACAGGTAGCTATCTATCATCTCTGACTATAGCCAATTAAATAGCAAGCAGAAAATCTTTCATATAGTGAATTCCAAACTATATGCTGTGCTCACAGAGAAATGCTAATGTATTGCAAAAAAGTAAATTAAATAACAAAGGTTCCTTGGGAGCCCAGGGTATCCATTGACAGAGGAGGCAGTCTATTGCAACACTGTATGAGTCACTGCTCTCCATTTGTCTTTGTCTAATTAAAACAGTGGTTCACTCAGATAGTGTTACTGTTACTTGTGGCATAAGCATGAAATGAGCTTCTGTTTCAGTTCAGAAAAAAAGCAGCCCTTAACTGTTAGAAATTTGGAAACCCTTCTTTAAGAATATAGGAGTTGAATCATTTGACAAGACATCCCTGGAAGTAGGATTTCTTCTCAATTTCCAGTTTGATTAAAGCCCCTGACCTATGCCATTCTGTGTTTCCCCTTTTGTTGCACTTAGTTTTCAGCCTTTCAAAAGGACAGGGCTTCAACAAAGATTATTTCTGCTAGCAGTTGTGTCACTGTAATAGCTTAATTGATTCCTGTTACACACCGGCCAGATGGTGAAAGCCTTTCTCCAATAGCCTGGTGTTGTGTCTTCTTTATGAGCTTGTTAAAATATCATTCCTGGTCATTTCAGAGGCTCTTGTTTACAGAGCAGCTGCAATCATGGGTGATACTACACATATTCCTCCTGCCCATCCCCAACTTCATGATATTCTCCCTCCTCAGTTTTCCTCCTCAGGGGGAGGAACGGTGGCTCAGTGGTAGAGCATCTGCTTGGGAAGCAGAAGGTCCCAGGTTCAATCCCTGGCATCTCCAAAAAAGGGTCCAGGCAAATAGGTGTGAAAATCCTCAGCTTGAGACCCTGGAGAGCCGCTGCCAGTCTGAGAAGACAATACTGACTTTGATGGACCCAGGGTCTGATTCTGTATAAGGCAGCTTCATATGTTCATATGTACCAGCTGTTGGTCAGAAAGTGGATGATGGAATATGTCATGTCTCCTTAGATATGCAGTTTAACTTTTAGCGTTTCTGGTCTATAACTGACTGGACATTTTCTGTTGATTTTCTGCACGGAGCATGCCCCAAATCAAATGCCACTTGGAAATAATTGGACTTTTGGCAAGATGATTAAGGGTTGGACAGGCTATGAAGTTTTAAATGGTTACTAATAATTGGGTTTGTAAAAATTATAATAGCTGCTTTTTGTCTTCTTCAGCTAATAGGGTTGTCAGCTCTGGGCTGGGAAATACCTGGACATTTGGGTTGTGGAACCTGAGGGCAGGGTTTGGGGTGGGGAGGGACTTCAATGGGATATAATGCTGTAGAGTCCACATTCCAAAGTGGCTATTTTCTCCAGGTGAAGTAATCCCTGTCACTTAGAGATCAGCTGTAATCCCAGGAGATCTCCAGCTATCACCTGGAGCCTGGCAACTCTATTAGCTAAGGAAATGCAGCAGCTGTACGACTCCCCCCCCCTTTTTTTTAAAGATGCTTACTACAGAGTTTTTTCTAAAGAGCTCACTAGCACTGTTAGTTACACATTAAGACATTCTCTTAATTCCTCTTTTACCCAGTGTCTCCTTAAAAGCCAGCAATTGTTTCTTTCCCTTTTAAAAAAAACTGAGTCAGTGTCTAATCCATTCTGTTCTGATCAAAGACAACTGCAAAGAGATGAGGGAAGGAAGGGAGATTCTGTACAATATCAGAATTTTACTCTGTAGGTGCTCAGAGGCACTGACCTGCATGGTCCAGACTAGCCTGATCTCAAAAGCTAAGCAATGTAGGTCCTGGTTAGTATTTGGATGGGAGCCCACTAAACAAGCCCAGGGTCACTATGCAGAGGCAGGCTATGGCAATCCACCTCTGAACATCTTTTGAAAATCCTATGGAGTCATCATACATCAGCTGTGGCTAGATGGTACTCCCCACCACCACAAATCCTCAGAGGCAGGCAATGTGTTCCCAAATCTTCTTATTCTCCTACTAGCACACCATCCTATGGTATGTAACGTAACTGCAAGGGCTGAAGTTACAAAAAGGTGTGGCTCTCTTCAAAAGAGAAATTGCTCTTTCAAAGGAGGAAAAAAAAACAGAATGCAACAAATCACTGGCTGTATCTAAAAGCAAAAAAGAGAGAAATTTTGAACAAGAAATTTGCTTCCCCATAGCAACGCAAGATTTCTCTGTGAAGTTACTGCACCTGTAGATGGCTACAGGGTTGTTTTTTTTTTTAGCAGGAATGCAGTTCCAGCTGGCTTGGCATCAGGGGGTGTGGTCTAATATGCAAATGAGTCCCTGCTGGGCTTTTTAAACAAAGCGAGAGAGCGCTCTGGAAGGCTGCAATATAGATTTTTACAAATTGTACTTCATTCTCAATCATTCATTCTCATAATCAAAGCATATCCTAAAGCATACTATTAGGCTGGCTATCTGCTGAAAGGATTTTTTTTTTAATTTTTAAATTATTTTTTAAAAATTATTTTAATTGAGGTGATCAAAATTAGTTTGTAGCCCGAAATTATTTAAATACATACAATAGTGCCATTTTTTAATCCCCCCACCCCAGATTCATCCTCAGTTGCCAGGGAAGGAAATGTACGTAATTGCTGAACCAGACCTGATCTCTTTGCCCTATTCTCCTAATTTGTTGGATGATAAAACTGTTTTTTTTCCCGTTCCCATTAGGAGGTCTTCATTTCAGAAAGCACAGGGGATGGGAAATTCCTTGGCTGGGAATAAGTTCCAGGAGCTGATATTCTGGCTCACACGACCCTTGTCTGCTTTCATCATTTTAGCCAACCTCTTTATCATCACTGGGATCATCTTCAACCGCAAGCTCCATGGTGCCATCAACTGGTTCTTCTTAAGCCTACTTTTTGCCGATCTTCTGGCTGGGGCAGCCCTTCCAACTGTTCCACAACTTGCCTTTGAACAGCAACGGAGCTACCACCTTTGCTTCTTCATCCATGTAGCACCCAATTTCCTCTTTCTCTCCTTCTTAGCCAACCTTCTGGTGGTACACTATGCCAAGTATGTGTGCATCATCCACCCACTACACTACCACAAGTCCTGGGTGTATCGCTGGGCTGCTTTTTACATACTCTTGGCCTGGACTGCTCCTTTGATCTTCACCTGCGTCCCACTCATTTGGAACCAGTGGCAACCCAATCTCAACTGTTCCTTCCAGCTTGTCTTCCCCATGCCTTACCTCTACTTTGAGACCTATGGACTCCTCATTCCCACTATCTTCGCCATAGCCTTCATGTGCATCCGAGTGCTGTGCGTAGCCCGAAAGCAACTGAAGAGCATCACAAAACTCCTTCGTTCAGTGAATCGAGGCCAGGCCTCTTCAGAGCTGGAGCAGAAGCTGGAACTGCGGAATGCTAAGGGCATTGCCGGTGTGTCTCTCATCTTCTTGGTCTGCTGGGTTCCATATATTGCTTGCTTGAATATTTCATTGCTAAGCATAAGGTACTACTTTGTAAATTCCCTCACTCTCACTATTGTCACCTGCCTAGGCAATGGTAGTGCAGCAGCAGTGCCCATCTTCCTCAGTCTTATTGACCACCAATACATACAGTTTTGGAGGGATGTGGCCTCCAAATTCTGGGGGAGCTGTTGCCAAGGTCAGAGTTGCAGGCAAAAGCAAGCCAAGTCAAAGACCAAGATGCCACCTGGTAAGCCTTGTATCCCAGAGACAGACCCAGAAGGAACACGAGAGTGGTGTCCTCCCAATAAAGACCCCAAAACCTCACCAGCAACAGATGAAGCCAGATGTTTGGAATTAGCCATCAGGTTTGGCACAAGCCTCTGAAAGAGCTTTGTAAAGAATTCTGAAGAAAGGTGTGGGGTTTTTTGCCTATAGGACATATGAGTATCTTATCTTTCAACGGATTCTGTCCAACTGTGAATTTACCAAGAATGAGTTCTGCTTCTATGTTAATATAAAGGAATCTGCCATACTAGTATCAGATTGGTTTATCTGATGTGCTGTGCTTCTGGTTTCTTTATTGTTGCTGTACATAGTGTGTGATGCATCATAATTTCCATTAGGCTCTCTGTTCGTTATTAACTTGATCCTGCCCAAACCAAGCCTTTGCTTGATTGCCTTAAGCTTTACTGTACATAACAAGCATATACCGTACTCTCATCTTCTGAAATCAATGGGACTTAAAACTGCCCAGATTGGTGTGGATTGTGCCCCATAGGAAAGAGCTACTCCCCCCACCAGTCTTGTAGAAAGAGGAGATAGGTGTTCCTATTTTATTTCTGTTGAAGGGTGGTGTGGCTTTTAAAAATTCTACGACCACAGAGGCCCATGACTGTGAAGGCACTATTTCCACCTGTCTTCAAATGGCCATGCCCCCAAACAGCTATCTTGTTCCTAACGTTCAAAACTCAGGATATGGGCTCTGTTGAGCATTGACTTTGAAGCCATTTGGGTTACCAGCCTGCCTTAATTTCTTCCTCTCTGCATTGCTGCTTGCTGGAGTTTGTGTTTCACACAGATGCAGAGCCTCAAGCTTCCTGCTTCACCGCTATTAATAGTGTTTCTGTTTATCATGGAAACAGGATGTCTGTCTCATGTGGGAAACTCAAGATTGCAAAACCAAGCCATTTGCCTTCTCCTAAAATGGTATTTTAAAGCAGGGTACCAAGTACCATCCAGATATCCTTTAGTGAGTTTTGTGACTCAATCCTTCAAGTGCAAGTCCAGAGAAGAGCAAAACCATGGTCGCTGGAGCACCACATTATAAACATCACTTACATTGCAGTTGAAGGATTGAGTTCCATTGTCAATTTTGTAATTTTTTGCATTAAGCCTGTGGAAGCTTCAGAGAAACGGAGACAGAGAGGCGCCACCTTCGTAGCTGTCTGCTACTGTTGGCTTTTTTTCTATAGCAGTTTGATTCGTGAAGAAGACTCTATCTTGCCAGTTCTTGGTTGAAACCATTTGAAGGAGTATTGGTCCCAAGAAAGACTGTGCATATTATTGAACGTCACCTATTTTGTCCTTTCTAAGGACCATGCATATTGTATGATTTCATCTCCCTTTTTGCACTCTACTGGAATATACATGGGTTGGGGGTGGGTGAGATAAATTCTGCTGCCCAAACTCCCCTCTCCTCCCCATGTGTGCCTAGACTGAATGTCTGGAATGAGCTTTTGTTTGGTTATAAATGCTGAAATAAAGTGAGGGCTTGGGTGGCCTTATTAGGGGTTAGATAAGTTAAGTTATACCCCATCCTAATGTGGACAGGCGGATTGAGTAATGGCAGCAGGGAACTAAGAAAAGAAGTGAAGAGAAACATTGCTGGAATTAAGGGGGTGGGGAGCCTTTAATGAACCTGCATACATTTTATCTCTCTCCACTGATCCCCATAATCGCCACCAAATGCGATTATGCGATGAGATGACATTCACAAGGGCCTGCTTTCACTTTGGGCTGGAGCGTATCCTCCTGCTGGTCCTTAATTCTCAAAAGCAAGGGGATTTGCTCAAGGCTTTCTTTCTGCATTCTGGAGTGTCACGAACAAGCTCGGCCGCAGAATGGCTTCAGCAGCAGCAGTTCAATCCCTCCTCCTTCAGCAGTTTTCTGTCTTCTGTATGGCCATTTGAGTTGAACACCCTCAACCTTCTCCTGGGGCTCTAGGTGTTGTTCATATTGTGGTCAGTCTCCCCTTCCCCTGATCCTTGACATTACTTCAGATAGAAGGGAAGTTTTGAAGCAGTAGTGAGGCATATGCCATTCAGTTGGAAAGTTTCCTTAACTAGTAGAATCTGAGACAGCTGGGACACTTGGGGTAGAGTAAGAGACATAGGCTTTTACATGATCTGAGGTGCTCCATGTCAGCGGGTATGGAAAAGCACCAACTGTGTGCAACTGCAAGCGTGTTTAAAATGTACCTATCCAGAAGGGATTTGTGATCCAGAGCATGTGATCTACCTATGAGAGTAATCTTATTACCGTGCACATGTAATAGAACTAGGTATAAGGCCTATTGTGAGGCAAAACACAATGGGCTTTAAAAAGAGGCTCTGCACAAGTGCCCCCCCACCTCTGCTATCTTCCCACCCACCTAAGTGAAGGCATTCTCTCCCCTCCACCCCTGGTGTTCTCATCCCCCAACCACCTCTTCCTCTCAACTACCCTTGCACTCTTGGCACTCCATTACTCCCTCCACCCATGATATTCACTTACCCCCGTACCCTTGCTTAATTCCTCCCACCAGCCCTTGGCTTTCACTCATTCCCCCCACCCTTGCTGTCTTCCCACCCACCCCACAGCTAAAACAGATGCCAGCTTTCCCCACTCCTGTGTGTG
The DNA here is from genome assembly GCF_032191835.1 of Heteronotia binoei. Taxonomy (NCBI): domain Eukaryota; kingdom Metazoa; phylum Chordata; class Lepidosauria; order Squamata; family Gekkonidae; genus Heteronotia; species Heteronotia binoei. The sequence continues at coordinate 177,594,846 of NC_083243.1, read as the reverse complement.
TGTGCATGTGTCCCCTGTGGTGGTTCAAAGCCCTGTAATAGGCCCAGAATGAAGATAAGGAAGAATGATGGGATGGGGTGGGGTGGGCACGATGACAGTCAAACAGATGTTGAATCTCAGCCTTCCTTCTGCCCACAGTGCATTGTTGCTGCCTTTTCTTGTCATATTCAACCTTGTGGTGTTTAGCATCAGTGTGGAGCTTGTGGCATGACCTGGGGAGTTTTTGGCCTGGCATGATTGTGTTGTGGTATACCATAGAGAATGTACCACAAGGCAGCCATTTCTGAAGGGCAACTGATCTGACTCCAGCTTTCCATATCCTTCCCCCTCCCTGCAGCCTCTACCTAGGAAAAGTAGTTTTTCTCCACAGTGGAGACCAAAGCAGGAGGATAGCAACCTTGTCAAGGTATAATGACCGTCTACCCTGCAAAACAGCCATTTTCTCCAGGTGAGCTGATCTCTGCCATCTAGAGAGTAGTTGTAATTCTGAGTGATCTCCAGTCCTCACCTGGAGATTGGCAACAATGTTTCCAGAGGAGGAAATCACTGGTTTGGAGGGTGCAGTCTATGGCATTGTACCTGTCTGAGGTTCCGCCCCTCCTCAAACCCTACCCTCTCCAGACTCATCTCCACAAATTTTCCAACCTGGAGTTGGCAACCCCATCTCCTTCCCAGACAACCAACCTACCTATAGCTGATCTTTCCGTCTCCTCCCCCTCCCCAACAGCCTCTACTTAGGAAAAGGGCAGTCTTTCTCTGCAGTGAGGACCGAAGCAGCTTACATCATTCCCCTCTCCCCCTTTTGATCTGCACAACAACACTGTGAAGTAGGTAAGGCTGAAAGTCTGACTGGTCCAAAATCACCACTCAGCTTCCACAACAAAAACCTGGGTCTGGCAGACTCTGCTCTAAAACACTAATTGCTATGCCACACTGGATGTCATAGGGGGGCTGCTGTTGAACAGGAGCAAGCAGCCAGGCCTAGTTAAGTCATGTGAGTGAGGTGGTATCAAGTCACGCAGAGGGTGCTGTCAAGCCTAGGGTAGCCAACCTCCAGGTGAAGCTTGAAGATCTCCTGATCTCACAACTGAACTCCAGACAACAGATCTCTCTCCTCCCTCTGGAGAAAATAACTGCTTTGGAGGGTGGACTCTATGGCATTATATTCAGTGGGGGCCTCTCCCCTCCCCAAACTCTGGCTTCCATAGACTTCACCACAAGATCTCTAGGAATTTCCCAACGTAGAGCTGGCAACCCTAGTCAGGACTGGCCCCAATGAGTTCTCCTTCAAAGGCCATAATAGGCCTGGAAAGGGCCTCGCCCCACCTTTTACTGACAGAACCAAGCTTGGTTACCTCCTATTGACAGACTGCCTTCCCCAGTGGTCCAGTCCTCATCTGTCCTGGGACTGGAGGGTGCAGCTGCTCTTTGATCGACATGTGGCTCAGTCAAAGGGAGGGTAGGTGAGTCATCCCCAATACAGTTAGGCTTTTATATATATCCGATTACTTCTCATCCTACTGACCCTGCAAGTAGTACATTTTAAAGCTAACGAAGCAAAAAAAGTTCAATGCCATTTGTTTCCAACAATGGCATTGCGGTACATTATCCCAGGGACTCTTAGAAATGACTCCAATATTTAATGTTTCACAATGCATGTTATCACGGGGTACCATCAAAGCCAAATTTTATTTCCCCCCCTGGAATGCATACCACAGATACATAAACAATGACTTAAAAAAAACCCCAAAACATTGTGAAAGGGTTGGCCTTTATCTGGCAATACAAAACTGGAGCTGAAACAGCTGCAAAATGTAACTGGGAGGTTCAGTGTGATCTGTATACCCCTAGCCAAGATAGCTACGAAGGAGAGATGAATGGCTTAACTACAGCGCAAAAGTTTTCGAGGCTAAGGTTTCAGACACTCTCACATAAAACCTACCATAGGCAGGGACACTGCCCCAGGAAGATGCTGTTGGTTCACTCTGAGTGATCTTGTCAGATAATGTGGAGGACAAAAAAGCAAAAGGAAATCTGGTAAGTGCAGGGCTGCAGTTAGTTCCTTACATTATTTTTGCAATCAAACCAGCTTAAGTGTCTTTGGGCAGCTAGCACTGCGTTAGATCCAATCACATTTCTCAGTGGTGAAAAAGGGAGGGGGGACCCCTCCAACTACCAAAAAGGCTATGCTGGGGGGGGTCTTTGAACCTCCATGAACAAAAGTCATGCATAGGCTTCCCAACCCCCCCCCCCCCGCCCTGCCGGAGGACCCCTGAATTAGCAGCCTAATCCCCCGCTCCCTAAAAATCTGATAGCAGGGGTGGGGGGTGGAACGGCGTCGTGTCTCTTTCCCTGCCTGTCTTCAGTCTTCTCCCTTCCTCCGAGTTACAAAGACCCGCCCACCACCGGCCTGCTATTCGCTCCAGTCTGGCCTCCCTTCACGAGGTGCATGCTGGGACTTGTAGTCCTTGCATCCTCTCACGTCTGCTGAGCATTAATCTCTATGTGGAGATTGATTCTCATAGGGTATAATGGGGAATTGATCTGGAGGTTTCGGGGGCTCTGGGGAGCTTTTTTTGAGGTAGAGGCACCAAATTTTCAGTATAGTATCTAGTGACCCTCCCCAAAGTATCTCCCAAGTTTCAAAACGATTGGACCAGGGGGTCCCATTCTATGAGCCCCAAAAGAAGGTGCCCCTATCCTTATTTCCTATGGAAGGAAGACATTTAAAAAGGTGTGCTCTCCCTTTAAACGCGATGGCCAGAACTCCCTTGGAGTTCAATTATGCTTGTCACACCCTTGTTCCTGGCTCCGCCCCGATGTCTCCTGGCTCCACCCCCAAAGTCTCCTGGCTCCACCCCCAAAGTCCCCAGATATTTCTTGAATTGGACTTAGCAACCCTAGTCATGCAGGATGGGGCAGGGGCTCTAACTGGCCAAAACTGAATGGCAAGTTGGAAGAATGCAACCCACAGCTCCATACAATTTTAGTATATAGTTTTGAGAGACCAGAAACAGCGGGACTCAGATAAATTATCAGTGTTCTAGTGGGTATGATCGTTGTGTCCGACTGTAGAGATGAACCTGAATTGTGAAGTGTTGACTGCAAAATACAGGGTCAGGTGCGTAGCCGTGATGGTCTGCAGTAGAAAAGCAAGCTATGAGTCACATCTTAAAAGACCATTAAGATTCCCAGGGTATCAGCTTTCAAAAGTCAAAGCTCTGATCATCACATGCCGTTTCTGATCACTTAGACCTCTTAAGAGTAATATTTCACTGCCATTCTTAATCTATAATGGTTTTAACTGTTTTATTTAACTTAATTTATGAATGTTTAACTTCATTTATGAATGTAACTTAACTATATTTTAACTGTCTTTTATAGTAATGATTGTATTTTATTGTAATCATGGTTTGTACCATGTCCTGTGAGCCGCCCTGAGCCTGCCTTGGCGGGGGAGGGCGGGATATAAAAATAAATTTATTATTATTATTATTATTCATGAGGACAAGAAAGCACCCCTGAATGACAGGGCCCCTTATCCCAATAGATGCTGCAACGACACTATCATTAACCCAAAAGGAAAAGAGCTCCATAACAAAATGAACAAGAAGTGCCTGGAAATCTTTAGGTATGGTAAGCAGTAGTGAAGACATATTTCACCAAACACTGGAACAGGATTTAAAAAAAAAAAAAATGATCCAAAGGTCTGTTGTAGGGAGGGACGGTGGCTCAGTGGTAGAGCATCTGCTTGGGAAGCAGAAGGTCTCAGGTTCAATCCCCGGCATCTCCAAAAAAAGGGTCCAGGCAAATAGGTGTGAAAAACCTCAGCTTGAGACCCTGGAGAGCAGAGGAGGGATGGTGGCTCAGTGGCAGAGCATCTGCTTGGGAAGCAGAAGGTCCCAGGTTCAATCCCTGGCATCTCCAAAAAAAGGGTCCAGGCAAATAGGTGTGAAAAACCTCAGCTTGAGACCCTGGAGAGCAGAGGAGGGATGGTGGCTCAGTGGCAGAGCATCTGCTTGGGAAGCAGAAGGTCCCAGGTTCAATCCCTGGCATCTCCAAAAAAAGGGTCCAGGCAAATAGGTGTGAAAAACCTCAGCTTGAGACCCTGGAGAGCCGCTGCCAGTCTGAGAAGACAATACTGACTTTGATGGACCAAGGTCTGATTCAGTAGAAGGCAGCTTCATATGTTCAACACGGATGTCTTGCTCTGCCTTGGCTGTGATCATTCCCAAACCTGGTTAAATATGATCCTGTTGGAAATATTGTAGCGAAAGCGCTTTTGGAAGCTGCATAGACGGACAGTGTGAATTTTTGTGCAGGTCCTGCCCCCACAGGTGCCGTTTCCCTTACCTCAGCATCTTAGTGGCTACCCTTCCCCCCTCATTTTGGAGGGCTTTCGATTTGGAATTAAGATCTACTGGTTCCCAGCTTTCATTTTTTAAAAGTTAGTCTCGATCACATCTTGTTGTCAAGTCACAAGGGGGATTGTGCAGCCTGCCTTCTTTTTTTTCCATGAAAGCTGATGGGAACTAGTGAATTATGGAGAGATCACTCTAATGCTGTAAGAATACAGGAATTTCAGATTAAAAAAAAAATAACCTAAAAGCTTTGGAAAGCCCTCAGGTATGGGAAGGGGTTCATGTCTACAGGACACCGAGAAAAGGAAAATCAGCGTGGAAGCTCCATGGCCACTATTAACATCTCTGCATTTATTACAGCAATGAAGGCAACACAAAGTAGCTTACCTGTCTATGCTTTGAAGTTGACCAAAAAAGGCTCTTGCGTGAACTCACGATAAAGTTCATTCAGTAAAAAAAACTCTTCAAAACTCTGCCCCCCCCAATCTCTGTATATGATCTGTTGCCTTGCCTGCACTGCTTCTGACAAGTCATTTGAAGACAACTCTACCCTGCCCTCCATCCCAGTTTCACACAGGTTTAACCATATAGATACCTTTACCGTTTTCTATATTTTAAGTTGTCAGCTGCCTTGTGTGTGCGTTTCTAAAACAGGGGTGGCACAGAAAGGCACTGTGCTGCAGCACTGTACTCTATAGGTTTTATGTCACGTGCAACACAAGAGGAAGTGATTCTGTGCTTTGCCCCCAGAATGAACTGTCCTGAGAAGGCAAAAGGGCACAGCATCCATATTGCCTTCTGTCAAATGACTGCAGCTCTCTTAACCCCCCCCAAGAAGCTTCTTGCGATTTCTTCCAGTTAGCAGTGAGGAAGAAGGTGACAGAACAAGGAAGAGAAAACCAAGAGGGGACCTGCTTTGTAACCACCCAGATCCATCATGGTATAAAATACTACACAGAACAGGCTGTATAGAATAGCTGCCCTTACATTTATGTTTTTGGCTGCCCAAAGGGTAAGGCTTCCTACACAGTAAAACCACCACCACGGAATACTGCATACTGGAACAGAGAGAGAGAGATAGATAAACCAGTTGATAGAGGGAAAGGGGCTACTTCCTTTGTGCTATGCCAGCATTCGTTTTCTTTTAGCAGCAAGTCTACCAAGCAGAGGGAGGCCCTACAGCTTCGAGACCAATCAAACAGTGAAATTGGCAGGGGTTTTTTTTTATTATTGCATTACAGTGTAATCTGACAGTCCAGGCAAGATTGATTATCTGATCAAGTATTGGGGGTGGGGGAACTGATCTAATGCCCAACCCTGGGCGATACATTAAACCACCCTTAAACTGATTTCCCTAGGATAGTGCATCAGAACTTGGGCACAAATGAGACCTTTTAACTCCCTGTCACATGACTTTCTTGAACCAATGTTCAAGACAAAGGTTTTTAACAAGAGGAGGACATTTTTGTCCATTTCTGTAGCTGCAAAGCAATCTACCAGACAAAGTGTATAGGTTGAAGTGCGGAAGGAAATCCCTCCGATTACCAGGACTTCGAATCCCGTTAAACAAATGGAGAGCCCTAGCTGAACCTGGAAAAGATTTGTGGGTATCTTTCTATTTGGCATGGCCACACCTTCCTCACAACTGTCACACTGAATGGAGCTAGTGATCCGGTCCTACATCAGACATCATTTGCCTTGGGTGCTTTATGGCTGCACAATGTACTCCAGGCCCGCAGAATAACTTATATATTTTAAAAGTACAAAACTCCAGAAGTCAGGCCTGGAACCACCAGGGAATAGGGTGGCAAAGCTTTCTTCGCGTAAGGTTAGATGTCCCCTTAACTAACCCGCCACCCCACCACAGCCCCAGGGGTGCAGCTGCCAGCATCCACACAGGCCTCCTCCTTCACAGTGCCACCCGTAGCCCAACTGAGGCACTGTTAGCGGTCAGGCCGTTGTACACAGAACACCTTGGCTTGGTGATCCCCAGAAGTGGTGACCACAATGGAAGCATCTCTGCAAAGGTAAAAAAAAAAAACGGGGAGGGAGGGTTAAGCACGCAGGATGGAGACTAATCATGGCCAAAGCTCTTTTGCAGCTCAGTCCTACCCATGTTTATTCAGAGGCAAGCCCCGAACTGATTTCAAGGGGCCCACTTCTAAGCAAGAGTGTAAAGTATCACTGTCTTTTACAACTCCTTATGGGAAAGGAAATGCCAGTGAAATAATAACAATGCAATCCTCTACAGAGTTTAACTAGTCTTAAGGGCACGGATTTCAGTGGACTTACACAGGAGTTAATGCCCAGAATGGCATTATAAACCTGTGGAGAGCCAGTTTGGTGTAGTGGTTAAGTATGCAGACTCTTATCTGGGAGAACCGGGTTTGATTCCCCACTCCTCCACTTGCACCTGCTTTAATGGCCTTGGGTCAGCCATAGCTCTGGCAGAGGTTGTCCTTGAAAGGGCAGCTGCTGTGAGAGCCCTCTCCAGCCCCACCCACCTCATAGGGTGTCTGTTGTGGGGGAGGAAGGGAAAGGAGATTGTAGGCCGCTCTGAGCCTCTGTCCTTGAAAGGGCAGCTGCTGTGAGAGCCCTCTCCAGCCCCACCCACCTCACAGGGTGTCTGTTGTGGGGGAGGAAGGAAAAGGAGATTGTGAGCCGCTCTGAGACTCTTCGGAGTGGAGGGCGGGATATAAATCCAATATCATCTTCTTCTTCTTCCCATTTTATAGCTCTGATCCCACAATCTGTCAGTAGAAAGTGGCAGCAGCTGCAGATCTTTCCCACAGTTACTCCATCCCTGCCCCGAACAGTAGCATTCCCTGCAGGACCTGCATGAACTATTATCCACTGGGGTGTGACTGCATGGAGGAGAGAGAAGGGGGCAACATTCCCCTCCTAACCCTGTCATCTCAGCATGAGCTCCTTATAACTCACTGATCCAACCTGCTTATCCCAGGGCTTCTCTTCCCTGCCAGCAGCCCCTGCAAGGCCTCTGAGCACCCAGAATCTTCCCCTCCAACTTACTTCTTGCTCCAGGCACTCACTTGTTCAAAGCAAAGTCCAAGATTTCAGCCGAGTGGCCTCGATACTCGCTGATCAGCTTGCCAGAACGTGCATCCCAGAGATACACGGCACCATCCAGGCTACAAGTGTAGACCACGGGCGAGTTCTCTTCCCACAGGAGCTGCACAATCCCTGACTGCAGATAAGTAAGTAAGTAAGTAAAATTTTATTTATATCCCGCCCTCCCCCGCCAAGCAGGCTCAGGGCGGCTAACAACAGCAAAATAACAATACATTTAACAAAACATTAAATTAACCCCAAACCGATTAATACATTAGTTAAAACAGTTACTAAGTCTAAAAACATTAAGTTAAATCTGACAGTACCATTATTAATCGACGCTATGCCTGTCAATTTGTGTAATGATGGCGGATCTCCAGACTGGACCATTTCGATGTTTCTTTGTGGACTTGGTCAGCCGTTCATGAATGCCTGTTTGAAAAGGGTGGTCTTGCAGGCCCTGCGGAACTGATCAAGGTTCCGCAGGGCCCGCACCTCCTCTGGGAGTTGATTCCACAAACATGGGGCCGCGGTAGAGAAGGCCAGTGCATAAAGAGGGGAACGGTTAGCACCGGGGACATCTGCGTTCCCATCAACTCAGAGTGGAGCCGAGTCTTACCATATGGTCCCTCAGATATGAGGATTATTAGATAGTTTCCTTCAGGCATGTTTCAACAGTCTATAGACTTGTCATTTTAAACCCCTGACTGAACACCAAGCTTGATCTGTCTCCACTGAAATATTCGCTATCAAAGTTTGCACAGTGCAGGAAATAGGACAGCTTAGAGAAGAAAGGCTACGAGGGATTATACAGAGCTGAATGGAATGATGCCTCCCCCACCCCCATCACCAATTGACTCTGGCTAGGCAAATGGAACAAGACATGGTTCTATGGGAAAGATTGCATGGGGCCCAGAGGGAAAGATCTGTATACAGCTAAAGCCAAAACTCCTTTGTCTTCCCCACTCCAAACTCTAGTTTCTGCTGTGCAATCAGTAAGAATCAGAAATGTACCAGCAGGTATCTACCAGTTCCTTTCTTGACATGACTGCTCTGGAACTGGTTGCTGAAGTGCCAGCCTGGCAGCATTTATGACTTCCACAAGGTACCCATTCGGGGCTCAATGTAAGCAGCAGAGCTACAAGGCAATGGTGTGGAATGACAGCTACTGAGAACAGCGGCACTCTTTAATTGCTGGGCTTCTCTCAGACAACACACTGCCCCCTGGTGGTTGCTCTTAGGATATTCTCCATTACCTCGTGTTGACATTTGTGCCTCAGGGTTTGAGTGGAGAGATCATAAATAGCCAAGGTCCCATCCAGGTAGCCAACAGCTGCCAATGGCATTCTACAATAGCAAGGGTAGGATAATTATTTTATTACATGCCACCTATCCCGTTCTTATCCAGTCCGTCTGCCAAGGAGATCAAAGTGGCATACACAGTTCTCCTGTCCTCCATTTTGCCTTCACAACCCTGTGAAGTGGTTTAGGCAGGGAGAGAGTGTGGTTGGTCCAAGCTTATGCAGTGACCTGCAAAGTTCAGTGGGAAACTGAACCTTGGTTTTGCTGGCTCTAGTCCGGCATCCTAAGACACTCAGCCGGTGCCTGTCTTATGGAGAAATGGCTGGTACAGACTGAGGTAGTTGGTTTTAACCCTTAATGAGAACCATACTTGCACCAGATTTCTCTTGTTCACTCAACATCTTCACCATGTTTCAAGTTCTCTTTTACTTGGTTTCCCCTCAGAGTTTTAAAAAAATATTTTGCGTGCGTGTCTGCACCTGGAAGTCATGGCAACTACTGGTAACTGACCCCAACTAGAAGGGTGGAGGATATTCAGAGAGGTAACTGAATAAAAGCCTGCACCTGTCTTCTGGTGAGAGCCAGTTTGGTGTAGTGGTTAAGTGCTTGGACTCTTATCTGGGAGAACCGGGTTTGATTCCCCACTCCTCCACTTGCACCTGCTGGCATGGCCTTGGGTCAGCCATAGCCCTGGCAGAGGTTGTCCTTGAAAGGGCAGCTGCTGGGAGAGCCCTCTCCAGCCCCACCCACCTCACAGGGTGTCTGTTGTGGGGGAGGAAGGGAAAGGAGATGGTAGGCCGCTCTGAGACTGTCCTTGAAAGGGCAGCTGCTGTGAGAGCCCTCTCAGCCCCCCCCCACCTCACAGGGTGTCTGTTGTGGGGGATGAAGGGAAAGGAGATTGTAGGCCGCTCTGAGCCTCTGTCCTTGAAAGGGCAGCTGCTGGGAGAGCCCTCTCCAGCCCCACCCACCTCACAGGGTGTCTGTTGTGGGGGAGGAAGGGAAAGGAGATGGTAGGCCGCTCTGAGACTGTCCTTGAAAGGGCAGCTGCTGTGAGAGCCCTCTCAGCCCCCCCCCACCTCACAGGGTGTCTGTTGTGGGGGAGGAAGGGAAAGGAGATTGTAGGCCGCTCTGAGCCTCTGTCCTTGAAAGGGCAGCTGCTGTGAGAGCCCTCTCCAGCCCCACCCACCTCACAGGGTGTCTGTTGTGCGGGAGGGAGATAAAGGAGATTGTAGGCCGCTCTGAGCCTCTGTTCTTGAAAGGGCAGCCACTGTGAGAGCCCTCTCAGCCCCACCCACCTCACAGGGTGTCTGTTGTGGGGGAGGAAGGTAAAGGAGATTGTGGGCCGCTCGGAGCCTCTGTCCTTGAAAGGGCAGCTCCTGTGAGAACCCTCTAAGCCCCACCCACCTCACAGGGTGTCTGTTGTGGGGGAGGGAGATAAAAGGAGATTGTGAGCTGCTCTGAGTGGAGGGCGGGATATAAATCCAATGTCGTTGTCATCTTTTCTTCTCCTCAACTGATGGCATTCCCAACAGCCTCCCATACAAGTACTTGCCAGAGTTCCCCCTTATTAGCTTCCGAGATCTGACGAGATCGGGCTTACCTAAGCTATTCAGGTCAGGGCTCACTCAAATTAGGTATTATAGTTACATGGATGTTAGCTTATCATAACTGACACCTAAGAGATAGGATTATAAAAATAACAAAATGAAAAGAGCCGGTATTCCTAGTGCATTGAGCTGTCTGGTGAGAACAAAAGTCTGGCCTCTTTGCTAAAGGAGTTGTCTAATACTGCACTAAGTTACCCTTCACCAGGTCCACAAATCCCAAAGTCAACCATCTTTATGAAGTCCACAAAGAGACCTCCCCCCTCCACCCCCCGATACTCACACGCTGCAGAAGCCCAGGGACTCAACTGAGTTGGATTCAGCTTCCTCTGATTTGCCTGATGAAGGCTTGGGGACATTGCTCTCTGCTCTGAACTCAAAGACAACCTGCAGCAGAGAAAGAGCCAATATCAGTATCAAAAGCATCAGCACACTGTCAGAGATACTATGGAGGGAGTACTGGCCAAGTGCAAAGACAAGATCGATCTCTCCTCTGTGAGGGTGTTCTTATAACCCAGCATACTCTGGTCTATTGGTCCCATGTAGCTGGCATAACTTTTCAAGCAATAGGGATCCAGCTTATATTATGTTAATGTACTGCATTACCATCTATAACAGTATTAACGAATAGCCAGTGTAGTAGACTAGGACGTGGAAGATGTAGGTCCAAATCCCTGTTCCACCATTTTGGGTGAACTTGAACCAGCCATACACCTTCCCAGTCTAACTGACTTCAGGTTTGTCTTTAGGATAAAATGGGGAAGGAAGAACCACATATGCCACCGCGAGCTCCTTGTAGGAAGAGTGGGATAAAAATGTACCAGACAGATGACAAAACATCTGCTCAACGTTCCAATTTTAAAGAGATGAACTTTTAAAACAGAGTAAGTGTAGGAACTGGGTTGTTTCAACTCTGTAAGCATGGTAGAAGAACAGGATCCGTTTACTGGGTTCGATCACAAGAACTGTGAACAGAACTCTTCCTGCCACAGCCCCACACCCCTTTACCATGAAAGGTTAGGGGATTCTTGGGAACAGTGCAAGATGAGGAACAGGAAGACAATAGCCGAAAAGGGAAATTCACAGAAATTACATGGATTCCTTATGGGAGCGGAAGCATTTCAAACAGTGAGTGGAAAGCCCGGATCTAACCCTTTCTTTATTGAAGCAGACAATGAGATCTGTTCTCCCAAGAGGGTTTAAAAAAAAAAAAGTTTAAAAATAGAGATCAGCCAAGAATGCCATGCCCAGAGCAGACAATGGAAGAGTAACACAACCACCACATATATGATCTAACATAGCCCCAAATAACTACGCGCAAATCAAAGCCAGAAAAAAAAGATCGAGCGGGAAAAGATGCAGGATAGCAAAAAAGATCTTTTGTAGAAACTACAGTATATAGTGGTTTGACTTTTGGTGCTTTCTCCTGCCAAAGTAATGCTATTTTCTGGAAAAAAAAAAGAACAGTCCAGAAGACTAGAAAAGCTAGCAGCCAACAAAACTATGAGCTAAACAGGCAATGCGTTGGTCACGGGAAAGAATAAGGAGAGTTTTCCCCCACCCTTCCAGTTGAAAAAATCCCCTGGTTTAGGAGAAAAAGAAGGCACTAACCTTGCCAGTTGCAGAGTTCACTAACTTGGCATGGCAGTCAACGGAGCCCGTAAGAACTAGGCTGCCATCCTTATTACTGGCCACACAAGTCAAAGGCCCCTGGTGCCCATCTTGACCTGGCAGAATTTGGTAAAAAGAAGCTGTCACACAACAGAACATACCTAAGCAAGTGCAAAACTCCGCAAAGAGCTGCAGCCCACATCCTCCATCACCCTCTAGTTCTGTCGGCGCCTTGACCCATAATGCCCTGTTACTCTCGGGTAGGAGTACAATGCCTACAAGAGCTCTCCTGTATCCTATTGCCCACCCAGATAAAGATCAACTCATTTGGTTGCACTCCAGCTGAGGCTCCTCAGCCTGAAGAAGAGGACTAAGCACAGAGAAGTCCTGAATAAAAAGGCAAATGAGGTATCTATTTTTTAGCTGCAGTGGCCTGATAAGTATCTCAGGATTCCCTACATTCCTTGGAATCCGCACACATCCCTAGAAAGAAGCTGCTTCCTGCCTTTATAATTTTCTCTGATGCAAGAGCTATGATAGTTGGATGAAAGCCACCCTACTCAGCAATGAAGTAATCACTTCTGATTTTTGACAATAAATGGAAACAGGCAAGGACAGGGAGTGAAACCTTTGGTACCTTTTAAGACATGCAGTGAGCTGCCTTGCTTCAGATCCCAGAAGCGCACAGTCCCATCTTCATAACCAACCACAGCTCTCTTCCCTGTATTGAACATCTTGTGTTAGTCAATCTAAGACAACTTTTAATCTTCTTCCCCAAAGTCCTTCTCAACTCCTAAACGATACCTTGCCACCCCTAACAACATAGGAAAACCAAGGGTGTCCTTGGAAGGACAAAGCCTCACAGTACTCCTCCCACTACGCATTTCATTTATGTTACTGATTATTCCATCTTTCTCACTGGGACTCAAGGTGGATTACACAGAGTGAGTCAATATAATCCACAGGACAGGACATCTAATAAAGAACGCAATAAGATCTCTATTGTAGAAATTTGGAACCAACCAGAAATCTGAAAACCGAACTGAAGCACAACACAGGTATTAACATGATGCATTAAACAGTAGAATCCTGCCTGCAGTAACAGGCAGTATGAATTATACGTATTAGAAGAAGATATTGGATTTATATCCCGCCCTCCACTCCGAAGAGTCTCAGAGCGGCTCACAATCTCCTTTACCTTCCTCCCCCACAACAAACACCCTGTGAGGTGGGTGGGGCTGGAGAGGGCTCTCACAGCAGCTGCCCTTTCAAGGACAACCTCTGCCAGAGCTATGGCTGACCCAAGGCCATTCCAGCAGGTGCAAGTGGAGGAGTGGGGAATCAAACCCGGTTCTCCCAGATAAGAGTCCGCACACTTCACCACTACACCAAAGTGGCTCCCGAGTTGCCTTCTAAACCATTTTGTTCAATGCAACTCTATCACCTCTGTAGAAAAGCCCTCCAGAACAACTCAGCTTTGCCTAGCTTTTAGAAAGCCAAGAGAGTAGTAGCCTTCTTGACCTCCTTAGGCATTTCCACCCCTGTACCAATTCTGCAAACCCATCTCCACATCTCAGGCCCCGTTTCTCACCATCAGGGAGGATATGGCCACAAGTGGCTGGACAGTTTGGCCCTTGAAACGTCTTGCAGTCTCCGCCAGGGATCTTCCACATCCAAGAAATGCCATCAGCTGTGCCAGCTAGGAGGATGTGGGCCTGAGGATGCCACTCCATCCACTGAGGTCGAAGAAGAAAGAAAAGTCAGACGGGGAGATGAACAAAATGTTACAGATCTAAATGCTGAGGCATGTAAGGAACAAATTCCTGCCCAAACAATTGAGCTGCTTGAAACTGCTCCAATAGCTTAGACCTCAATATATTTAATAAGAAGAAATACTTAACATACAAATAGTTCTTTAGATAAACAGCACTTCCAAGAAACTATATAACGTGTTTTCCCAGTAATTCTTACGGCAACCCTGTGAGTAAGGTCAGTATCTTTCTCACACTACAAATAAGTGAAAGGGGCTGAGAAATACTGACTTACTTAAAATTACCAAGGCAACCGACGGCCAAGGCAAAATTTCACCTTGGGCCTTAGTATTCCCCCCCACACACACCTTTCCACCACCACTTTGCTTTGAAGTGCAGCCTGTGATATGAGTTTGGATACCACGTCAATGCCATGTGACTCTGTAAATATCTGAATGGCTGTGACGAAACTGAAGCCACTTTACAAGAACTGCTAAGTAAACAGCCTTGCCGCTGCAATGAACCCTCACCAAAAAGCTGTACTCTAAGATGTGTTTATTTCCTAACGTGAAACATTTGTCAGTGCTGGCGCAAAAATGGTTCCAAATGGAACCTCACAATCTCAGAGCCACCACGCAGGACACTTACTTTAAAGTAAACAGGCTTCTTCCTTCAGGATCGCTATAGACAACTGTTAATGCTATTAATCCACCAAGTATCTGTCGTGAAAAGGCCTTCTGTCCTTGGCCTTTTAATGAGTCCTGAGCCCCAAATCAGGCTCTATGGCCTAGGGTGTGTAAATCCTTAGCAGGTGGGGAGGGTCCCTTTAAGATCCAGGTTGCTGGGCAAAAGTGCCTTTAACTCCCTTCACCTGCAGAGATGTTAACTGGGCCTTTGTGGAACTGGGGAAAACGTTACACCTGGCCTTAATTGCTTTGACAGCAAATAACCTAATGGAACTGTCAAAATCTAAGAGCTGTCAAGTCATCCGGTAATTAGATCCCAGTTCCCATTGGTGGTCTGGAATACCTATGGAGGCCAGGGATCCTATAAGAAGGTACCAGCGGAAGGTTTGAGTGCAGGCTTGCTGCCCGTCACTCCCTCTGGCTATTCTTCAACGATGACAAAGTGTTGTCGGCTGGAGAAGTAAGGCTGTCGTCCCACACATGGTAAATTTCTGCCTGTCCAATTATTGTTTAGTTAGTTATTTGTATGATTTTTTTTAATTTTCTGTATTACACTACCTTAATGTTTATATTTTCAAACACCTGATTGCTTTTTGTTTCCTTAATAAAAAGCCTTAACCTTTTTCTAGCACTATTTCTGTGTGTTGCGCATTAGAGTTCTCTAGGGATTCAGTGACCTTAGACCATGGCTACGTTTCTGTCCAACCAACTTTTGGGGGGGTTGCAGCCTGCAATTGGCCTTCCTTGCAGGGCTACTGGTTTTATCCCTAGTAGAGTCAGGTGGGTTCTCCTTTTTCCCCTCCTGGGTTTTGACTGTAAAGGAATGGTGGCAGACTACTGAAAGGCTGTGTGTTATATCAGCTTGTATTTCCCTAAATAGCTCCCTGACTGGGCAAAAGCCAATTTTTTTCTGGCTTTTATTCAGGTTAGCTATACCAAGGAGAGGGTCAGCTGGGGTGGTGGGAACTGAGAGCTCTGTGCCATCTAGACTGGTGGGCTCAAACCAGGTCTGCGTGTGGTGGGGGAGACCTCCAAGCTCCTGCCCCATGGTTTAAACTGCAGTATAATGGAGTAAAAAAAAAAATTCAGCAATCTTGGATATTTCCCAAAATCCCAATACCATACTAATATTGAGATTCAGGAATACTGGGGAATATTGATATTTGGGAGGTTCAATATACCCATCCCCCAAATACTGATTTTTTAATGGTGCACACCCCTAGAACTATTTTCCATGGGCCTGCTTTAGAATTTGAACTCTTCCAAATAACAATATTTCTATAATACAAGGCCTGCCTTGCTGGCTAGACGAAGAGGTCCCAATTAATCCAGCACTTTCCTGAACAGTGGCTGGCCAGACAAGCCTCAGAAGTTCACTAACAAGGTATGTTAGAGGCAGCCACCTCAGAATCTTGCAAGCAGAGGTACATTGGCCCTGAAATACAAAGGTTTCCATGGATTTGTTAAACTCTTAAGTAATATCCTCACCCTGACCACTTGTGAGTCCAAAGGAAGTTTTTGGAATGCACTGGCAGTACTTCTTAAAAGCAACAAAGTGAACAAAAACTCACTGAGGCCGAAATTCATTACTTCAACCTATTGCATAATTTGGAACATCTGCAGACAGCAGGCGTGTGACTGACATATCATGGCCAGCTAGTGGGTCACAGTATTAAACTGTGGCACATCCTTATTAAGCTCCAAACTCAATAAATTAGCAACCCTTCTTTGCAAAAGGAAAATGGTCCCTTCTAGCACTAAAGCCAGTTCGGTGTAGTGGTTAAGTGTGCGGACTCTTATCTGGGAGAACTGGGTTTGATTCCCCACTCCTCCACTTGCACCTGCTAGCATGGCCTTGGGTCAGCCATAGCTCTGGCAGAGGTTGTCCTTGAAAGGGCAGCTGCTGTGAGAGCCCTCTCAGGCCCACCCACCTCACAGGGTGTCTGTTTTGGGGGAGGAAGGTAAAGGAGATTGTGAGCCGCTCTGAGTCTCTGTCCTTCAAAGGGCAGCTGCTGGGAGAGCCCTCTCCAGCCCCACCCACCTCACAGGGTGTCTGTTTTGGGGGAGGGAGATAAAGGAGATTGTAGGCCGTTCTGAGCCGCTGTCCTTGAAAGGGCAGCTGCTGTGAGAGCCCTCTCAGCCCCACCCACCTCACAGGATGTCTCTTGTGGGGGAAGGAAGATAAAGGAGATTGTAGGCAGCTCTGAGCCTCTGTCCTTGAAAGGGCAGCTGCTGTGAGAACCCTCTCCAGCCCCACCCACCTCACAGGGTGTCTGTTGTGGGGGAGGAAGGGAAAGGAGATTGTAGGCCGCTCTGAGCCTCTGTTCTTGAAAGGGCAGCTGCTGTGAGAGCCCTCTCCAGCCCCACCCACCTCACAGGGTGTCTGTTGTGGGGGAGGAAGATAAAGGAGATTGTAGGCCGCTCTGAGCCTCTATCCTTGAAAGGGCAGCTGCTGTGAGAGCCCTCTCCAGCCCCACCCACCTCACAGGGTGTCTGTTGTGGGGGAGGAAGGTAAAGGAGATTGTAGGCCGCTCTGAGCCTCTGTCCTTCAAAGGGCAGCTGCTGGGAGAGCCCTCTCCAGCCCCACCCACCTCACAGGGTGTCTGTTGTGGGGGAGGGAGATAAAGGAGATTGTGAGCCGCTCTGAGCCTCTGTCCTTCAAAGGGCAGCTGCTGGGAGAGCCTTCTCCAGCCCCACCCACCTCACAGGGTGTCTGTTGTGGGGGAGGGAGATAAAGGAGATTGTGAGCCACTCTGAGACTCTTCAGAGTGGAGGGCAGGATATAAATCCAATATCATCATCATCATCATCATCTTCTTCTAGATTACTAGCCAATTAAGCCTGCATTACCAACTTCAATTTTCTTTTAAGCTTCTTTCCAGCTTTCTTTTAAGCTTCTTTCCAGTTCAAGAGTTGAGGAAGCCTGTTTCAATGTATCTGAAGAAAAGTGCATGCACACAAAAAGCTTAAACCTAATTAAACTTTATAGGTCTTAAAGGTCCCACTGGACTCAAGCTTTGTTCTGTTGCTTCAGACCAGCATGGCTACACACCTGAATCTGTCAGTTCTATTAACGATCTTTTGTTTTGGTTCAAGGGGAGCCATTCAGATTCAGGAAGCATTTTCCTGTTTTCTGCCCGGTTTTGGTCTTCTGGCTAGTTCTCAGTGAAGCTGATCAAGGATGCTGTGGCTTCTCAATGGGGCGTGAGCAGTATCTTTTCACAGTGAAACTTGAGCCCTAGAATTTACAGAACTCATCCCTCACCTCCAAGTCACCCACTTCAAAAGACCAGACTTCCTCTTTGGTGTCCACCCGCCATACTTTGATCAGTCCACTCATGTCACCTGTGGCCACGAAGGTGGAGTCATGGCTGAAACCAGCACAAGTGACAGAGTCTTTGTGACCTAGGAATAACGAAGGAAAAGAGATCAAGGTTTGTGTACATGGGCTATTTAACACAATTAACTGTTGCCAAAATACAACAGATTCTCAGGATTCAGCAGATCAAGGCAATAACTCAAGACTTTTGTACTCGGTAACTGCCCTGATACTCCTGGCTAATCCTTTCTCATCCAAACGACATGTCAACAGCTCCTCCTACATTTTACCTACAATGTGGAAACAGTGTCTAAGAGACATGAGTTGTGCCAGTTCAAACCTGTTCTCTGCCGTGGATTCAAGAGGTCAATCTGAGAGAGGTCACTATAATGGATAACACAACAAAAAATGCAAGCTAGTGACCAATTTTACTAAGTATATAGAAATCAGTCCAAATGTCCAAAACATGTATATTCAAATCCCAAAGTAGAGTGGTGACAAGCCAATCGATTAAGTACTTGTTTCTTTCCAGTCTTCATCAGACCACTAAGAAAATATTATACAAAAATATTAGAAGGCCATTCAGACACCACCAACCCTCTTCCAGTGAAAAAGTATATCATACTTACATATTGATTCAATTATATGGATTTTTTACACAATTTTCAAAAAAGAGGGATGCAGAGCATCTCCAGCAGTGATTTCACATCCGCTACAGCTCAGTATGTGGCTTCTTGCGCACCCTAATGGTGCAACTAACATGTTTAAAAAGGCAAAACATCTCATTTACAACTGCCATTGCACAAACCTCTTAAAGGTAAAGTAACATATTTCTAATGCAACATACTAAAAGACACAAACACCAAACTATATCACAGCAGATACAACATACAAATTACGTACGGCACTCATGTAATAAAGACGACCATTCATAAAAAACAGTTGAATTGCATTTCTCCATATGGACTGAATATGATGAATGATTTGACACGTTTTTTATGAATGGTCTTTATAACACGAGTGCTGTGCATAATTTGCCTATGTGATAACATCATTTTGTATAAATTATGGGATCTGACATTCTTTGTATGGAATATTTTGTATGTTGTATCTGCTGTGATATAGCTTGTGGCGTTTGCGCCTTTTAGCATGCTGCGTTAGAAATATGTTACTTTGGACATTTGGACTGATTTCTATATACTTCTTAGTAAATTGGTCACTAGCTTGCATTTTTGGTTGTGAATTCCAGAGGTGGCATTAGGCTGTGTGTTCTCACAGCGTCATTCTCTAGTCTCCTTCCCCATCCCAATCCACTAGGACTTCTGTTTTAAAAGACTGCCTTAAAGATAATTGAGAATGTATGTAAAACATTTGGAGTTCTCTCAAATGCCACACAAATGCTAACGAGTTATCATCATCAGCCTTCTGTCTCAACTCCACCAGCCATGTCAACTTTTTTTCATGATACAAAAGATCACTCTGGCTTACATTCTTGGTCGGTGGAATCATTCACACATGATAAGTCTTTTAAAAAACTCTTTCAGTGCCGAAAAATAGAGGATATACAGTCAGGTGACATGGGAAACAGCATCCATTGAACATATGAACATACGAAGCTGCCTTCTACTGAATCAGACCCTTGGTCCATCAAAGTCAGTATTGTCTTCTCAGACTGGCAGCAGCTCTCCAGGGTCTCAAGCTGAGGTTTTTCACACCTATTTGCCTGGACCCTTTTTTGGAGATGCCTGGGATTGAACCTTGGACCTTCTGCTTCCCAAGCAGATGCTCTACCACTGAGCTATCGTCCCTCCCCATTGTTACTTCCTACCATTCAAATTTCAGACACACCATGGGTGCTCAACCAGGTAGCCTTGGGCAATCACACATACTCGGCATAAACCACCTCACAGGGTTGTTGTAAAGATAAAGTGGAAGAGAGGCAAACAATGTAAGCTGTTTGGGGTCTCCACTGTACAGAAAGGTGGAGTATAAATGAAAGAAATATAGAGTAATTTCATTCTGATATACAGAGAAGTAGCTGGCTAAAACTACTTTCTGCTACCGATACAAGCCAAATATGGCAATGAATGTTATAAGTCAGTAGTAAGTGGGAGAATAAGGATGGCTTACCTGAGCATTCAAAGAAGAGCTCGCCATCACTGAGGTGCCATACATAGGCCTTGTCATCTTCTCCACCTGTCACTGCCAACATGTTGGTCTTAGGATCAATGCTGACACAGAAAACAGAAGCTGCGGAGGACAAATAGAACATTCACTATGGACCACAAACACCTTGTCCTCATCCCTTCCTCCACCCCACCCCCCATTCAGTGCTATCCCCAAGAGTCAAGGCTGGCAATGTTTGTCCTCGCCCGCTGTGCAAACTTCTCCCCTTGGCCTTAAAAGGCCAGCATGTCTTCATGGAAAGAAAGGAGTGCTCTAATGGTGTTGCACTCATAGCAGCTCATCCTCTTTTCACTTCAGAAGCCTACTGGCCTTAGAATGGCAGAAGGAAGTCATTGCAAAGAGCAGCAGTCCCAACTTGGGCAATTCAGTAGAAGAAGAAGAAGAAGATATTGGATTTATATCCCGCCCTCCACTCCAAAGAGTCTCAGAGCGGCTCACAATCTCCTTTCCCTTCCCCCCCCACAACAGACACCCTGTGAGGTGGGTGGGGCTGGAGAGGGCTCTCACAGCAGCTGCCCTTTCAAGGACAACCCCTGCCAGAGCTATGGCTGACCCAAGGCCATGCCAGCAGGTGCAAGTGGAGGAGTGGGGAATCAAACCTGGTTCTCCCAGATAAGAGACTGCACACTTAACCACTACACGAAACTGGCTACACCAAGTAGCAGTAATACAAGTCAGTAATCCTGGTTTAAAATTGCCAGGGCCAGGTGCCCAAGTAAGGAATGAGGAATTTGATATTTGTCTCTCACTGAACATAAAAAACATAAGTGGCAAATTCCATGGCTGGACTGACACTTTTCCAAATGAATCTATTTTGTGAACCCAAAGTTAGTCTTGGGCAGCAGTAAGCATTATGCTACATAAGAACCATTTTAAGAGTGAGAGACACACAATCCCAGCAAAAGTACATGTAGCACTCAATCCCCATTTCCCAAATTCAAGTTCCATTTTGACACATTCTCCATAAGGAGGACAAAATCCCTCGCCAGTTTCCAAACAGAAAGAGAAGGCATGAGCATCTTCTAGGGAAACCAGACAGTACCAGAAGAGGGCAATTTCCTTCTCTAAGCTAGCTCACCTGTATGCTTTGAAAATGTGACCTCACTATCATCTTGTGCCTCCATGCCTTCCTCCACCCCCTCATCTTCCTCCTCAGTCTCCCAAGCAACTTCTTCTTCTAAGTCCACATCTTCCATCTCATTGGCCAGATCATCTGTGGCAAGGAAACAAGCAGAATCTGAAACAATTCAGGAACATGTATTCCTTATTTATTTACATTATTATTGTCTACTTTTCTCATTGGGACACCAGGCCGATCACACAGAATAAGTCTATACAATCAACAGATGGGACAAAGCGATGGGATTTGTATAGCAGAAACTTGGAACCAACCAAACACCTGAAAATACAACTGAAGCAAAGCACATGTATTAACATGATACAAAAATTGCATAATAGTACGCTACTTACAACAGGCAGCGTGAGCTAAACACAAGAGTACACACACCACAATCCCTAACCAAGTGTCTTTTTTAAAACTCTTTCGCTACAGTATAGCCCTATTATCTATGTAGGAAAGCTCTCCTGAATACTTCAGTTCTGCAACGTTTACAGAAGGCCAGAAGAGAGGGAGCCCTCCTGACCTTGTCAAGTAGGCCATTCCTTAAGGTGGAAGTCGCAACAGAGAATGCATGCATATAGACAGTTGTTGATTTTGGCCCTTTGCAGGTTGCCACTTGCAAAAGGCCTTGCTCAGACAAGCAAAGCTGTTGTGGTGGAGCAGAGAGTAAAAGCAGTTGTCAGCCTCCAGGTGGCAGCTGGCAACCTCTGCTGTTACAATTCATCTCTGGACAACCAAGTTCAATTCTCCCAGAGAAAATGGCTGCTTTTTGGGGGGCAGACTCTATGGCATTATACATGGCTGAGGTCCCACCCCAAATCCCATCCTTCCCAGGCTGCAGCCCCAAATCTCCAAGTATTTCCCAATCTGGAGCTGGCAGCATGAGGGGCCAAAGCCACAATGGACTTTGTATGGAGTAGCCAGCACTTTTAAATTGAGCCCAGTAACCAATGGTCAGCTGATGGAGTGATTACAGAATGGCCATAACTGGTGTGTCTGTGTAGCACCCAGCAATAGCTGAGCTGTGGCTTTCTGCACCAGCTGCACTCTGCTTGTTGGTTTTGAGGGATGACTACTGGAAACTGTGTTACAGTAGTCTAGTCTCAACGTTACTGTGGCACAAACACAGGCGGCCAGATCAGCCACATCAAAGTGACGGGAGGGGGGGCATTTCCCAGGCTACACTAAGTTGGAAGAAAGCATTTTTGCAGCTGTGTGGCCTTGCTTCTGCAGCACTAATATTGGATTCAATAGGCTCTCAGAAAGGGTCTGCTGAACTGCATGCTTTCAACTTCAACAGAGTTAAAATACAAAACACACACACACACACACACACACACACATAGCCGCTAACAGAGGACTGCCAAGGCAGACTCTGCAACTGCATTCATCAAGAAACCACGTTTGCAAACTATTCAAACAACACTCCTATTTCCCCCTGGGTCCATCATGACATTAACCACGATCTGTCCGCTTTTCCCTTAGAAGTCAACCTAGCATATTAACTCCCCTCTCTAAATGCCCCAGTTCTCCTTTTGCCTTCTCCCCAGCACCCCCAATAAAAATCCATCCGATTGCAATCATCTCGGGTCCCAGATCTCCAGTGTCTTCCCCACTCACCAGGCTCGGGCGACTCCAGGTCCACCACTTCCACGAGCTCTTCTGCATCCCCGTCTCCCCCTGCCAGGAGCAGCAGAGCCGCTGACCCTTCTGCGACGGACCCCGACTCTGTCCCATCTCCGGACTCCGCCATGGCCGTCCCTGCTTAGCACTGCCACATGCGCCTACACCGAGGATAGGTGGAGTCAGAGGCGCGACGACAACCAATCACCGAACGGGCTTGGGTTCAGCTGCAGAGCCGCGTTGGGCTGAAGCAGCGCAACAGAGCGCAGAGTCCGGGGGGCACCTTGAAGACCAACACGGTTTTATCCTAGGTAGAGGCTGCAGTGAGCACGCCCACTTCTGGATTTTGATAAGACCGGCCAATCGGAGCTGTCAAAACAGCCTTTCTCATGCTAACTTTCCAGCCATTTAAGCGCTAGGCATGCAGGGAATTGTAGTTGGTCGCTTCCTGTGACTCAGCCGTTCGCTAGCGCCGGTTCAGGGTGTCTAAGGAAGGTCCCGGGAAATGTAGTCCGGCTGTTGTTAGAGCTGCCTGTCCTCGCGCTGCAGCTGGAGCGAAGATTCTGCCCGAGATGACGGCTGCGGGGCTTCGAGTCCTCGGTAGGCTGGGGAGTTTGGACGTCGAAGTTTTCTTGAGGGAGGTGGCTTTGCATGCAAAGCTGAAGGTTGTGAGCCTCTGTGCAGTTGCTTAGGAGTAAGCCCCGTTGAACTGCTTGGGGTTTGCTTGCGAGTCAGGAGAGCGCGGGAACTGGCTGCGCGGGAGAGCCAGTTTGGTGTAGTGGTGAAGTGTGCAGACTCTTATCTGGGAGAACCGGGTTTGATTCCCCACTCCTCCACTTGCACCTGCTAGCATGGCCTTGGGTCAGCCATAGCTCTGGCAGAGGTTGTCCTTGAAAGGGCAGCTGCTGTGTGAGCCCTCTCCAGCCCCACCCTCCTCACAAGGTGTCTGTTGTGGGGGAGGAAGAGAGCCAGTTTGGTGTAGTGGTGAAGTGTGCGGACTCTTATCTGGGAGAACTGGGTTTGATTCCCCACTCCTCCACTTGCACCTGCTGGCATGGCCTTGGGTCAGCCATAGCTCTGGCAGAGGTTGTCCTTGAAAGGGCAGCTGCTGTGAGAGTCCTCTCCAGCCCCACCCACCTCACAGGGTGTCTGTTGTGGGGGAGGAAGGTAAAGGAGATTGTGAGCCGCTCTGAGACTCTTCGGAGTGGAGGGCGGGATATAAATCCAATATCATCATCTTCTTCTTCTTCTTTCATGAGAAGCCTGCAGCTTATATTGAGTAGGAGGCGACGGTGAGATGTAGGCCTGCTAGAAGAGGGGATGGGTTGCTATTGTTACTGAAGAGTGAAGACCATGGCAGGAGGATGGGCTTTCCTTCTATCAAGCACATTTTGTTAGACTTCCCTTAAAGGGTTGTATTATTTGTGTGTTCACTACAGTCATGTGACGTAGGTTGTAAGCCTTTGTACAGTTACTTAGGAGTAAGCCCCATTGAACTGCTTGGGGTTTGGTTGCGAGTCAGAAGAGCGCGGAAACTAGCTTTCATGAGAAGCCTGCAGCTTATATTGAGTAGGAGGCGATGGTGAGATGTAGGCCTGCTAGACGAGGGAATGGGTTGTTATTGTTACTGAAGAGTGAAGACCATGGCAGGAGGGAGGGGCTTTCCTTCTATCAGTCACATTTTGTTAGTCCTCCCTTAAAGGGTTGTATTATATGTGTGTTCACTACAGTCATGTGACATAGGTTACACTGAGCGTGAATGACTAAGGTTACCCGGTAAGCTTTTTGGCAAAATGGGAATCTGAACCCAGATCGTCACCTGACATTCCAACCACCACACCACACTGTTGCTATAATCCTTAAAAGCAGAACGTATGCTAATCTGTTATTGCTTCTCCCCATTGGCCACTGTGACTAATATAGCCTGCAACTCTGAGACCCCTATGACTGAGATAGTTGTACAGAAGGCAACTTGATATATCAATGGTAGGATGGGGAGAAGCTGCATGTGCAGAATTTATTCCATAGGTACCGTTTTCATTTGCATCTGATCTTCCCACTCACCTTCCTGCCAGCTTCCAGGCATATTAGAAATCTATTCACAATATGTTCACAATCACAATGTGAATTAGTTCCTGATAATACAGTCCAATCCTAGACATGCTGATTTTGGAATAAACCTCACCGAACTCTAAGGCAAATATACCTTGGATAGGATTGTTAGTCTAATGAGAGTGAAGATTCCTTCCTCTCAGTGCTTATTTATCATTGGCATATGTGAATCAGAATATTGATTCACATTAGCAGTTTAAGTTTGGGGCTTGGAATTAGTGGATCTAAACCAGGGGACCTGTCAAGACTTACAGGGGGCATCTCATTTTCCCCTTGCCTGCTGTTTCTTCTTTCCTTTTCCTTGAAAGCCCTACAGCTCCTCCCTTGCTTCCTTCTGTCTTTCTCACCAACCAGCCAGCATATCTGCCTTCAGCTTTCCATCCCTCCCTTGGCATCTTCTTCCTGGGAAAACTCTGGCCAAGTTGCATGGTGCTGACTGAGCTGGGCTCAGTTGCAAGGCGGGGAATCTGCAAGGAAATAAAAACTAAAGAGAAACCATGTTGGATCAGGCCAATGGTCATCCAGTCCCAACAGTGTCCAAAACCCAGGTGCCATCAGGAGGTCCACTAGGAGGCCAGAACTCCAGAAGCCCTCCCACTGTTGCCCCCCAAGCACCAAGAATACAGAGCATCACTGCTTCAGACATTGTGTTCCCCCTGTATGTTGTGGCTAATAGCCACTCACGGGCCTCTGCTCATACATTTATCCAATCCCCTCTTGAAGATTTCTGTGCTTGTAGCCACCACCACTCCCTGCAGCAGTGAATTCCATGTGTTAGTTACTCTGGGTGAAAAATACTTCCTTTTATCTGTTCTAAGCCTACTGTTCATTAATTTCATGGAATGCCCACCAGTTTTTGTACTGAGAGAAAGGGAGAAAAGTTCTTCTTTCTCTGCCCTCTCTATCCTATGCATAATTTTGTAAAACTCTTAACATGTCATCTCTCAATCATTGTTTCTCCAAGCTAAAAAGTTCTTTCTTCGTAGGAAAGGTGTTCCATCCCCTTAATCATTTTTAGTTGCTTTTTTCTGCACCTTTTCCAATGCTATATCTTTAAAAAAAAAAGAATCCATGCTGATTCTTCCTCAATAGCTTTTGTTCATCAATGTGTCTACTAATTCTGTCTTTAATAATGGATTCCACCAATATACCTGGTATCAACGTTAGACTGACCGGCCTGTAATTTTCAGATATCTGCTGGAACCTCTTAAAAAAATGGGGACTATATTAGCTACCTTTCATTCCTCGGGAATGGAGGCAGGTTTTAGTAATAGGTTGCATATTTTTATCAGGAGAGCCACAGGTTCACATTTGAGTTTGTCCAGAACTCTTGGAAGTATGCTACCTGAGTCTGGTGATCTGTCAGTTTTTAATTTGTCCATCAGTCATAGGACCTCCTCTCTTGTCACCTCAATCTCAGGTCTTTGACACCCTGCCTGAAATTGGTGGTTCTGGAGTGAGCAGGCACCTCCCATCTTCCAGTGAAGACATAGGCAAAAAATAAATTCAGCTTCTCTTCTGTTTCCCTGTTAGCCATTAGTAATTCTCTTATCCCTGGGTCATCCAAGGGCCCCACCACCTCCCTGGCAGGTTTTCTGCTTCCAGTGTATTGAAAGAAATTTTTATTGTTGATCTTTATATTTTTTTGCAGTATGTTTCTCATAATTCTTTTTTGCCTGTCTAATCACTGACTTATATTTTATTTGCCTCACTTGGACTAGCCTTTCACAAGCCCCCTCATTTGAGAGGTTACTCCTTCTAAAATTAAATGTGAGCAACTCCCTATTTACATAATGCTAAACTTCCATCTCTCACCAGCTCTTGAGCATTATCTAGGTCTTTACCAGGTCTTAGGTCATTACCGGGTCTTGAGCATTAGATAGGGCCAAGTCCTCTGGTAGGTTCTGTGACCATCTGCTCCATGCACAGTCATTGAGAGCGACTTGAATACATATTGATCCAATCAATGTT
Organism: Heteronotia binoei; assembly: GCF_032191835.1. Taxonomy (NCBI): domain Eukaryota; kingdom Metazoa; phylum Chordata; class Lepidosauria; order Squamata; family Gekkonidae; genus Heteronotia; species Heteronotia binoei. Next base: position 177,568,130 of record NC_083243.1, on the reverse strand, counting down.
TGAGCAGTTAAAATCACCGATTATGACACAGTTATTTCATTTAGCTGCTCTCCTTAATTGTTTTGCTGTTTTTAAATCATCCTCTAACACTAGGGTGGCCAAACATATTGTGCGGCTCTTGGAGGTTGAGGAGGAACTTAATGCAAGCTTACTCTCAAGTAAGTGTGCTTAGCATCAGGACTTCAGTCAGCCTCTAAGCACTTACCCATAGGTAGGTGACTATTTCTTCTGAGTGTGAAGCGGGAAAGGAAGGGGAAACAGACAGGTTTGCAAGCTCTTCACCTGGAGACCTAGAGCAGGGAGACCTAGAGCCAATGGAGACACTGGAAGGAGGGACAGAATTAAAGAGGGTGGCACAGGGTTCTCTCTTAGTTGTAGGAGCTGTATTTACTAACCTTGGTGTCAAGGCAAAAGAGATGCAAACAGCGGTCATTGATTTATATGGTACATGTGTGTTTCCTTCTCCCACTGATGCCAAAAAATAATTCCCTAACATTTCACTATGCTGGTCTTATAGGGACTGTTATTCCCAACTTTTTTTTTAAAGTCTCTTAGCATGGTTGTGTTGTAAAGAGCATACACATGTATTTTATCTTTCTATGCAAATAAAGTACTAAGAGTAGGGCTTTTTTGTAGAAAAGGCTTAGCAGAAACTCATTTGCATTTTAAGCCACACCCCCTGCCACCAAGCCAGCCAGAACTGTGTTCCTGTGTGTTTCTGCTAAAAAAAAAGCTCTGGTTTTAATATGTGTAATATTTGTTCATGTCTTGTGGCTCTCAAACATCTGACATTTATTTTGTGTTGCTCTTATGTTACACAAGTTTGGCCCCCCCTGCTCTAACCTTTGAACTGGTGAGTGATAACAAACTCCCAGAGTTAAGTTTCCATTTGGGCCCACTATTTCCACCCATAGCATTTCTCTAAGCAAACCTATTTCTTTTAGATTCTCAAGGATTTGCAGGGGATCCCTTGCTTTCCCATATATCTCCTCCTCGCACTATTTCCTCTTGCCCTCCTCTCTTCCAATTGCCAACCAACCTACCTTTTATCTGTCCCTGCCTTCAGTTACATTTAATATTTAATTTATACCCTATGTTTCTTCACCATGGGGATCTAGCACTGCTTACATCATTCTCCTCTCCTTACTTTATCCTTGCAACAACCCTTTGAGGTAGAAGATGATGATACAGGATTTATATCCCACCCTACACTCTGAATCTTAGAGTTCAGAGTGGCTTACAGTCTACTTTACCTTCCCCTCCTCCACAACAGACACCCTGTGAGGTAGGTGGGGCCGAGAGAGCTCTCCCAGAAGCTACCCTTTTAAGGACAGCTCTGAGATATCTATGGCTGACCCAAGGCCATTCCAGCAGCTGCAAGTGGAGGAGTGGGGAATCAAACCCAGTTCTCCCAGATAAGAGTCTGCACACTTCACCACTACACCAAACTGGCTGTCTTCCTCCCCCACAACAGACACCCTGTGAGATGGGTGGGGCTGGAGAGGGCTCTCACAGCAGCTGCCCTTTCAAGGACAACCTCTGCCAGAGCTATGGCTGACCCAAGGCCATTCCAGCAGCTGCAAGTGGAGGACTGGGGGATCAAACCCAGTTCTCCTAGACAAGAATCCACGTGCTTAACCACTACACCAAATTGGCTTTCTGGTAGATTGTGGTGAGTGTGTGTAACCGACCAGTGGGTTCCACAGCAGTGTAGGGATTCAAACGTGGGTCTCCCAATCCTATTCTGAAATTCTAACCACTACATCAAACTGTTTTTTGTTGGAACGATAGCATGCAGCCAGTCCTGGGTGAGTCATGCAAGTAAAATAGTATCATTGCCCTGTGATTGCTCTTAAGATTGGCCCAAGGAGTCCTCCCTCAAAGGCCAAAACACTCCTGAAGAGGCCCTCTCCACTTTTCCTGCTTTTTACTGACAGAAATGAAAGCTTGATTGCTGACTATACCGTGTGGTTGCCTAGAAATGGCCACTGAGGGCTTCTGTTTCTTGAAGCTATAGGCCCTCCTTTTATTATTTTGTAGAATTCCCCCCAGGTTTTTTTTTTTAAATTAGGTTTTTCTGCAAACCTGAGACTTTCCTAAGTTTACAAAAAGATCTGTCTTACCTGCCCATGGCCTCAATCTCCAGATTTAAGTATCCAACAGATGAGGCCACATTGATAATGGGATATGTTGATTTCAGTTGTTATAAAAGAAGAATTTCACGTGACCCTTTTGCAGGATTCCTCTGTGCTTCCGGAAGCCGAACAGCAGGCTTCTTCAAGACTTCCACCAGATTCTTCCACAACAGCCACTGGGCTTTGAAAGAAGTGCAAACAAAGCCGCAACCTGCTGATCAAGCCTATGGTAGAGTGGAATATATTCCCCGGAAGAAAACCATGAACCCCATGACAATAGTTGGCATTGCCTGGTGAGTATTAAAATGTTTTTTTTGTGTGCGAGTTCCTACTCCAGTACCTCAGCTTGCTGTCACGTTTCAGTCTGCAGTACTGGGTAAAACACTGTGACCAAAGGCTGATTGAGTCCTTGGATATATGTGCAGTGTTAGACAGCAGCAGAACAATAGTAGGATAGTAAGCACAGATAGTGACTGGAGGCCAGGGTTTGAAACCCAAGGGCCCTTGAATAAAGCATCCCAAACAAAAGCCAAACAGGGAGTTGTGAGGGGGGGGGGGTTACCTTTTAATTATTCAAGTGGGCCTTTGTGCTTAAACTGTAGGGCAACACTACAAAAGGCTTCACAAAGTTACTTGGATAAATTATTGGGGATTGTGGCCTGTACTGCTGTGTGTAGTTTGCTGTGAATTGAATACTGTTGTGTAATTTTGCATCTTTTAATGTTTCATGTTAACACTTAAGCTTTGCTTCAGCCCTGTTCTTTAGACTCCTGGTTGGATCTACAAGCCAAATACTATTTCATTGTTTTTTTAATGTCCTGTCTCGTTGATTGTATCGGCTCACTCTGTGTAATCCATCCCCTTTGGGTCCCAGTGAGAAAGGCAGACTATAAACTACATACCGTATATACTCGAGTATAAGCCGAGTTTTTCTGCCCAAATTTTGGGCAGAAAAACCCCCTCCTCGGCTTATACTCGAGTCACTATCCGGCCTGCCCATACACCTGCATATTTTATTGATTAATCAGCCGCCTGCCCGGCCAGAAGCGTGGCTGGCGGGATCCCAGGCGCGGGGCCATGGGTGGTTCTCCGCCGACTGAGCTTGAGGGGGACAATGGCTGGCAATCCGTCTGTCCCTCTCTGCAGCTCCTTGGCTGGGGAGGCCTGCCTGCCAGTACGCTTGCTCCATTCCCCGAAGGCCTCCGGGTGAAGCAGCCACAGCACGCCGGCCTCGCCGGGAAACCGCTCCCCGGCTTCTTGTTTCCGCGCCCCAAGAGTTCTGCCTCCCTCCCTCCCTCCCTCCCTCCCGGGGGCTCCCTTCCTTCCTCCCTCTTTCCCTCCTGCTTCCTTCCTTGCAAGTGGGCGGGGGACTCCTTTCCATGCGCCGTCTTGTAGACCCTGGGAAGCCCGAGAGGAGCAGAAAGGAAGCCGTCCTGCCTGCCCGCCCGCCTACAAAGCAGCTGCTGGTTTCCCGCGGCTTCCCCGGACACACGGATGTCGTTTTATTGGTATCTACCAGTATTTTAATTTTGTAATTTACCAGTAACTGCTGCGCTTCCCACCCTCGGCTTATACTCGAGTCAATAAGTTTTCCCAGATTTTTGGGGTAAAATTAGAAGCCTCGGCTTATATTCGGGTCGGCTTATACTCGAGTATATACGGGTAAATAAAAATAGTCTGGCTTCCATGCAACTTTTTGCTTAAATTTTAATTTTGTCTTCCTGAGGGCCGTCGGCTTGCCTTCTGGTATCGTCCTTTTCCTCCTCACTAAGCGACAAGTGGAGAAGAACCGTTTGAAACAGTTGAAAATCCGCCAAAAGATTAAGGCCTCCAATGAGGGAGAGTATGCAGGAGAGCGGTACAAGTTGGCCACCTTGAAAACAGCGGAAGTGATTGAAACTAAAACCTGACCTTTGTCTAGGGTTGCAACAGCCAAAACTTCCAGTACTTATGGTTAAGGAACTGATGGATCTCTCTGTGTAATTCCTACTGTGCAGTTACTGGAAGTAGAAGATGCTCAGATGAATTCTCCAGGCCTGGGTGGGACACAACATTGCACTGCATCAGATACATACAGCAGGTTTCTCGTGTTATCTTTGTATGGAGATGTGCAGCTGTCTTCAATAAATTCCTTTCAACCCCCAAATCCTCTGCATTCGATGGGTCCTAGAAAAGAAATATAGCCATCTGCCTGGCAACAAAAAGCAATTCTATGCTAGGTAGTAACTAATGCTTTTTTTTTTTTTTGTAAAAAATAAAAATGCCAGTACTCAAGAAGAAGATATTGGATTTATATCCCGCCCTCCACTCCGAAGAGTCTCAGAGTGGCTCACAATCTCCTTTATCTCCCTCCCCCACAACAGACACCCTGTGAGGTGGGTGGGGCTGGAGAGGGCTCTCACAGCAGCTGCCCTTTCAAGGACAACCTCTGCCAGAGAGCTATGGCTGACCCAAGGCCATTCCAGCAGGTGCAAGTGGAGGAGTGGGGAATCAAACCCGGTTCTCCCAGATAAGAGTCCGCACACTTAACCACTACACCAAACTGGCTCAAAACATTGAGTCAGTTTCCCACTGCAGGAACAACGTTTTGGAGGGCTCAGTAACAGGTACGTTTGTTATCCATTACTAGCTCATTGGGCCTGCAGAGGCACAAAAACACCCACTCTGCATCAGGGTATGAAACAGCAATGGGAGGCTGTCCGTGCTTTTGCATGTGCGCATTAGGGGGTATGCACAGAAAATAAATTTGGATTCAGGGGTAAAAGTATTTGGGTGACTGAAAATCCCCAGATATCAGGTTCAGTGCCCTAATCTGATTCATGAGATTTAAACAGCCTGTTTAAAAGGGATTGTGCATGGAAGCCAGAGACTGCTGAGTTGGTGGAGAGAGACCAGAGCCAAACCAGCCCAAAGTCCAGTAAACGTGCCTTCCCTGGGCATTGGTTCCCAAGCTCTGAACTGCTCCAAGCTGGCCTGGATTTTGTCTTGTGAGATGGTTTGTACTCATCCCTAATCGCAATGCATATTCATATCTGTAATACTCATTTTTTAAAAAAGTTACACACTTTTCTTGAAACCTTTGCTCAGTTTAGAAAATCTCATAGGGTATAATGTATGGGGTCTGGGGGGTGTTGAGGGAGAGGCACCAAATTTGCAGTGTAGCTGCAGGAGCCTCTCTCCCAGAGAACCCCAAATTCCAAAAAAGATAAGATTAGAGGTTCCCATTCTGTGGGACACCAAAGTGGTTACCTCCAGTCCTCATTGTCTTCTATGATGGGAAATTTGCAAACACAGGCAGCAGTCAGATCCTCCTAGAGAATCTCTGCAATGGAAAGTCAATTGTGGTGAGGATGCTTGTTTGCAAGGAGCATAGCAAATGCTATGTGCCCAGCAGAACACGTGCTATCTTGGCAGTGCCAGTGACACACACACAGGACCTTAGTTCAAATCTGAGAATCTCTCTGCATTACAAACCTAGGGGGAGGTGCTTTCTGTAAGGACCGCAGCACAGAAACAGTGCATTGAAAGCACTGGTGCTAAGCAGCAGAGCCCTGTGCCAACCTAATAATGGCCAGCCCAGTGGCACAACTCTACCATTACTGCCCAGGAGCTTGTGGCCCGGCTATATCAAAGGATGAATGGTCACAAATCTGAAAATCAAGATTCACAGAGCTGAGCAACCTGTTTTATTGCAATGCAATTTCAGAACAGACTGGAACAGGAGATTGTTGAATTGCAATCTTTACACTCAGTGCAAAACACAGGGCAATGGAACCCTCAGGCACCCAAAATTGGGATGGTGAGATGGAGTTTTCCCTGTACTTTCCTATCTGGGAAGAAAATAGCTGGTTAGACCTCACACAAAGGCAATTGGATCCTTAGAGAGCCGCACTGGAGTAGGCAGTGTGAACTGATACATCCAGCTTTTCGCCCCCAGCCAGGAGAGTCTGGGAGAATTTGGGGTGTTCCCTTTCGTATCTTTGGATACCCCTTTTAAACCTGCAGAAATATTTCCTGGCAACAACAATGGTGATAAGACCTGTATTTAAGGTAAGAGCTACTAGAAATTTCTGTTATTTCCACATGTAGGTATTGGTACATTCTTCCAAGGATATAACAGAGGGAAAAGACAGATGTGACATGTCCTTCAAAATGGGGAGGGAAAGAGGATAACCCTTTCTCCCTATGGAGGTTGTATTTGCTTCCTTTATCCAATTTGCTTTTGATTTGCATACATGGGAAATAAATCAATATTGCATTCTGCACAGTAAGCTGCCATCTTCAGCCCTAAGGAATGAGGCCACTATTTTGGGTCTCGGTTGCCTCAGAGGTTTTCTGAAATAGAGATGATGCCCTTCCTTTTAATGTTCCAGTGCAACCTCTGTGGTGTCAGCCAACAAAGGTCAGTAGTCAGCTCAACAAACACTATACATTTGTTTGCAGGTACAAGAGAGAGCTTTAGGTTTTTGCTAGCAGAAGAATCAATATATTTCTTGGGTGCATATGTTGTGCAGGAATGGAATATATGCATGTGTGTATATTATATATTCTAATAGCGAAGTATGGCCCCATATGCAGATACTTAAAAAATCAAGTTGTGTTTCTAAAACAACAAAATTAATTACGAATACTGGGGCCCCCAAAATTGTTATGCTGCACCTTTACTGTGATGTGGGAAATGCACATCATATGTGCCATTTCTATAACAGCTGCTTTTGGAGGAGAAGTGGAACAGGGAAGTTCCCAGTCAGAAACATCCACCGGCATACAGCCAAGTTCTTGATTGGTCCTTTGTATTATGAGGAAAGTAGTGGCTTAAATTAAGTTGAAACAATTATGCTTCTGTTGATTTCTGCAATGGTAAAAACTTTGGAAAGAATGAAGTATAATTATCCTGCATCAATAATCAAGAACGTTTTGCAAATGGGCATTAATATGGGAGTGAGGAACTAATTAAACTGATAATTAATAATGTACAGTCTCCAGGACTGGATGACTGTATAATGTGCACAAGTGCATTTTACTACAATAGAGATGTAATGAAAATGGTTCTTAGGAAAGGGAGAACTCTACTTCACACACACACGTATCTTTGTACTAGTTCAAGTGTGGAAAGCTCTTGTGTTTTGGTTTCATAAATACAAGATCAAACTTCATTTCTGTTCCTTGCTTTTCATGTGAATTTTTTTTCTGCATTTAAGGAAGGAAAGAAAAAAACTGGAAGTGTGGAAAAGAAACTGTGCTTGTACATATGAGAATTAGGTGACGGGAAGAAGGATACAATACCCTAGGCAAGCTTTCAGAACATAATGGAGGGTTTTGTGCTGATACGGGATGCGATCATTTTTCTGCAGTGTTTTAAAGAAATAACTTTGCTTTTGAATTACTTTTTTATGTCTTAGGATAGGAACAAACTGGACGCTACAGTTTTTAAAGAGATGGGTCAGTTCTTTGCAGCCTCATAGCAGCAGCTGGGGGAATGGCTTCTTTAAAAAAAAAAAGACCCCCCCCCAAAAAAGACCCCAAACAGGTTTGGACTGGCACCACAACGGGAGGAGGGCCTCTCGCCTCCCTCAAGCCATTTTCCCATGTAAAAACCGTGCTGTGAAGTTATTTCATCAGTTTTCCTGCTTCATGGAGTATCTGTGCATGTAGAGCAGCAAAATTAGGGAAATAACTCCCCCTCCACGTTCAGTTTTCTGTATGGGAAAATAACTTGCAAGGAGGCAGGAGCCCTTCCTTCCCCACCGGTGCCATTCCAACCCCATTTGGGGTCTCTTTTTTTTGAAGCTGTTCCATTCAGCTGCTGCTGTATAACTGTTAACGTTTAGTTTGGCCCTTGGTTGTGGAGAGTTCCTGTTCTGTTTCTCCCTTCTGCATTCAGCTGCTGATTCATTCCCGTGTCAGCACAAAATAGGTTTGCTATGCTGAATAAAGACTTCTGTTGTTAAATATCTGAATTGCCCCCTTGTCCTGTCATTACAGACTTGCCCTTTTTAATTACTCCTATTCCTTGCCAATGGGATGATTATTTTTATGTGCATCTGATTATCACAACTACAAATTACAGATGAAATAAGCAGGAATGAAAGGTGTCACCCACCAATACTGTTGGACCACTTTCACTCCCGGGACCATCTAGTCCCAAATTGAGTACCCTTAGCTACAGTGCAAACGATTGGTTGGGATCCTTTAACTGAAATTAGATTTTTTTAAGCTTGTGGGCAGAGACAGGTCTTTGTAGTTTTAATAGTGTTTATTAAAGAAGAAGAAGATGATATTGGATTTATATCCCGCCCTCCACTCCGAAGAGTCTCAGAGCGGCTCACAATCTCCTTTACCTTCCTCCCCCACAACAGACACCCTGTGAGGTGGGTGGGGCTGGAGAGGGCTCTCACAGCAGCTGCCCTTTCAAGGACAACCTCTGCCAGAGCTATGGCTGACCCAAGGCCATGCCAGCAGGTGCAAGTGGAGGAGTGGGGAATCAAACCTGGTTCTCCCAGATAAGAGTCCGCACACTTAACCACTACACCAAACTGGTATAAATAATAAATTACAAAAATAACAAGTAATTTTGAAGGGCTTCCTTTGAGACCAGGCAGTGATATGTTACCGAGAAGTACAGTTCAGGCATCTCCTCCCCACTCCCGCCCCCCTTTAGACTGTCATTCTTTGTCTCTCAGTTTAACCTACCTCACAGGTTCAGAGGGTAGGGTAGCTATGTTGGTCTGAAGTACAACAGTTAGATTCAAGTCCAGTAATTCCTCACAGTGTTATTTTTTTTTGTTATTTATTTAGGAAATGGGAGTGGTGAGAAGGGAGCAAACAAACCCGGAAAATATTTGGCCTGGCAACTGAAGAAAAAGAGAGAGATTAAAATTATTAATAAAATTGTGGTGGATGGAAGAGAGGTGGTAGATCAAGAAGCAATAAAAATAGAATTCTTTTATTATGCTAAAATAAGGTGTTAAAATAAGGAAAGAAAAGATGAATGAGTACTTACAAAAGATAAAAATAGCACCCTTAGCAGAAAATATGCGAAAAGTTTTGAACGATCCAATTGAAAAAATAGAAATTGAAGCAGCAATTAATGCAATGGAAAATGGAAAAGCACCTGAGCCAGATGGATATACAGCTAAATTTTTTAAAACCCTCAAAGAGGAGTTAATCCCGAAACTTCAGAAATTGATGAATATAAGAACAAGTTTGGCCACCCCAAGAACATGGTCACAAAGTAGCAGCAAGAGGCGACTCAGGCTGTCCTCTCCCTCAAGGCCACATACTGAGATACCCTGACAGACAAGGTACTTCCAATGTTCAGCAGTGCCTTTCTAGCTTCTATCTTCTGAACACCTGGTGTGTACATTTACCCCAGCTTTAACAGTAGCTGCAGTTGGACAGCTGTACTGTGGAGGCTACAGGTTTGGGGAAAAGAGTCTACTGGAATGGGAAGAGATGTAAATATGTTTCCATGCACATATCCCCTTCACTTCTGCATGGATTTTTTTATTTTACTTGCCATTTAGAATAATATTTCAAAGGGACTAGATCTAATTGTTTATCTGGGGTAGAGAGCATTTGTAAAAAAAAGATGACACATTTTATTTTACATTTATTTTTACATTTTTATACAGCATCTATTGTGTATGGTCGGTAGATTTAACTTATATAAATGGGGAGGGGGGAGTGAATGTTTTGTACATTTACATTGTATTAACCAACCTCCTCCATTCAACATCTGTTAACAAAAATAGATTGGAACATACTCAAACTCTTCAGTCTACAAACCAAATTTACCTGAGACTCACTCAGAGAACCAGGAAACATCTCCAGCTTCTGAAAAGAAGGCACTAAATGTTTTTTGGGGAAAGCCTAGAACACCCATATAAAATAAGCAAATTCTCCTGTTGCATGCAAGACACAAACGATGCACTGAATCATGCATCCTTCACAATCCACATTCTGGTGTTTCTTGCAGATATGAACATATGAAGCTGCCTTCTACTGAATCAGACCCTCGGTCTATCAAAGTCAGTCTTGTCTTCTCAGACAGGCAGCGGCTCTCCAGGGTCTCAAGCTGAGGTTTTTCACACCTATTTGCCTGGACCCTTTTTTGGAAATGCCAGGGATTGAACCTGGGACCTTCTGCTTTCCCAAGCAGATGCTCTACCACTGAGCCCCCATCCCTCCCCAAAATAATAAGATAATAAAATGTAACAACTGTTTGCTCCTCAACCCATCTCTGAGCGCTTCAGGCACTAGTCGTTTGACCTTGTTCCTTCCCACTAAGATAGCAAACTGAGGCAAATGGGGACACTGTGTATTTAGGCACTTCTTCCCCTGCTTTTTTGAATTGGATACCCAAGGTGCCCAACAGGTGTCCTCCTGGTATTCATTGCGCCTTCCTAAGGCAAACACTAGTTCTGTCTTGGTTCAGTAGAAGCCAGGAGAATGCATCACCCAGGACCCTCCATTATAGGAGAGTGTTTGACTTGCAACCCCCAAATTATTATGGCCTCAAAATCCCCCAGTAGCCATTAAATGGTGACATTCACTCCCTGTTCTCAAAATTCCAGTGTACCAACCAGCTCAATGAGAGTGGAGACCCTATAGCTAAGATTATTTGGGGGGGGGGGATAAAGTGGTCACTTTCTAGCCCTTTATTCATACATGGGTAAGGGTTGGTGACACGATCACCAGCCAAAGAGCATACTGTGCACCAACTAATCTTTGAACTGGACTATCAGTATAATAGCTCCTAAGGTCAGCTATCCACTAGTTTTAACTTTTGTACCTCTGTTTCTTTTGGAGGTAACAAGGCTATTGGCAGTCCAGAATCAATGACCATTTGCCTGGTTATAACAGGAATCATATTCAACTAGGGTTGCCAAGTCCAATTCAAGAAATATCTGGGGACTTTGGGGGTGGAGCCAGGAGACATTACGGGTGGAGCCAAGATCAAGGCTGTGACAAGCATACTTGAACTCCAAAGGGAGTTCTTGCCATCACATTGAAAGGGACGGCATACCTTTTCAATTCCTTCCTTCCATAGGAAATCATGAAGGATAGGGGCAGCTTCTTTTGGGGCTCATAGAACTGGACCCCCTCGTCCAATCTTTTTGAAACTTTAGAGGTATTTTGGGGAGAGGCACTAGATGCTATACTGAAAATTTGGTGCCTCTACCGCAAAAAACATCTCTCCAGAGCCCCAGAAACCCGCGGATCAATTCTCCATGATTTTCTATGGGAATAAATCTCCATAGGGAATAAGAGAGTTTCCAGCAGACATTTCCCTCCCCCCCCCCCCGCTTTCTGACGAGCCTGAAGCAGGGGGAGGGCCTCCAAACTGGGGGATCCCCTGCCCCCACCTGGGGATTGGCAACCCTATATTCAACAGTCCTTTCAGACATACACCTTTAAATCATTCTATATAATCTATCCTTAAGGATAGCCCAAGCTAGCCTGATCTTGTCAGATCTTGGAATCTAAGCAGGGCCAGGAGACCAAGGAATATGTAGAGATAGGCAGTGGTATACCACCTCTGATTGTCTCTTGCCTTGAAAACCCTATGGGGTCACTGTTAAGTCAGCAACAACTTGAAGACAAATAATAATTTGTGCTATTTTGTATCTCCAGCATTTCATCACAGGGAAGTGCTAAGGTTTAAGGATACAGCTGCAGCTGGCTACACAATGCAGCCTAAAGTGCTTGATAACTGGAGCAGAAATTAAGTTGGTTAAATAGCAGACAGCTTCTGCATGCTCAGGTTGTAGAAGCAGAACTGTCAAGTGGAATCACAGCGTGTAAAACAGTCACCTACAAGAAACTACAACGTGATAAGGGCCACCAAGTACAAGAAATTAATAACTACGATACAATAAAATTTATTCTTATCATATCCAAAGTGCGTTGTTGTAAGTAAAAAAGTACTCGAAGGGCTGTCATATAGAGGTTGGTGAAGAGTTGTTTTCTGTTGCCCCAGAAGGTTGGAGCAGAACCAATGGGTTGAAATTAAATCAAGAAACATCTTCACAGAGCAGTTCTTGAGTGGAACAGGCTTTCTTAGGAGGTGGTGAGTTCTCCTCCTTTGGAGGTTTTCAGAGGCTAAGATGGCCATCTGACAGCAATGCTGAGTCTGTAAACTTAGGCAGATCATGAGAGGGAGGGAGGGAGGGCAGGAAGAGCTGCATTAGTGCTTAGTTCTTGTGGTCCTTTCTTACATGCCCAGGGAAATGCTGGCCATCAGTTTGGAGCCAGGAGGCAATTTTCTCCAGGTCAGTTTGGCCAGAGATCCTGGAGGGTTTTTTTTTTAACATCTTCTGGACATGGAGGTGTGGGGGTGAGGTATTTTTATGTATTGTTCAGAGGGTTGGACAAGATGACCCTGGAGGTCCTTTCCAACTCTATGATTCTAATCCAGCATGCAATATGTATAATCCAATCAACATACGTGTTCAAATTCCAACCTGATAGTCAAAGTAAATGCACCCCATGCGCAATCAGAGAAAACCTAAACATTTTATCTTGCTTCTTTCTTGACAAGTTGTCTGGATTATATCACTAGTTTTGGAGCCATCAACAGAAGAGGGGGGGGGGGGATATAGATAACATCTACAAGCCATGTAGATGTTAAAAAACCCCAACTCAAAGTCATTTCATGGAAGGCACCAAACAACAATTCCTCCACAAGGCAGAGCTTCAAGCAGTTATTCTGCTGGTAAAGGCTTCCAGAAACTGCTACAATTGACATCAACGGTTCTGACCTGTAAGCAAGCTCAAATGAGCTCTGCTTGTAGTCTTAATTCATACAAGAGATTGTGTTTTAGGAGCTGGCTCTCCTTCCTGCTCCACTGACTAGCTATTACAATCCAAAGATTCAGTTTCATGATGATGTAGTTGTGGTGGAAAACCCTTATTCAACTTGTGACATAAGGACTACCTGTGAGGGTTTTGAGGGGCAAGTACTTATACTTGACTTATGTGAACAGTTTTGGTTTTGGGATAGGCAAATTACACTGTTGCCTACAGAAACAGAATTAAGTATATGGGCAAATCAATGATACCAGATCTAGAAACAATGAATGCATGAACCTTCATCATTCTAACCCAGTGTTGTCTGGCTGCAAGCAACTCTCCAGTGGTTCAGACAGAAACCTTTCACGGCACAGCTGTTTTAAATCTTTTAGATGAGTGAATCTGGGCAGAATTCTGTCTGCAAACTGAGTTCTATCACACAGCTAAGACTCATTGCAGAATTCCACACCGCTAAGACTCATCGCATCCACATATCTATTATCACCTTACTTTATAGCTTGAGTAACAAGCCTTGTTACTCTGAAGTCAACAGTGATTTCAGAGTGATTTATTCCAAAACAAGTGTGTCTAGGATAATGTAATCTCTGGTCACTCCACCACACAAAGACTAAAGTTTGTCTTATTCAAAATATAAATCTGATGTGAACCCTGTAGTTTTTAGATTAAAGAAAGCCCTGTAGTTTTTTAGATTACAGTCAATGCCCACACCGTACAGAATCTGCAGCCTCCCACTTGTAGCTGTAACTCTGTCTACCATGTGAATCCACTAGTAACTTCTATAAGAGCAAAGGAGCAGAATATTAAGTTCAGAAAGAAAAGTATTTCACTGTGGGAAAAGTTGCAAAATGTTCACAAGCAAAACAGGGTTTCGGCCTCCTAATTTCTGCGGCCTACAATCTGCAAGAGGAAGAGGAAGATGCGGACTACGTCCATGTAGATCTCGAGGGCTCCAAAGACGTAATCTTCAGGGCTGATTGTGTGTCTTCTGTTGCCCAACACCAACTGGGTATCGAATGCAAGAAACTGTTTTAAAAAAAAAACACAATGAGAAAGCAGCCAGTCATGTGCTTTAACAGACTGTCCAATAATAAAGCGTTCTGCCTGTGCTTTTGGGTATACAAAAAACTAGGCTCTGAGCCCTATTATCCGCTGTTTATATTAGCGGCAATATTCCAGGGTTAATCTCTGGTCCCTGCAGCATGTACAGTGGCATCCGCAGGTATACCTGCTAACTAGGGTTGCCAAGTCCAATTCAAGAAATATCTGGGGACTTTGGGGGTGGAGCCAGGAGACTTTGGGGGTAGACCAAGATCAAGGCTGTGACAAGCATAATTGAACTCCAAAGGGAGTTTTGGCCATCATATTTAAAGTGACGGCACACCTTTTCAATTCCTTCCTTCTATAGGAAATAATGAAGGATAGAGGCACCTTCTTTTGGGGCTCACAGAGTTGGACCCTCTGGTCCAATCGTTTTGAAACTTGGGGGGTATTTTGGGGAGAGGCACTAGATGCTATACTGAAAATATGGTGCCTCTACCCCAAAAAACAGCCCCCTAAGAGCCCCAGATACCCGCAGATCAATTCTCCATGATTTTCTATGGGAATAAATCTCCATAGGGAATAATAGAGTTCCTAGCAGACATTTCCCTCCCCTCCCCCCGCTTTCTGATGACCCTGAAGCGGGGGGAGGGTCTCTAAACCAAGGGATCCCCTGCCCCCACCTGGGGATTGGCAACCCTACTGCTAACTCTGCAATACATAAAATGAACACAAATCCAATCAAGATTTTCTCCTGTGGTTTCAAATTGTCCATTTCATCCACCACCACACTTACTTCTATTCAGTATACTTTAGGCAACATATCCTCCATTACACTCTCCCCACTTATTACAAGATCTTTCCGGTACCCACTTAACTATGAATGAAACTCAGTGAACTAGAGAAAATATGACTTTCTGAAAATTATAACTCAAAATAATGTAAGACATTGCGCATGTTTATGAACGTTAACGAAATGAGGCCAAGCACAATAGTACGCTGAAAAAGCTCACAGACTTTTTGAAAACGAGACTAATATTATGTGATCTACAATGCAAGTTTAGGGAGGTGAAATAAAAAATATATATTCCATTTTCACCGGCATGTCAGAACATACACTGCCGACATTTCCCATCTCGTTGATGTTTTTGACTCATTTTCTCACATCCCTAAATTCAGTTTCATCACTCCATTCTTGGTTTCCATCATCCAAGCAACACCTTGGGCACATACAACTACTGTAACTGAATTAACATTCCTCTATTTTGCATCAGTTTGCACTATATTTTGTTCCTTTTTTGATGAACTGGAGTGTAGGGAGAAGGAAAACTGCAGCCTGGGAGCCAGTTAAAAAGTCTGTAACCTGTTTCCTTAAAGAAAGCCTGCTGGAGTTTGGTGTAGTGGTTAAGTGTGCGGACTCTTATCTGGGAGAACCGGGTTTGATTCCCCACTCCTCCACTTGCACCTGCTGGAATGGCCTTGGGTCAGCCATAGCTCTGGCAGAGGTTGTCCTTGAAAGGGCAGCTGCTGTGAGAGCCCTCTCCAGCCCCGCCCACCTCACAGGCTGTCTGTTGTGGGGGAGGAAGGGAAAGGAGATTGTGAGCCGCTCTGAGACTCTTCGGAGTGGAGGGCGGGATATAAATCCAATATCATCATCTTCTTCTTCTGTGTCACTCAGGGTCTTTCCTGCAGATACCTCTAGTAATTGCTAGTTTTAATACATATATATGCTTTTAAAAGCTGATTTGTACTGTCTTTATAAGTGTTCACCCTCTCGAGTGCCCTAATTAGGCAGAAAGGCCAGATACAAACGTGATACAATTGTGATGCTTAAAATTGCCTTTGGCTAACAAGGAAATTTCCCAGCATTGTTGGGATACAGCTAAATGGCAGTTGCCAAAGTTCTGCTCTGAACTTATGCACTATGACAGCACACCATAATGGATCAATGACTCTTTAAATGGTGAATGAGAGACAAAGGTGCCCTATGGATTTTCTGCATAAAGCAAAGACCTCTTTGGTTGGAAAGGAAGGCGTACACATGCAATAGCTCCGTCTGAAAGACAGAGAGATGCAAAAGAGGAGCAAAGACAGGAGAAAGAGGTGAACAAGGGGGAAACATAGCACAAGGATAACAAGATATGTGCAAAGCCTTACACCTGTTCTATAGGTCTTGTGGCCTGCCTGGAGTCTTTGTGATAGGACAGGCAATAGCTCTAAATGAACCACTACAAGAGCATGTGTCTTTCCACACAATGGTCCAGGACGAAAATAAGTAACTCTTTACTAACCAGGGTGAAAACAATTGCACCGATAGCTGCATATAGCATATGGAGCCAGTAAACCTGCAAGAGAAGAGAATCAGTGAATTGTGCTTTGAATTAACAAGTCTCCTAGGCCTCTTAACCCAGCATAAAGAGGAACAATGGCCAGCTATTAAATGCAAACAACAGAAGATATTCAGAAGGATGGAAATATTAAATTATTTCAAAAAGGGAAGTCAGCAGAGTATTGCCCATCCACAGCCTCCCAATCATAACTGAATTACCGCTGGGGCGGCCATTTGGTTATACGTATTGTTCTTTTAAATAATAATGGGGAACAATACCTATTCTGCTGCACCTGTCAGACTCAGTGACACATAAGAGTTCTATATGTCCATAGGTACACGATGCACTGGGTAGAGCTATAAGAAAACACTGAACTATCACTTTCAGAAGAACCACGAGGACTGGAATGGATCCTAGGCGCCTCAGTTTTCACTGTTAGCAAGCTTACATATTTGAAAGACAGGACAACTGCTGTGATAATCCCAGTCACCATGACAACGATGCCCAATACACAGAACAAGCCAGTACAGGATGTGAAATCCACCTGCCAATGAGAATGAAACGTGTTAAAGTTGAGGAAGGAGGATGAGAGGTAGACAACACATTACCTGGGCTGGTTCCACATGGAAGAGTTTGCTTGTTTCAGCCACTTGACCCCAACTCCCTCCCCACATCCCCAAGATGCCGCGCTGTATCCTACTCAGATCTTGAACAGACCATTCCTTCAGTAAAAAAAAACCCCTTCATTTTAAACCAGAAAAAGTTTCTTCCTGACATGACATTATCAGGATGATCTTTTTCTTGTGACCAAAGGAAAGATACAGCTTGTGTCTGAATGAAAGTAAACACTCCCTTTGTTCCCTTCCTCTGCATTTTCTCAGTGAAGTGACAAAGTTGATTTTTTTTTTTTAAATTGGGAGGAAGGAGTCAGAGCAATGCCATAGCACTGTTCCAACTATATGATGGTACAATGCCATCACTGTAATCTCTACAGGACTCCATGAGTGAGTGTAAAAATCTTTGGGTATGTCTTACCCCAGTCCTTCATAATTTGACTTGGGGGCTGGGAGGACTACTGAATACTGCAATTACACAACAAAATGGTGTGTCGTGGAAGTATACCTTCACAGGCCGATATTATTCCACTTGGAAATGCAGGTGAAGGGGACAGCTACCTTTTGTAATTGCTAAAAGCTTACATTTTAAAAAAAATGCTACTTCAGTCACATTGGCAACATGTGTCTCCATCAGATGGAGAAGCCTAGGTGCCAAAAGGGCAAGAAGGTAGTTGCACATCAGTCAAATGTGGGAATCTTTCCCCTTTCCATGCAGTAAGACAGGGGTGTCAGACATGTGGCCTGGGAGCCGAATCAGGCCCTCAGAGGACTCTTATCAGGCCCCCGAGCAACAGGCTCTCATTTGCTTCCTTCTCCCTTTCTCTTGCTTCCTTCTGCATAACAGTTTGCTTTGCCAGGCTTGCTCAATCACACATGAGCTAGAGAGCGAAGTCTCTATTTTCTCCATTGGCTGAGGCTCCTCCCTTGAGGAGCAAGGGGGGAGGAAGAGTTTGCTTTGCCAGGCTCTCTCAATTGCACAACAGCGCTACTGAGCCAAGCCTCTCTTCCTTCTATTAAGCAATATAAGATAACCACCAGAAGCAATAAAATTTTCACGCAAAGCGTGTAAATATGAGTTTGAAGTGAAGTTCAACAAAAACAGAACTAGGGAACACTGAACAGTCTTGAAATTTTTCCCACAAAGTCTCTCAACAGTCACAAAGAATGATAGCCTCTGAAAATAGGACTTAATGAACACGTCGGTGAAGTCTTTTAATTTCTTAGTGTTCCACTCATGATGGTGCGGAGAGAATAAGGAACCGCTTTTAAAAGGACTCCTCACAGTTTCAATAGTTAGTTCTTCCTCAGCCTCTTTCTCCCGACGTAACATGGAGCCACAGCTCTACTCTTTACAACAGCTCTAACCGATAGCAGCAAATTAGAGCATGTATGGATCCATGTCGTAAAGAGTAGAGCTGTGGCTCCGTGTAACGTTGGGAGAAAGAGGCTGAGGAAGAACTAACTATTGAAACCATGAGGAGTCCTTTTAAAAATGGTTCCTTATTCTCTCTGCACCATCATGAGTGGAACACTAAGAAATTAAAAGACTTCACCCGCGTCTTCATTAAGTCCTTCATTAAGGCTATCATTCTTTGTGACTGTTGAGAGACTTTGTGGGAAAAATTTCAAAAATGTTCAGTGTTCCTTAGTTCTGTTTTTGTTTAACTTCACTAAAAACGCATATTTACACGCTTTGTGCGAAAGTTTTATTGCTTCCGGTGTTATCTTATATTACTTATCTTCACACCGGTTCCAGTTGTATTTGCTATCTCTTCCTTCTATTGGCTGAAGCTCCTCTCCCTCCTGGCCCCCTGGGAAAGGAAGGAAAGTGCCAGAGCTTCCTTTGCCCAGTTCCCTGGATCCCATGGGAGAGATACAAAGAAAGCACCTTTAAGACCAATGAGTGCTAACGTTTTAAGCATGTTTTATTTTTATTTTATTTTTTTAAAAAATCTTTAATTGTGTTTATCTGGGTCCTTTATAAAGTTTTATATCTCTGCTACCTAATCTTAAATAAGTACACATACTGCCTGGCCTCACATGGTCTCATTTATGTCACATCCAGCCCTCATAACAAATGAGTTCGACAACCTTGCACTAAGATATGAAAGGGATAGTGAGGGACAGAAGTCTGGTGAGCAAACCCCGCCCCCCCCAAAAAGTGGTCTGGTTGCGGGTATGGGCATTCTGGTGTGTAGAAGATTAAGAGTAATCCTTGCAGAGATGCTGCCCCTTTGGGTTGAAGAGGATCTTACGCAGCCCAGAGGTGTAGCTCAAATAGGAACTAATTCATTCACCAGAAAGTTGGGGGAAGAACCTCAAGCTATTCCTAGGCAGCGCTACAAATACCATGCCCTCCCAAAGGAAAAAAAAGACAGAGAATCATGCTGGTGACACAGCAGTGGTGTGTGTGAGTGCCGTGTGCATCTGGTGCGAAAGAGAAACCATGGCTAACAATGGTGAAAATGGCTTAGTCTATGCTGTCTGGAATCTCCCTTGCAAATGTGTACATGCAAATCATACTGTTTTAAGGACAAAGTACATCACCTTTGTCTGGAAGCAGAAGACGGTGACTGCTACGGCCACTACAGCTGTTATTATCATGGCAAGGAGAACAGCTTTTGTATCATACATGCTGCAAAGAAAAAGTTAAATATTCCATTGGAGCTCTGAAACACTAGAAAGAAAGAAAGAAAGAAAGAAAGAAAGAAAGAAAGAAAGAAAGAAAGAAAGAAAGAAAGAAAGAAAGAAAGAAAGAAAGAAAGAAAGAAAGAAAGAAAGAAAGAAAGAACTTATTTTTTTAAAAAACCTTCATCAGCAGTAGTTTGAGAAATCAAAATGACAACATTGCAAAGACTGAGTAATTTTGAATATTGTCTTGGTATTTACTATTCAAAAGCATCACATACATCACCCTGTTTTCAATGCATCCTTTAGCATGTGAGTTTTCCCTTTCTATAATGAATCAAGCAATATTAGCGCTGACTGTTTTAATGTTTTAATTTAAACATGATCTAATTAATATGTTGAATTAATCTGTTGAAATGTTATTGTGATTTTATTGGTTGTGAGTCGCCCTGAGCCTGCTTCAGCGGGGAGTACGGGATATAAGTCTAATAAACCATAAACCATGAATAATTTTGTCTTTAGGAAGCCACACAGATCTCAACTGAATTTTCTGCTAATTTTATTTTTGATCTTAGCCTATGTCATTCTGGTGTTATGCTGCACTTGACAGAAGTATTGGACTGCTCCTTAATATGAATACTACCACATATTAGTAACTGCAAAAATGGCATGAGACAATTCAAGGTGAAATCTCTCTGATTTCAATTGCACTTTCTTTCAAGCAAAGTACTGTACGAACTTCAAGTAGGGAAACTCTCCCTCACCACCTCTTCTTCAAAGCAAGGAATGGGGAGATTTTCATTTCTGGACGATTTACACATTTCCCAATTTAGACTGGAATGGGGCTAAAACGAGAATATTAGCTGTAAACTGAAAAAATCCAGTAAATTCTCAAACAGAGCAACAGATGATACAGTGGAGGAAGCTGGATTTGGTCCGAGTGGTTTTGATCAACAGGCGTCATGGTAAGTTTATATAGCATGAGCAGTTCTCTCATATGCCTGCTGTGAGAATTGCTGATTAAATAACATTTATGACACTGTGATACTACCTGGTTTTCCAGTTATGAACCTAAAGGGAGGAAGGGAACAGCACCTGCAAATATGGAACTTTCCCCCATATATGGGAAGAGGCATGGCCTGTTCCCACAACCCTTTACTCGGAATGGCTCTCTATGTCGAGGTGGTTGCAGAAGGAGGGACAAAGGGGAGGAATGTCTTTAGTAGCTGCACTGTCTTTTTGAGGATCTCTCCGTTTTGTGCTATTTTCTTTTGGATATCAGTGATACTGTCTTTCAAAAAGCCAAAGAACTTACCAGGGTTGGCAACCTCCAAGAGGTTAATTAACAAGGAGAAGTCACTCTGGAATCTACATTAAAACACAACCTTAAGGTTATAGCGACAAAATAACATGTAATAGGTAACATATAACAGTGTAATGTACAGTCCCAAATGAACAAAAAAGCCTTAGCAACGTCCCTAAGTGGCTCAGTGAGCATGAGCCGCTTATGGAATAATTTCATTGGAGACGTTTGGTCCCTATGTGAATTGTTGTTGAATAAGATATTTGTTATCGTTTGTCATTGTGGAATATCCCTTGTTGATAAAGGACTGATACAGGTGTGGCAGAAGTCGACGAACTGTCCAAGGGTTTTTCCTTTCCATTATTATTGGGGATTGTTCCTCTCCACTACTGAGAGGAGAGCCAGTTTGGTGTAGTGGTTAAGTGTGCGGACTCTTATCTGGGAGAACCGGGTTTGATTCCCCACTCCTCCACTTGCACCTGCTGGAACGGCCTTGGGTGAGCCATAGCTCTGGCAGAGGTTGTCCTTGAAAGGGCAGCTGCTGTGAGAGCCCTCTCAGCCCCACCCATTTCACAGGGTGTCTGTTGTGGGGGAGGAAGGTAAAGGAGATTGTGAGCCGCTCTGAGACTCTGTCCTTGAAAGGGCAGCTGCTGTGAGAGCCCTCTCAGCCCCACCCATCTCACAAGGTGTCTGTTGTGGGGGAGGAAAGGAAAGAGATTGTGAGCCACTCTGAGACTCTTCGGAGTGGAGGGTGGGATATAAATCCAATATCTTCTTCTACCTCACAGGGTATCTGTTGCGGGGGAGGAAAGGAAAGGAGATTGTGAGCCGCTCTGAGACTCTTCGGAGTGGAGGGCGGGATATAAATCCAATATCTTCTTCTTCTTCTTCTTCTACTGAGGAATATACGGTGGAATCATTGATTTTGAAGAGTTTCATTACATTTTAGATTTACCTGGTTCCCTTGGGGAAACTGTGAAAAAGGACTTCCATTTATGACAATAGTTACAGACATTGCTAAGGCTTTTTGTTCATGTATGTGGGGCTGTACATTACACTGTTATATGTTACATATTACATGTTATTTTGTCACTATAACTTTATGGTTGTGTTTTAATGATAACCTCCAGGTCGTGGCTAGAGATTTACTGGGATTACAACAGGGTTCCAGGAGACAAGAGATCTGTTCACATAGAGAAAATAGGTGCTTTGGAAAGTGGACTCTATGGCATTATACTTACTAAAGTCCCTCCCCTCCCCAAATTTCAGCCTCCTCTGACTCTACCCCCAAAATCTCCAGATATTTCCCAACTGAGAGCTGGCAGTCCTAGAACGTACTTTGCTTTGCTGCTGCTGTTTTGTTGTTTATTGATTTACGTGTATGGCGCTTTATTTTTGGGGGTGTCTTTTTATTCAGTCTTTTGTTCAAGCAGCTCAGGGAAGCATACATGCATTTCTCACCTTTTTTTCCACACAACCACCCTGTGGGGTATGTTAGGCTGATGAAAAATAACTAGCCCAAGGCCACCCAATAAATTTCATGACAAATGGGACTTTGAACCTAGGTGTACTCAGTCCTAGTACAATGCTCTATCCACGGCACCACACTGACTTTTATAATTTGCTAGGGGAATTACTGAACTAAAATTACAAGGGTCTGAGTGTGGGAATATGTGCCACAATGGTCCCCTTTCATCTATAGTTAGGCTTCCCAATCCCCAGATCCCAGAGGGGGATCCCCCGGTTTTACAGGCTTCCCCCCTCCCCCAGCCAGCTGGCCAGCGGGGGAAGCCCCGCCCCCAGAGCCATCATGCACCTCCATGAACGATTCCCATAGGGAATGATGGGGAATTGATCCGCGGGTATCAGGGGCTCTGGGGGGGCTGTTTTTTGAGATAGAGGCACCAAATTTTCAGTATAGCATCTAGTGCCTCTCCCCAAAATACCTCCCAAGTTTCAAAAAGATTGGACCAGGGTGTCCAATTCCATGAGCCCCAAAAGAAGGTGCCCCTATCCTTCATTATTTCCTATGGAAGGAAGGCATTTAAAAAATTGTGCAGTCCCTTTAAATGTGATGGCCAGAACTCCCTTGAAGTTCAATTATGCTTGTCACACCCTTGCTCTCGGCTCCGCCCCCAATGTCTCCTGGCTCCACCCCCAAAACTCCTGTCTCCACCCCCAAAGTCCCCAGATATTTCTTAAATTGGACTTGGCAACCCTATCTATAGTATAGCATTCTGTGGAATACTACACAGCCATGGCCTAATCAAGCCTGTGTCCAAAACTTAAACCACCAGTAGTAGAATTTGCTTAGGAAAAGAACTTGTTACAAGTTTTATGAAAATTATTTGCTCTGGCTCCCAAAACTAGGATCTTTCTCCCCCAACTGTTCTATTTTATGACGGCTGGATTTTAGCTGCTGGGCATTCTTGCCTTCTTTAATGAATGGATACTTGTTTAATACAATCCTAACAAAGCTTCCCACTGAACAGATATTCAGAATAACCCTTCTAACAGGGAGCTCAGAGTTTAACTGCTTGAGAACAAGTCAAAAGAATATTAAGTGAAGAAACTTGTGTACATTACCTAGTAATGGTGCCAGTCATGAATCCCATGGCCAATGTCTAGATATAAACAGACAAGAACAATGACCAAAAGATCACAGTCTCCTGCCATATCACATTTGTCACCACAATCTTCAATATCCTGCACATGCCCATTCAGCCAAATAGGGTTTAGTTTTATACCAGGGATGCCCAAGGTAGTACATGTAGGTGCCATGGTGTCTGCTAACAGTTTTTTTTGTGCCTGTCAAGTGTTTTTAGAAAGTGGGTGGGGCCAGGTGGGGATTTTCCCCAACAAGGCTTCTGATTGGCTTCGGTAGCGGAAGGTGCTGTCAAGTCACAACTGACTGATGGCCGTAGGGTTTTCAAGGCAACAGATATCCGGAGTGTCAGTTATATGCAAAGCCTTGACAGTTTCTAGCACATGCTGGGAAAGTGAAACTGATCTGCCAGGGAGATCATCTAAGTGACAGAAGGTGGCTGGTTGCCAGATTGCATCAGCCTGAGCAAAGTCAGCATGACTCAGCAGGAAGCTGATTGGTTACCTGGCTGGACTTGATGTATAAATGTACAAAGACACTTTACTGTGAGTGGGATATGTATGGTGGAGAGCAGCGGAGCACTTTGTCGGATTGGAGAGCGGAGGTGTAAATAAATTGTATATAGTGGTTTTAACACTACTGTGTGCAAGCCCGCATTCTTTGTGTCACCCTCACTAAGCACAGGCGCATCAACAGGGTTTGCCATTACCTGCCTCTGCAATGCAACCCTGATATTCCTTGGTGATCTCCCATTCAAATACTTAACAGGGTAGACCCTGCTTCTCTTCAGAGATCTGATGAGATTGGGCTAACCTGGACAGGCCAGGGCCTGATCGGTTGTACAGATTTAATTTTTTTTTTTTTGCATTGATAGCATTTACCACTATAGCACAAGGATCTTTAACGTACGACTAAAGATAAGCTGCATAGCCATTTTGTGGCTGTGCCCACCATCCTATGTTGGAATTCCAAAGCTGCCCACAGGCTCAAAAAAGCTAGGGACCCCTGTAATATACACACATCTGGGAGGATTTCTGTCTTTCATAATTTCTTCTCGCTACTGATCTTACAAAATAAGTTCATTCAAAACACAATTGACAGAATCCCATACCAAGGCACCGTTGCCAACTTCTGATGACAACGTGAACCACACAGAGAGTGATCCAAGTCTGAGTCCAGTGACACCTTTAAGACCAACACAATTTTACTCAAGGTATAAGCTTACATGCACTTATTCAGATACAACTAAATGAAATCCTCAGCCCATACACATAGGTAGAGGGTGAGCAGTAAATTAACATCTACCATAATAAAATGTTAACAGATTCAAAAACCAAACAGGAATAACACTATGGTTTGTATGATTATCATTTGTTTGGGTTCAATCTGGGGGGGGGGAAACACAGTGTTTTCTTTATCTTTACGGGACGTCATCTCCAAACAATAAATCTCATTGACTGAATAGCCCCAAGTTTGTTTAGCACAACAATTAAAACTGCTTCAAAATGTGACACAGGAGATACTGACCACTGGGAACAATCTGGTAAGGAAGGGTAAGTTCTTCATAACCACACACACTGTCCCTAGATCTAGACAAGGGTATACATCGAAAACAACCAATAGATTTGATATAAGCAAAATGGTTTGAAATTCAAATCACCTGTGGGGAATTGAATGTAAGCAGATTGTCTAACAAATTGCTTTGGAGTTCTGGCAATTTTTCTACTTTTTCTTTTTTTTTTTTTAATAAAAAAAAATTAAGAAATTCAAACAGCCAAAGCACATTCTCCAGCTTCTTGGTGCTCATTCAAAATATTTCGTTGCCACATGACAGAAAGTTTCATACGATTGCATTACTCTCAATCCAAGTACAGCAAAACATTAACTTACAAAGACAGACAGAAGGATGATGTTCCATGGGAAGCGTCTCCTGAAGAGCAAATGGTAACATTTCAGAGGGGTGCCATTTTGGAACAAGTGTTACAAGCAGATCTGCCCAGTGCTATCTAGCCATCTGCCACCAGAAGTGACAAATCAAAATGACATCCCGGCACCCCATGCTAGGCTGATGTACCATCTCTTTTTTAAATGACAACAATAAGAAGCAGAGAAATAGCATGCTACCTATTGTTTCATGGCAAGTGTGACAGCACTTCCCAACTGCTCAAAAAGGAATTCTTTACACCTCTAATTCCCATCAATCTGTCCCCCACATTTTCAAAACCATTCTGTAACCATTAGGGTTTGTAGAATCTTTCGGGATCAAGTGCCGTGTTCTACTGGAGAAAGTTTTCCTTCCAGACGTTTCGTTCTCAGCTGCGGAGAACATCCTCAGTGGCGTTGCAGCCGGAGCAGGCGCTCTGACCTTCTTGGCTGCTGTGCATTGAGTGAGGCCAGGGCTGCTCTCAACACACCCCCTCCAGCCTAGAAATAGCAGCTCTCCAGCAGCCCTGGCCTCACTCAATGCACAGCAGCCAAGAAGGTCTGAGCGCCTGCTCCGGCTGCAACGCCACTGAGGATGTTCTCCGCAGCTGAGAACGAAACGTCTGGAAGGAAAACTTTCTCCAGTAGAACACGGCACTTGATCCCGAAAGATTCTACAAACCCTAATGACGTTACCAGCCATGAAAACTTGAAATCTTTGATAACATTCTGTAACCTTACACGCCTGGCAGCTACCCATCTGCAAGGAATCAAAGAAAGGGGCTTTCTGGGAAGGGTTACACTTTGCAATCTTTCTGGATTGCCTGACTGCCGCATGCAGCCAACCCAGTCATTTGCTCTTGGTATTTGGCATCACAAGTTAGTAAGCATACTCACCGTGGGCCTTCACAGCATGCCAATACCAGATAAGTGACCAGGAATACAGCACTAGGGGAAGGAAGAGAGATGATTTTTTTTAAACAACTGTAGTGAGATCACAGGGATCCCCCCATTCCTGAGGGGAGGGACGGTGGCTCAGTGGTAGAGCATCTGCTTGGGAAGCAGAAGGTCCCAGGTTCAATCCCCGGCATCTCCAACTAAAAAGGATCCAGGCAAAGAGGTGTGAAAAACCTCAGCTTGAGACCCTGGAGAGCCGCTGCCAGTCTAGCTAGAGGCTGTGGCTCAGTGGTAGAGCATCTGCTTGGTAAGCAAAAGGTCCCAGGTTCAATCCCTGGCATCTCCAACTAAAAAGGATCCAGGCAAAGAGGTGTGAAAAACCTCAGCTTGAGACCCTGGAGAGCTGCTGCCAGTCTAGCTAGAGGCTGTGGCTCAGTGGTAGAGCATCTGCTTGGGAAGCAGAAGGTCCCAGGTTCAATCCCTGGCATCTCCAAAAAAGGTCCAGGCAAAAAGGTGTGAAAAACCTCAGCTTGAGACCCTGGAGAGCCACTGCCAGTCTGAGTAGACAAGGGTCTGAGTGGACCGAGGGTCTGATTCAGTATAAGGCAGCTTCATATGTCCATATGACGTGATATACTGACTAAGAGCACTCTAAAGATGCCATCAGGGTTTGTAATTTTTTACTGTACTTGATTTTATATATATGTATTTTTTACTGTTGTACATTACACTGAGCCTGGCGCTAGCCAGCATAGGGTGATTCATTAAATGATGATGATAATAATAATAATAATAATAATAATAATAATAATAATAATAATAATAATAATAATAATAATAATAATAATAATAATATCAAAGCACTCCTGTCCTCCCAAACACATAAACATGGGATTTCAGATGTACAAGAATTAGCCTATGAAAATTTCTGGGTCCTCTAGTAGCTAAATGGCCCACAGAGAGTGTGTTATTGGCATATAGAGTCCGTTAGGGTACTTTGGCACACCAGTTCTTAGCGTTGCTCCTGACATCTCAAGAAAATTAGTCTTTTTGGTTTTTTCTCTACACATCCCATCCAAGCAGAGCTGAGCCTGTCCATCATCACTGTTCCTGCTGCAATCTGTGTGTCACCAGATCTGTATTCAGGAGAGAGGTGGATCTCTTTAAGGTTGTTTCTCCTTTTGCACAACACAGGTGATTTGCAACTCAATCCTAGGCAAAAGTAAGGCCCAGTGAATTCAGTGGTACTTTCTCCCAGAAACTCAAAGGCAGGGTCACTTCAGTGGCCCTTCAGACACCCACAGACACTTGGCAGCTGCCCAGAAGGAAGGAAAAGGCAATACTCACTAAGACACATAATACACAGCAATATTCCTTCGCACAAAACTGCTTACAGGGGTGCTGTGGAGAGAGAAGTAGATATGAAACAGGAAAGAGTATTTATTGTACATCCACCGTTTGGGTAAAAAACATTTCTTCACATTTCAGTCTAAAGACAACAAACAAAAACTGTCCCTTCCTTTTAAATTCCTTTTAAATTGGCTCTGTGCAATTAATCCAGACACTGAAAAGAGATATGCAACTCCTGTTCGAAAAGCGTTTAAAACATATGTGGATGGAACCAGTATTCTAAAGAAGAGAGATTCACTGATCTTTCCTCTTGCTTCGCACGAAAGCACAAGGTTCCAGTGACATACGCACCACTCCCTACTTTCTCAAAGTAATCCAGTGATGTGGAGGGAAGCCCTCTACAGGAATAAGATAGAAGTGACTGGGAAGATGTCTACCACACTGCTGTCCACAGAGAGTTGCCAAATGTAGTTATGATCACATAGCAGAAAATTCCAGTCATCACAGAGTTTAAGTGAACCAGGAACATAGTTAAATTTCTGGTGTTTTTCCAAAGTTTATGACAACTGCTACGCTAATCATGACTGCAGTACTTGAGTGGCAATATTTTATAGGGAGGAGTAGGGTTTACAAATGGAAAAATTTTCCAAAAGAAGATAGAACTTTAATCTGGTACTTGCTCTCAGCTGCTAGGACATTGTATACGCAGTTGTGGCAGCAAGAAAAAATACCAGAGAAATGGGATTGGATTGTAAAAGTTATGACATGGAGTGAAATGGACAAGTTAACGAGAACCTTAAGAGACTATGATTTAGAAGTATTTGAGATGGAGTGGGAAAAGTTCAGAAGATACGTAGAAAAAGAGTGGAAAATAAAAGGACATTGGACAATTTTTGATAATGACTAAGTACAAGAGGGAGGAGGATATTAATTTTGGTTCTTATTAATTAAGGGTACCTTTAATATTAAGATTTTAACACCGGCGGGGGTCAAGTAACGGGGGGAGGGGTGGGTAGAAAGTAATATATGGGATAGATTAAAAAAAAGTAATTATTAATGATGTAAGAAATTGAAATTTATTACCATACGTTACTAATAAAATTGTTTGAAATCAATATTTTATAGGGAGGAGTTGTGGCTCAGTGATAACCCATCTGTTTTAAATGTAGAATGCTCCAGCTTTAATCCCTGGCATCTCCAGTTTAGCAGACCAGGGAGCATGACACGTGAAAGACTTTGCCTGAGTTTCTGGAGAGCTGCTGCCAATCAGAGTACCAATGGTCTGATTTAGTATAAGGCAGATTCATGTGTTTGCGGGTGTGTTCAGTTAAAATAATTAAAAGGTTTCTGATCAATTAAATGTGCTTCCCGATTAGTCAAGTAGCAGATTTTGATGGTGCTACACTGTCAACATTTGCTACTTGAGTGTAGCACCCAGTACTTAGAGAAATTTGAGTGCCATCTTAGAAGGTTCTCTGCTAGCTGATAAAGTGAGGGGGGGGGGGAGAAAGAACCATCCAAAATAAAATTTACATACCTTTCCCCCTTCAGAACTATTGCAATAATTATATGAAAATATATGCAGATTAGATTAATTGGTTGAAATTTATATGATTAATCAACTAAGATTTTATTAATAAGGATGACAACACTCGGTGGTAACTATGATCACAGTGTTTGATTGCTAGAAACACTGCATAAGAACATAAGAGAAGCCATGTTGGATCAGGCCAATGGCCCATCCAGTCCAACACTCTGTGTCACATAAGAACATAAGAGAAGCCATGTTGGATCAGGCCAATGGCCCATCCAGTCCAACACTCTGTGTCACATAAGAACATAAGAGAAGCCATGTTGGATCAGGCCAATGGCCCATCCAGTCCAACACTCTGTGTCACATAAGAACATGAGAGAAGCCATGTTGGATCAGGCCAATGG
Source organism: Heteronotia binoei (assembly GCF_032191835.1). NCBI lineage: Eukaryota > Metazoa > Chordata > Lepidosauria > Squamata > Gekkonidae > Heteronotia > Heteronotia binoei. Next base: position 177,538,551 of record NC_083243.1, on the reverse strand, counting down.
CCCATCCAGTCCAACACTCTGTGTCACATAAGAGAAGCCATGTTGGATCAGGCCAATGGCCCATCCAGTCCAACACTCTGTGTCACACAGTGGCCAAAAATTTTTATATATATATATACACACATACATACATACACATACATACATACACATATACACACTGTGGCTAATACCCACTGATGGACCTCTGCTCCATATTTTTATCTAAACCCCTCTTGAAGGTGGCTATGCTTGTGGCCACCACCACCTCTTGTGGCAGTGAATTCCACATGTTAATCACCCTTTGGGTGAAGAAGTACCTCCTTTTATCCGTTTTAACCCGACTGCTCAGCAATTTCATCGAATGCCCATGAGTTCTTGTATTGTGAGAAAGGGAGAAAAGTACTTCTTTCTCTACTTTCTCCATCCCATGCATTATCTTGTAAACCTCTATCATGTCACCCCGCAGGCGACGTTTCTCCAAGCTAAAGAGCATTTTCTGCTTCCAGGTTACGTCCGGCTTTTTCTTCACTTCACAACACAGGAGACTTACACACCACCAATTCCAACAGTGATTGCCCTCTTGTCCTTTCCTATATGTATTTTAGATAACCATATGAACTTTAAATGGTGATGACTGAACAAGTTGCAACACTGTTGTGTGGCTAAGGGGACGATGGGTATGAGATATGAGAGATTCAGGTAATCAGTGCTATGCCCTGCTGGTTTCTGCTACAGATGTTAAGAACTTACTTTTCAAACTCTGATTCTTACCTTTTCAGGCTCCTTTACTGTTAACATTTTTAAAACTGTATGAGCCATCGAAACCATTATAATGAATAGAGCCAGAAGACAAACACACACAGAGTTGGAAAGCTTACTCCAGTTGCCTACATTGTTTGGTGTGAACCTAAAGTGGAGACACAACCAATCCCTCCCCACTGGGAGCATTTGCAAAAGAGGCACACTTTTTGTTCCATCACAGGGTACCAATTCCAGTCAACAGTAATTCCTTAATGGATCTAAAATCGCTGATCAAACAGTGGTAATAACCATGCTAACTCCAGGAAAATTAATACCGCTGATGGAAAATGAGTGTCCTGAATTTCTGCACGGAAAAATATATATCATTTTAGTAGGATGCCTTTCTTTTTTATCACAACTGGGAAACAAGAAACAAACTTACACAAAGGTGAAAATAGCGATGATGCCCACAGTCATGAGCAGCTGCACTGAGATGATGCCATAAACCTGGATAGGAAGACATGGTGTTAGTGCAGGGGTACGTAAATGCACATGGGAAACTATCATAGACATTAGAGCTGGATTAAAGGGCATTCACCCCGTTTATTTAATTTATATGCAGAGTACATCCTGCGGAATGCCAGCCTGGATGAAGCACAAACTGGAATTAAGATTGCCGGGGAAAATATCAACAACCTCAGATATGCAGATGACGCCACTCTAATGGCAGAAAGTGAAGAGGACCTAAAGAACCTCTTGTTGAGGGTGAAAGAGGAGAGAGCACAAAAGTAGGCCTGAAACTCAACATCAAAAAAACTAAGATCACGAATTTGAGCAGACTTCGGAGGATGGTGGAAGACAGGAGGGCCTGTCATGACTTTGCCCATGGGGTCGCAAAGAGTTGGATTTGACTGTGTGACTGAACAACAAAAAGCACATTCCCACAGATTTTAATCTCACTTAGGCATTCAGAGATAGGCACATTACACAAGTGCCGTTTCCTTTGCCTTTGAGTCATCCAAGCCCACTGAAAGGGGAACTTTCAAAAATGAATCAATATTATTTGTTATCATATTGATAATCCAGTTGCCATTTTCCCACAACGGTCCCCATTCTGATGCCTCTGTGTAGTCATAGTTCATTCCTTTCCCCATAATAGGGTAGCACAACTCCTGTAGCAGTGCCACAAGAAACTCTGTCACAGACAGACCCCTTTTTTCCCATATTTGTCTGATAGATTTCCTCTGTGATGGCCTAGAACATATTTTTTGCCCGACTCTTGGCCTTACTTAGTGGTACAACATTTACTAAAAGTTTGTTATTTGTTATTCAACAAAATCCTTGCTAGCAGGCAGAAAAACAATATCTAGATCCAAGCCATTAGATCTGACTAGAACCAAGTCTCTCGTTGGAGGAGACTCATGTAAAAATGAGCCATAATAAGAACAGTTTTGTTTAATGTGGAATGTTGTTCTGAGCCCTACAAAAAGTGAAGCAAAAATGAATACCCTTGAGAAATATTCAGAGGGAAATGTCATGTAATACCTTGAAAGAGCTATCTTGCAAGAGCCTGCTTGCTTGCCATCCTTAACTACGCTGTGCAAAGTCCTTTTTGCTGTCTCTCTCTCTCTCTCTCAGCTTGACTTCGCGAACGAAGATTTAAGAAGGGTGCAGTAGTCCACGTCTGCTGCAGGCTCGCTGGTGGCTGACAAGATCAATGCGGGACAGGCAGATCCGGCCACAGTGGCTGCAGGGAAAAGTCTGATTTGGGGTTGGTGCTGTAGCAGTGCGATTCTTCCACAATCTCCTTTTGTCCTCAAGACCAGCTATGCGTGCGTTCTCAAAGGAAGAGACAGCCTGGTGGATGGTGTGCCTCCATGCTTTGCGATCTGAGGCTAGGTCAGACCACTGGTGATGGTTGATGCGACAGGTGCCAAGGGATTTCTTCAAGGAGTCCTTGTACCTCTTCTTTGGTGCCCCTCTATTTCGATGGCCGGTGGAAAGTTCGCCATACAGAGCAATCTTGGGAAGGCGGTGGTTTTCCATCCTAGAAATATGCCCTGCCCAGCGCAGCTGCGTCTTCAACAGCAGTGCCTCGATGCTTGTAACCTCTGCCCGCTTGAGGACTTCAGTGTTGGTCACAATAATTTTTTAAAAGACACACATTTGACTGGAACAACTTTATTTTACTTTTGTCAGAGCATATGCTTACAGAAAAACATTTCTCCTTTGGGTGGAAAAAAGGTTTAACCAGACATTGGTAATCAGACATGGGTTAATTTAGGTGTCATAACTTTGGGTTGTTAAGCCTCCCCATAAAGGGTGTCCTCTGCAACCATTTCCCTGTGGAGCATCAAGACCTGCTCCTTGAAGATGTCTTCTTTTACATACAAGGGCGAACTGTGCTATCACAGATTCTACTTTCCTCAGAGGAAGCCACCGGAAAAGCAGAAATCACAATAGAGACCTCACAGCACTGATGGCTCAAGGTTACCTTGCGGATGAAAGCATGTCGAACTTTCTTGTTGTCCCAGCCTGTTGGACTGAAATGCCCATACTCTTCCCTGCCACTGCTGCCAGACCTGTCACCTGTCAAGACAAAGTCAGTGTGTTGGTATTGACCTTTAAAACAACGAAACAGTTTGAGATCAGGATACTTCAATGGTTGCCTTCGTCAACAGGAACCTGGGAATGGCTAGAGAAGTTCCATTTCCCATTCCACCACCATTAGAAACAGGCCCAAAGCCGCATGGCTGACATGGGGGCCCAATACCCTTAAATACACTATCTCTGTTCTCTAAATTCCAACTTTCTTTTTAAAAAAAGAAAACAAAACAAAGCCTATAGCAGCTCCTTTCGTTACAGATATGTCAAGGGAAATCTTAAGTCATTTTTTATCCAATTTCTTTGCAAAGGATATGGAAGTGAAACCCCTATAATGGTGCTGTAGCTGGTTCTCATTTTGTCAGCTAATCCTTCATTAGCTGCACTCAGGTTCTAGTGCTGTCCTCCTACGTGGACCCCTTAAATGTGCTCCCCACAACTTCTGGACATCAGAAACTTGGATCACATATGTAGACTGACATTAAAACTAGGCCTCTGACATAGGAAGGCATTTCCCAGGATGCTCTCAGATGGGAATACCTCAACTTCCTTAATGATCCAAAGAGTACATCAAGGTCTTTGCTTATACTTCCAGAACATACATATGAACATATGAAGCTGCCTTATACTGAATCAGACCATTGGTCCATCAAAGTCAGTATTGTCTTCTCAGACTGGCAGCGGCTCTCCGGGGGCTCAAGCTGAGGTTTTTCACACCTATTTGCCTGGACCCTTTTTAGTTGGAGATGCCGGGGATTGAACCTGGGACCTTCTGCTTCCCAAGCAGATGCTCTACCACTGAGCCACCGTCCCTCCCCATTCCCATTCCCATGGCCACAACTAACCACCCAAGTTTTTGGGACAATTATCTAGGCTCTTAATTTCATCTCCATAACCTGAATCTTCTGCATAACTCAATGGTGGTCCAGATCCTAACTTTGCCAACTTATTTACCAACCAAAATGTGACCCAAAATTCAACAATGGCATGGGATGATGTTTCCTATTTGGTGGGTCAGGACCCAATCCCGGCCCATAGGGCACTCCTTACCGGGCCACAAAAGAAGCCCTAGGTAGCCCCGCCCCCAGCAGCCTCTTCCGGCTGAGCTGCCCTGTGTTTTGCACACCCCAACGAGCAGCTCAGGCCCCCAACTTCCCCAAGTGTAGCTGTGTGTTACAGTAAGTGCAGGGGTGGGAGAGGCTGGGTGGAGAGGGCTGTGCCTTCTGTGCAAACTGAGCATTGGCCCCGCTGGGCTTCCCTGTGCTGCGGGGTGGTCCAGTAGGGTGTGGGGGTTGCAAAGAGGCCTCCTCAAGAGAGCGTCTCCATGCAAACTGGGCGATCAGGCCCCGCTGGGCTTCCCCGCGCCGCGGGAAGGTTGATTGGGGTGTGGGGTTTCAGGGAGGCCTCCTCAAGAGAAGGATCCCCAGTGAGAGTTCATTCCACCAGGTAGGGTCCCAGCTTGAAAAGGCCCTGGTCCTCATTGAAGCCAACTGGGCATCTTTAGGACCAGGGATGAGAAGATGTTGTGTGGATGATCCCAAAGCCCAAGGGGGGGGGGCTCATATGGGGAGATATGCAAAGATATGCAGGCCCCAGGGCCTTAAAAGTTAAACATTCCACTCCCCGATTTTACTTCAGACACTTCTCATTTACCTTGGCCTCTTTGTTATCATAGCTGTACATGAAAAGTTGGATCACAGATATTTTTAGAAATCTAATTGTGGGCTTAATTTTTTTTATTGTTGCATCCTTCCTTTTCTCTGTATTTTTGAATTCAACTAATTGCTTATATTTCAATTGTTACATATTAATTTTTTTTCCCTTTTATGACTGGCTGATATAAACAGAGTTTTCTCCACTGTAATGAATCTGCCTAGATGTTGCATCAGGCACGTAGAAGTTTTTATACTTGTCTTTCATAGCCAATTCACAACAACCACACAAGACTATACTCCACAGGACTGCAACAGAAAAAAATAATTCTGAAGACAATACTGAAGTGATATCTTCATTTGTTATCAGGACATTCAGAAACTGGTGTACTTTTACTGGAATTTTGCACTGTATATAGAGATGGTTTGCGCTGTATATTATACCAATTTGTTTTTACATATTTAGGGACAATTTCTCTTTTTCTTTCCTTTTCTTTCTGTGGTCTCTGATACTCAGTACCTTTTGTGGATTCTTACAGGTCTCTCCTCTTTTTCGCTCTTGCGACAAAAGAGGCAAAGACAAGGTATATCACTCTGACTGGGAGTATATACAAGAGAAATTAGTAGGATTGCCAGCAGGGGATTGTGGGGGTGGGGGGTGGGGGTGGGGGGTGGGGATGGGGATGGGGGTGTAGAGTTGTTAGATTCATGCTGAGAAACTCCTCGAGATTTCGGAATGAAGCCTGGGAAGGACAGGGACATCGGTGGGGTGCAATGCTATAGAAACTACCCTCCAAAGCATCCATTTTCTGCAGGGGAACTGGTCTCTGCAGTCTGGAGATGAGCTGTCATTCCAGGTGATCCCCATGTGTAAATGGCTTGAATCCACATTAGGGATTGGATCACAGCATTTCCACGGAGGAGAAATTTCTGCCTGCAGAGCACCACTTTCTCACCTTTCCTGTTGCAACTATGCCAGAACGCATCACACTACCATACTGCTATTCTTGGGGGTTCCTGTCGCTCGGTTAGCAGTATTTTGGGTCGTAGCAGAAAGAAAGAAGTGGGAGTCACACACTGCGAGCAGAAATCCTTCCTTCCATGAAATACTGCACTGATCCACGCCTGAGTAATCTTGAAGACAGTGATTCTGACCCAAGCCGAACGAGTTGTTTAACCCACCACTGAGGCTAACGGGCCCCTGCTCTTCAGAACAAAGATAGACTCTTGACTAGGGTTGCCAATCCTCAGGTGGGGGCAGGGGATCCCCCGGTTTGGAGGCCCTCCCCCCCGCTTCAGGGTCGTCAGAAAGCGGGGGGGAGGGGAGGGAAATGTCTGCTGGGAACTCTGTTATTCCCTATGGAGATTTATTCCCATAGAAAATCATGGAGAATTGATCTGCGGGTACCTGGGGTTCTGGGGGGGCTGTTTTTTGTGGTAGAAGCACCAAATTTTCAGTATAGCATCTAGTGCCTCTCCCCAAAATATCTCCTAAGTTTCAAAAAGTTTGGACCAGGGGGTCCAATTCTGTGAGCCCCAAAAGAAGGTGCCCCTATCCTTCATTATTTCCTATGGAAGGAATAGAAAAGGTGTGCCGTCCCTTTAAGTGTGAGGGCCAGAACTCCCTTTGGAGTTCAATTATGCTTGTCACAGCCTTGATCTTGGCTCCACCCCCAATGTCTCCTGGCTCCACCCCCCAAAGTCTCCTGGCTCCACCCCCAAAGTCCACAGATATTTCTTGAATTGGACATGGCAACCCCACTCTTGACACTTCTAGAAAACAGTTTAGGCCTCAAATAAAACTTCTCAGTTACAGCATCCTGCTTCTTCAGTGTGTTTCAGTTAAAGCAGTCTCCCCACAATATATCATACCACGAAGAAAAATAAGCTTACTAAAGTTCACTGGAAGTGTTTCCAAAGGAGGAACTGGCTGAGGGTAGCCTCCAGGCTGTGGAGAGACAGCACTATACGGTGGTGGCTGTGGGTCAGCCCCGGGGCATCCAGCAGGATATGCCCCAGAATATCCATCATATGGTGGTGGGTAGAGGAGGCTTTTTCCATCATAACTTGGGGGAGCACTGGGATTGGACATAATGTCTCAGTAAGACTCACAGCACCTGGAAAAAAACAAAGAAGCAAACCCAGTTATGATCTACGCCATTTTCTTATACAATAAAGGGAGGTACGGTGGCTCAGTGGTAGAGCATCTGCTTGGGAAGCAGAAGGTCCCAGGTTCAATCCCTGGCATCTGCAAAAAAGGGGTCCAGGCAAATAGGTGTGAAAAACCTCAGCTTGACTCCCTGGAGAGCCGCTGCCAGTCTGAGAAGACAATACTGACTTTGATGGACCAAAGGTCTGATTCAGTATAAGGCAGCTCCATATGTTCATGTATGTTCAATAATATCTAACATGTAGAACACAACCAGAACATTTTGTGCACATCAGATGTGAATCAACTTATCCAGAAATGGCTAGCAGGGGGAACAGGACAGAGATAAGAAAAGATAAAGGAAGGATATGGTGTCATTTTGCTCCCCTCAAGCACAGCTGGCCCCAGAAAGAGGAACAGGGCTCTACTATTAGTGTTCCCTGTGAAGGAAGGAACTCACAAGCCCTGTTCCCTCGGGTCCCAGGAGTCTGAAAAATCCCACAGCCATCCCACCTTGTACATTCCACCCTTTCCCCTTACATCTGGGATACCAAATTTCTCACTGGGTTGTTACCACTGCCACCAGCAAATCTGAGAGTATCTCCTGCTAGATGGACTTGCGCATCTATCACTTATTGCTGCTTAGAGTCTCTGCTTATTTGTTGCATCTTTTGCTTCATTTGTATTAGGAAAATCTATCCCACTTGTGCAGTCCTGAGCGATCACTCTCAAAGGTCGGTGAGCTCACCCACTGCTCCTCCCCTTTGCCACTCTTTGGATAGGTAGGTGTGGTGTGTTTACACAGATCAGGCATTCAAAATATAAGAAAGTTTAATAAACAAAAAAAAGAATAATACCCATGGTCTGTTCATGCATCAAGCTGAGCAAGGATACAAAGAAAAGAAGAGATTGGATTTATACCCTGCCCTCACTTGGAGGCTCAGAGCAACGTACAATCTCATTTCCCTTCCTCTCCCCACAACAGACACCCTGGGAGGTAGGTGGAGCTGAGAGAGCTCTTTTGAGAACGCATGCCCCATTATGTACAAGGTTTGCAATTTCTGAAGGCAAGGTGTTCTGGGAGGTGAGAGAATCCTGCATGCTGCCTCCGTGACACAGCTCTGTCTTGAACACGGTTCTGTTCTAAGCATACTGTACTGATTTTGTCTGGGTTTGCCTTCTCTTTCTTTCCCTGCCAGAGAAAAGGGAACAAAACCAGAAAGTGAATCTTGCTACCCTAAATTGCAATATCCTGTATGGTTAGCTGCTCTATTTTCCATTTGACTCAATATTTTCATTCTTGGTCTGTGACCAAGAGCCTACGAAACCCTCCAGATTTCATAATTATTAACTGGGGTAGGGGGATTTGTCATTGTTACACATGTAACCACGAAGAGAGGGGATGAAAAACAACCAAGCAAAAACCTCTACAGGAAGTTTAGAATACTAAGGGGCCAAGGGTTAACAACTCATGTAACCTGAAATTTCATGTTTGAGGATCTGGAAATAAAAGCAGACCTTAAATACCATTCATCTAATGTGCTTGTTGAATTTATTCACGTTGTTTTAGTAAATGCAAAATGTTTGGCAACAAAATTAAGTTGTCTTTGGGATGTTTTATACCTAAGTCACCTGAAGTGGCTTGCAAGCTTTAAAATTCACCCATCGTTGTGACAGAGATTTGCAGCTACTGGCCAAAATACTGGAGAGGGTGCAGAAGAAGGAAACCAATGCAGTACGGTGGTTGGAGTGTCAGACGAGGATTTGGGACCACCAAATTCCAAACCACACTCTGCCACTGCAGACTTCTGGGTGACTTTGGGCCAGTCATACCCTCAGCCTAACATACCCGATGTCAGAACTTGTAACTTTACCTATATGCTTAGCAAGAGTTATATACTGTTAGCCCAACTGACTTCATATTAGGAACGTTTACTAACCCTGTAACTTTGCATTTCAAACAAATACTAACCACTGAAGGGTGACTGATAACCGCTGGCAAACATCTGCACATACCCTTTGAAGCTGGCAAGCCAGAGAAAGACAGCGAGGTTCCTTCCTCCTTGATGGGAGATAAGAAGCCTGGGAACAGACAACCGTCTCTCTGAGTGTGAGAAGGGATTTATTGTTTTATGTGACCAATGTGTAAGAATGCACCGATGGCCTTGGAAGCCATCAGAGACAACTTGCTTTTTCCATGAACAAGAGTTCTCAAATAAACGGATTAATTTTTTGAAACAAAGTGATGCGTTTCTTTTGAAGTTCCCAGTTCTGACACCCAACAGGGCTGTTGTCAGGATAAAATATAAGAGAGGAGAACCACGTAAGGAGCAAGGGGCCCCCCAATGGGGACAAAGGCAAGGTGCAAATTAAAATAAACAATTTAATGCCACTTCCCCACCCTGCAGCATGCTGCCTTTTATCTCCACAAAGTGAAACAAGTGGAGCTCCTTTTAAGCAAAAGCTAAATATGCAGGGAAAGGGACTGGAATGCCCATGAGAAGAGATATTCCAAACTGAAAATAAAACATCATACAGCTGGATATGTTTTGAAGTTGCCAGATGAAATGACAGATATTCACTTGCTGGAAGACAGCAAGCTAGATGCAGGGCCGGCGCTAAGGGATCTGCCGCTAGAGGCAGAACCCTGCACCGCCCACCCACCCCCGCGCCAGCTCCCTTTTGTCTTTTTTCCGATGATGTCACTAAATGTGATGTCATCGTAAGGGGGACTAGAGAGCAGCGGGTGGCACACGAGAGTGCTGCCACACCGCCGCTTTCCCTCTGCACTACACTCTTTGGAGGCTTCCTAGGAAGCCTCCAAAGAGCGTAGTTTTTAAAAGGTAACCAGCCACTTTTGGGTTGAAAGGCGCTGCTTGGTCACTTTCAACTAGGCTTCCCAATCCCCAGGTCCCAGCGGGGGATCCCCCGTTTTTACAGGCTTCTCCCCGCCCCCAGCCAGCTGGGAAGCCCCGCCCCCCACAATCACCATGCAGTTTTAGAGCTCCTGCAGGTCCGTTTTTAAAATGTGCCTTTAAGGCTGAGCAGGAAGCAGGAAACAGGAAGGGCTTCGGAGAAGGGCCCCTCCCTTTCTTTTGCTTTCGTTTTCAGATCAAGTAAAGTTCTGCAGGAACAAGACCCAGTAAGTATTTGTGTGTGACAGAGAGGGAGGGGGCAGGGGATTCCCTGGTTTGGAGGCCCTCCCCCCTGCTTTAGAAAGCATGGGGCGGGGAGGGAAATGTCTACTGGGCACTCTGTTATTCCCTATGGAGAACGATTCCCATAGGGAATAATGGGTAATTGATCCGTGGGTATTGGGGGCTCTGGGGGGGGCTATGTTTTGAGGTAGAGGCACCAAATTTTTAGTATAGCATCTAGTGCCTCTCCCCAAAATACCCCCTAAGTTTCAAAACGATTGGACCATGGGGTCCAATTCTATGAGCCCCAAAAGATGTCTCCTGGCTCCACCCCCAAAGTCTCCTGGCTTCGCCCCCAAAGTCCCCAGATATTTCTTGAATTGGACTTGGCAACCCTACTTTCACCCGAAGGTGGCCTGCGTTGTTTCTGCTTGCTAAGGGGCTGGAAGATTTCTCCAACCCCTCAGCAAGCAGAAACGAGGCAGCACTTTCAGTCTGAAAGGAGAGCCCCGCATTGTTTCTGCTTGCTGAGGGGCTGGAAGATTTCTCCAACCCCTCAGGAAGCAGAAACAATGCGCCCCCAAAGAGCCGTCGCGAAGCAGCTGCCAAATGTTGCCTAATGGACGCACTGGCTCTGGCTAGATGGTCCACACTGGATGAAAACTGAGCTTGAAAAAAATCAGTGTGAACTCCAAATGCAGGATGGGGATATAATCTCATATTAGCAAGAAATGAGCAAGTGAACCACATTATTTTCTACTTTGAGGATTGAAAAACCCAGGAATTTGCAGTTAACTAATTAGCAGTTAATCATTAATAAGCAGCTACATGGGGTGGTAGTGGTTTTCTGTAGCTGTGTAGAGAAGTCAGAGGCTCCAGAAAGATATTTTCCCTCTAGAAATGCATTAGAAGCTTTCTGTAAATCAGCATAACTTCAAAGGGAGGATGCTGAACTCCCAGCCCCAGCACTGATCAAGGTGTGTTTTACACACCATTATTTATGCTCCCTGCACAGGCAGTTCCTAGAATGCTTTTATCTATTAGAGTTTATGTCCATTATTTATTTTCATTTCTACCAAATGAAAAAGGTTTAAGATAAGTCCCTTTGCCTTGAGACACAGAGCCAGCACCTTCAGCTGGGTACTAAAAAAAAGCCAAGTTTATTTAAGTCCTTGAATGTTTCTGTTTTAACTTCCTTTACTGTTTCTCTGTCCATTAACTCACCAACTTCAACCCACAAGGAGAAGAAGTTTGCCACCCTGAGATATATATCTGTGATCCATTTGTCAACAAGGTCTCTGTACTGTAAGCCGCCCTGAGCCCGCTTCGGTGGGGTAGGGCGGGATATAAATCAAATAAATAAATAAATAACAAGTCACCAGTCAACATTTTTGCTGCGTAGAAGAGGCGTGTGATCTCTGCAGACACAAATTACAGTTTTGAGAACTGCAAAACCGAGCATCTGCGTTCTGTGATAATACCTTTTAGACAGAGGGTGTTTTCGCACAGGGCTTACCCCGGAGTGACGTCCCTCTTCACCGCGCAGCGTCTGCGCGGATTTCGCACCAAATGCTCCGCAGGACCCGGAAGAGCTGCGAAGAGCCGCGGCTTTTGCGTCGCAAATGTAAAGTTGGTTTTTGGCGGTTTACATTTGCGACGCAAAAGCCGCGGCACTTCGCGGCTCTTCCGGGTTCTGCGGAGCAGTTGGTGCGAAATCCGCGCAGACGCTGCGCGGTGAAGAGGGACGTCGCTCCAGGGTAAGCCCTGTGCGAAAATGCCCAGAGATCTTACAGAAGGCTCGGCCCTTCCCAGCCAAGCCGCATCGCCGGCGTTCAGGCTGGGGGCCGCATTTGCCCGCCCGGAAGAAGGAGAACAGGCTATGTCAGAACCAGCCCATCCGGGGATTGTAAGTGGGCGTGGCGACAGGGATATATAAGCCCTGGCCCCGCCCCACTCGGTGCGGCTGTCTTCTTGGACGCCATCCCTGATGAACTTTGTTCTGTGCGCTACACTTCATTTGACCAGGCGGTCAAGGTAGTGCGGGGATGCGGTATTGGGGCAGAGATGGCGAAGTGTGACATCAAGTCAGCATTTCGCCTCTTGCCGGTGCACCCTCAGGATTTCGAGCTCCTGGGCTTTTGCTTTGAGGGCAAATTCTATATGGACCGTGCCCTCCCTATGGGTTGCTCGATATCCTGTGCGGCATTTGAGCGTTTTAGCTCCTTCATTGAGTGGGTGCTGCGGGACAGGACAGGGTGCAATGACACGGCTCATTACCTGGATGACTACCTTCTGGTTGGTCCTCCAGGCACGGGCCAATGCGCTAAGTTACTGAGGGCCTTCCAAGACTTGGCCGAGGAACTCGGGGTCCCGCTGGCGCAGGAGAAGACTGAGGGGCCCAGTTCGGTACTCACCTTTCTGGGTATTGAGCTGGACACCCACGAACAGTCCTCTCGGCGGCCAGAAGCCAAGGTTCAGGATCTCAGAGCACGGTTGGCTACCTTGAAGGGACGGCGTAAGGTTTCGTTATTGGAGTTACAACAGTTGGTGGGTCACCTTAACTTTGCGTGCAAAGTGGTGGCACCCGGTAGGGCTTTCTTACGGCGTCTCTGTGACGCTATGAGCCAATTGCGTTCCCCCCACCATCGTGCCCGCGTGACCGCTGGAATGCGGGCGGACCTAGAAGTATGGGGGTTATTTTTGGAGGCTTTCAATGGGGTCTCTTTTTGGAGGGAGGATTTGAAGATCGAGGCCGAACTTCAGATCTCCTCGGATGCCTCTGGATCTACCGGTTTTGGGGTGTACTTCAGGGGGCATTGGTGTGCAGAGCAATGGCCTACGGAGTGGCTGGCTAGTGGGCTCAATAGGGACTTGACATTTTTGGAATTTTTCCCTATCCTAGTTGCGGTTTGGCTCTGGGGGGAGCAGCTAGCCAACCATTCTGTACTCTTTTGGTGCGATAACATGGCAGTAGTACATGTTATCAACTCCTTAAGTTCCAAGTCTCTGCTAGTTATGAACCTGGTTAGATGTTTTACGTTGCGTTGCCTACGGTTGAACATTTTGTTCACGGCCAGGCATGTACCTGGGGTCTGCAACGAGGTGGCGGACGCTCTATCTCGCCAACAGATGGAGCATTTTCGGCAGCTCGCCCCAGAAGCGGATTTGCGGCCGGAGCAGATGCCCTTGGACCTATGGCGGCTTGGGAAGCTGAAGCCGGTAGGGCCATTCAGTTGGCTTTAGCGCCCAGCACGAGAAGGGCGTATGATAGGGCGGCATCTCAGTTTCGTGAGTTTAGGAGGGTTGCCGCGCTGAAGGATTGCTGGCCGCTTCCCACGGCCCATGTTATGCAATTCAGCGTGTATCAGAAACAGAGGGGTCTGGGGTTAAAGACTATTAGAGGTCAACTGGCTGCGTTGGCCTTTATTAGCAAAGCCCATGGGTTTGAGGACAGCACGGCTGATTTTAGGATCAGGAAGATGCTGGAGGGTTGGGCCAGGGAGCGCGGCCCGCGCGTGGATGACCGGCAGCCCATCTCCCCATCTGTTTTGAAGGGGTTGTTTGGCAGCTGGCCGGCCATTTGTTCTTCCCCCTTCGAGGCCGCTTTGTTTCATGCGGCTTCGTTGGTGGCCTTTTTCGGTGCCCTAAGAATTAGTGAACTGGTGATGCAGTCCAAGACGGACGTGTCAATGCGGGCGCTCCAGGCTGGAGACGTCAAAATTTTTCAGGGGCAGGTAGTCCTGACTATACGGCGGTCTAAGACCGATCAAGGGAGAAAGGGGTCTGTCATCACTCTGGGACAGTGTGCGGTTCATGAGTGGTGCCCGGTTTTGGCCGTAAGGCAGTATACTCAGTTCAGGGGCTCGGGGGATGGTCCCTTCTTCCGGCATGAGGACGCCTCACCCCTCACCAGGTACCAGTTCTGGGCGGTGACGAGTCGGGCTCTGGCCGCGATCGGCTTAAAGGGAGTCAAATTCGGTACCCATTCGTTTCGCATTGGAGCTGCTTCCACTGCTGCTGCAATGGGTTATACACCAGCCTCTATACAGCGCATTGGGCGCTGGCGGTCGGCGGCCTTTAAGACGTACGTCCGCCCATTGGGGCCTTAGGGGGCTGGGGGTCAGGCGTGGTTGTTATGGTTTTGTTAAGTTCACCGGCCTGACTCTTTTTTGTCTTACAGGTGCTGTGGCTCGTGGTGAGAGGCGGCGTATTCTCATCTGCGGCCACAGCATGGTGTTCTGGGCCGCCCATCAGGCTCGGCGGTCGTCAGTTGGCACCCAGTTGGGCCTCAGTGCATGGGCGGTCGTGGAATGGCTTGGGAGGCGAGGCCTTCGGTGGCCTGGTCTTATGCCCTTATTGTTCAGGGAAAGGGCTGGTCCGCCTCCACACATACTGGTTGTGCACTTAGGTGGTAACGACCTGGGGTTGCTGCGAGGGAAGGCGCTCTCGCAGCAGGCGTTGGCAGATCTCCGTGAAATTAAACGGAGATGGCCTGGGGTGATCTTGGTGTGGTCAGCAATGCTGCCACGCAGGGTGTGGAGGTATGCCCTTTCTCCTGGTGGGATTGAGCGCGCTAGGCGCAAGGCGAATAGGGCAATACAAAAAGCCATGGAAGAGGGCTTGGGAATTTTCCTTCCTCATCCGGCCATACGGGTCGATGATGCTGACCTGTATCGGTCGGATGGGGTCCATCTGTCAGAGTTGGGTAACCGGGCCTTTTTGGACGAGATTCGGCAGGGTGTGAGGTCGGCTCTGGGCCGCCCGTTGGGGCGCTAATGCCTAAGCAGAGGCTTGGCATTGGCGGTGGCCGGGGATGGGTTGGCCACAGTGTTTCAGGGGAGCACCTATGGCCTAGCACCTTTGGTGCGTGTGGTCTGTATGAACCGCAGATGGGCTAGACGGCTCAGTGCGGGGAATGCAGATCACGGGGAGCCTCACCTGGGGCGGATCTTTCCATGGGGGATCGATGCTAGGCCAGGTGGAGAAAGGCTGGAGGCCTGGCCGCTCAGTTACAACCCGAATACGGCGGGTTTGTGCTGGGGGCAGGGTTGCTCGCCCTTTGACAAGGCGGGGTCCGTGGGTGACCCCAGGGGCTTGTCTGGTTAGGTCTTATCCCTGCCGAGTTCACAAGTTAATTGAGTTCAATAAAGCGGCCCGGTTTAAACCCAATATTTTGTGTCTGTGTCTTATTTCGACTGGGTGGGCAAGGCTCGGCCCTTCCCAGCCAAGCCGCATCGCCGGCGTTCAGGCTGGGGGCCGCATTTGCCCGCCCGGAAGAAGGAGAACAGGCTATGTCAGAACCAGCCCATCCGGGGATTGTAAGTGGGCGTGGCGACAGGGATATATAAGCCCTGGCCCCGCCCCACTCGGTGCGGCTGTCTTCTTTGGCTCTCTGCCCGCCCACCCTCCCTTGACAGTACAGGTTTCAACCGGTCGCCTTGTTGGGGGCCAGGTAGGAATTTTTTCAGCTCCACAGAATTGGCTCATGTGGAGTTGTTTTTCGCCTACCTTGTACTGCCTTATAGTGTTAGGTTGTTGGGGGGATTGTAGTTGGTCGCTGGCCGGGGATGGGTTGGCCACAGTGTTTCAGGGGAGCACCTATGGCCTAGCACCTTTGGTGCGTGTGGTCTGTATGAACCGCAGATGGGCTAGACGGCTCAGTGCGGGGAATGCAGATCACGGGGAGCCTCACCTGGGGCGGATCTTTCCATGGGGGATCGATGCTAGGCCAGGTGGAGAAAGGCTGGAGGCCTGGCCGCTCAGTTACAACCCGAATACGGCGGGTTTGTGCTGGGGGCAGGGTTGCTCGCCCTTTGACAAGGCGGGGTCCGTGGGTGACCCCAGGGGCTTGTCTGGTTAGGTCTTATCCCTGCCGAGTTCACAAGTTAATTGAGTTCAATAAAGCGGCCCGGTTTAAACCCAATATTTTGTGTCTGTGTCTTATTTCGACTGGGTGGGCAAACCTCTGAAAGAGCATGACATTGTGAATGGATTAATAGAATTCATTACCGAAAACTTTAAACATTGCATGAATATGCTTCAGAATTCAAAACTAATCCAATTCCATCCCCCCTCAGCTCAGGCACAGGACCTCCATCTTAGATAGATTTAATTCCAGTTGACTCTGATTCAACCAGTCAGCCATGGCCTCCAATGCCCTGACCACAACCTCTGGGGCAGTGTCTGGGTGGCTGTCCATAAGCAGATATAGCTGGGTGTCATCAGCAGGCTCAGCGCTACAGTTTCTAGTGCCCCAGACCGCCCCCACACACACACACCGTCCCCTCATCAATGTTTTTATTCACGCGCACAAAGCACGTGTGGCCCAATGACATCGCCAGAAGTGATGTCATCAGGGTGCAAAGCCCTGTGCCTGGCCCTCTAAAAGGGAGCTGAAGGTCTTGGGGGGAGGGTGCCCCCCACCCCTCAGGAGGGCTCCTTCAGCCTCCCTGGCACTACAAGTGGCCCAGCCCTGCACGGCTCGCTGGGAAATGCAGTCTGCCGGGCCCGCTGCAGGACGCCGAGGGGGGGCTTCGGGATGGCGGCAAATGAGGTAGGCACCCCTCCGCTGCCCGCATGTCAACAGGGAGTGGGTGACGCATGTCTGAGGGAGGGGGGAAGAAGGGCCTGAGCTGGTGGGTGGGAGGGAGGGGGCTCCCCTGCCTGTGCCATCCCCCTGAGGGGCTCAGCCCCTGCCCTGCTCCATGGAGAATTGGCAGGATGGAGCCTCTGTCACTGGCGCTGCTGGGTCTGGCTGCACTGCTGGTGAGCAGTGGAGCAGGGGATTGGCCAGAGAGTGACAGCTTGGCCAGAGAGCGGCGAAGCACGGGAAGTTTGCCAGAGAGCGGCAGCGAGGAGCAGGGCTTCTCTGGCGGACTGGGCGCAACTTGTAGCCCTGTTTGGTTGACAGCAGCCTAGGAGGAGGCTGCCGGCCACCTTCCCATTCTTGAGGGGTCTCTGCTGCAGCTGAGGCTGGTGTTGCATCCCAGCACTCGCTGCCACGCCCCCCCCCAATCACCGAGGCTCCAGCAACCTAGGTGAGGTCAGGAATGCAGCGGGTGTGGGTGGCATGTGAGAAGAGGGGGCGCCTCCTGGCACCCCTAGGCCAGGTGGTGCCTGAGGCCTTCACTTACTTGGCCTACTCCCACGCACCAGCCCTGGTCATCAGCATGCTGATGGCAGCCCAACTGGACCAACTGGATGAGGGGGCACATAGGGAAAGGATTGCCCACTGGCGGATGCCGACACCAAAGGGTTATGTAGTAAAACCCTCTTCTCAAGCACCATCCTTTGTTTCTGACCTTGGAGAAACTGCCAATTGCAGGGCAGTTCTTCATATCCCCATGCCGGTGATTGTAAGATCGTCATCAACCATGTCAAATGCTGCTGTCAAATCAAGTAATAACAGCAGCACTGAACCGCCTCAATTCTGGTGTTTCCAGAGGCTATCCGTGAGGGTGACCAATGCTGTCTCCATCCCATAGCCAGGTCAGAAGCTGGACTGAAACGGGTCCAGGACAGAGGAGTCATCCAGGAAGGCTTTTCCACTACAACTCTCTCAACTACCTTGCCCAAGAACAAGAGGCTCAACACTGGGTAGTAGTTGGTCAGATCCACAGGATCTAGAGATGGTTTCTTCAAGAATGGCCTCACCACTGCTTCCTTTAAAGAACCTGGGAAGGTCCCTGAACACAGGAATACGTTGATAATATTCCCCAGGGGAACCTGTATATCATCATCTCTGACTTTCACCAGCCATGAGGGACACAGGTTTAGGAGGCAAGTGGTAGGCTTCACACCAGCCAAGATCCTCCTGTCAACCTCATCCTGGGAGACTTGATGGAACTTGTCCAAGATTGGACCCGATGATGGCCAAGTGGTCTCCATTTCTTGTACTGCAGTACAACAGGGTAGCTGGCAAGTCTTGGCAGAGTGACAAGATTTTGTTCACAAAATAGCTCACAAAGGCCTTACAATAGCCAATTTACCATATTTTTGGTTTCCCTGTGGAAGGGAAGTAAAGATCTAATTATTCTAAATAATTGAGCTGGGAGAGGGCCAGCAGATGCAATGGAAGCTGCAGAGAATTCTTTCTTTGTAGTCTTCACTGCCATCTCATGAGCTTTCATAATTGTCCCATAAGACGTTCTTGAAGTTTTGTCACATGTATTCCGCTGCATGTTTCTGTTTCATCCTCTGTAGCTCTACAGTGTACCAAGGGGCTAAGTTGTAATATGAGCGAAGAGAGTGTTGGGGAGCAATCTCATCTTTTTTTTTCTCTTTTGGAGGAGTCATCTGAGTATAAAGCAGATAATCTTGTTGGTAGTTTTTCTTCTCTATAATTAGCATGGCAACTGCAGCCATTCAGAAGTTAATACTGGATGAGAAGGTTGACCTGGCATGAATCACCAAGACATGGCTAGGAGAGGGGGGCAGGGGTTAACCTCTCCTAACTGTGCCCTCCTGGGTACTCAGTGATATGTCAGCACAGGCTTGGCAGTGGTGTCATATAGCCTAACAGGAGTCTGTTCTCCTAGTGTGGCACCCTGTCCGGGACTTTTCCAGAGAGCCAGTTTGGTGTCGTGGTTAAGTGTGTGGACTCTTATCTGGGAGAACTGGGTTTGATTCCCCACTCCTGCACTTGCACCTGCTGGAATGGCCTTGGGTCAGCCATAGCTCTGGCAGAGGTTGTCCTTGGAAGGGCAGCTGCTGTGAGAGCCCTCTCAGCCCCACCCACCTGACAGGGTGTCTGTTGTGGGGGAGGAAGATAGCCAGTTTGATGTAGTGGTGAAGTGTGTGGACTCTTATCTGGGAGAACCAGGTTTGATTCCCCACTCCTCCACTTGCACCTGCTGGAATGGCCTTGGGTCAGCCATAGCTCTGGCAGAGGTTGTCCTTGAAAGGGCAGCTGCTGTGAGAGCCCTCTCCAGCCCCACCCACCTCACAGGGTGTCTGTTGCGGGGGAAGAAGACAGCCAGTTTGATGTAGTGGTGAAGTGTGTGGACTCTTATCTGGGAGAACCGGGTTTGATTCCCCTCTCCTCCACTTGCACCTGCTGGAATGGCCTTGGGTCAGCCATAACTCTAGCAGAGGTTGTCCTTGGAAGGACAGCTGCTGCGAGAGCCCTCTCAGCCCCACCCACCTCACAGGGTTGTGGGGGGGAGAAGATATGGGAGATTGTAAGCCTCTGAGAGTCTCTGATTCAGAGATTGTGAGTCTCTGATTCAGAGAGAAGGGTGGGGTATAAATCTGCAATTCTTCTTCTTCTTCTTCTTCTTCTTCTTCTTCTTCTTCTTCTTCCAGTTTTGAGAGTATGGACCTAATACTGGGATTATGAGGCAGGACTGGAATTCTGTTGGTGTAACACCCATCCTATTGCAAAACTATCTCCCTGCACTGTGTTTGGGCTGCCCTTGAAGGGTGCCAAGGTGCTATCAGTGGTTATTAGCCACAGCATATTGTTGGAACTATCTGTCTGGGGCAGTGATGCTCTGTATTCTTGGTGCTGGGGAGGGGGAGGGGGAGGGGAGGGCAGGGGGAAAGTGGGAGGGCTTCTAGTGTCCTGGCCCCACTGATGGACCTCCTGATGGCACCTGGTTTTTTGGCCACTGTATGACACAGAGTGTAGGACAGGATGGGCCATTGGCCCAGTCCAAGATGGCTTCTCTTATGTTCTTACATTCTTAACTGGTGCAGAATTTTACAGCTAGAATTCTTGAAAAAGGAACCTCGAAACATGTGTACTGATTGTATCAGGAAACCACACTGGATTTATTTGATATATCATGGACTCTGGACCTTGTTGATATTTTTGTGATTGAAATGGACTGTTTACAGTATTGCTTGTTTGTGATTTTTCCCTTACGTTACAAATGTTATGAGATATTTTACTATATAGGTGATGTGTTATTTCACTAATGTATAATATAAAATCACACATGCATTTCTCATAAAACACTTGAATCTTTATTAAGCTTTTGAAAGATTTTTGTAATTAGATATAAAGCATCTCTTTTTCACAGTATATCTTTCTAGCTGTTGGCAGCTAGAATTCCAGCTCCAGACTTGTTCCACCTACTCTAGCCAAAATTTGGTTCTGAGCCCAACTCAAGGTCTGGTCCTGAGCTTTTCAGCCCTATAGAGTTTGGGGACTGCATATCTTAAGGACTATCTAGTTCCTATGAACCTACTCAACCTCTATGGTAATCTTCAACAGCCCTCTTTTGTGTGTCCCTGACATCTAAAAGGAGATGGTTGAAAACTCAGGACAGGGACTTTTCAGTCATGGCACTAAAATGATGGCAATCCACAGAGAAATTTGTCTTCAATCCCTCTATTACTCTCTTCCACCAGCAAGCTTTGTCTGGGGTCCCCTCACTAATTCTCACTGACCCTTCCTCCTGTTCATGCGTTTATTTGTTTTTATATGTTTGTGCGGGTTTTTAATCTTGTTTTAATGTTTTTTAATGCTTGCCACTTTGAGGTCCCTAAGTTGCGTGGAAAGGCAGCTTTAAAAAGTTTAAATAAAATAAACTGCTTATATCCAAATCCAGCTCTCAAATCCAACATCTGCATGGAAAGGCAGACGGGGCTTTCGCCAAGGCATGGCAGAGGGTGACTGTAGGAATGACACAAGGAAGTTAGGATGGACAGGAATCAGCTAGTCTGGATGGGAAATGATGAAGCCTGACACACCTTGGTAGTTCAGCAGACTTGAAGAAAGGTGATGGAGGGCTGCACATCAGCAAAGCTATGAATTCCACCCAGCCCTGAAGCTGCTGTGTTTTATACCAGCATGACTCACAAAACTTTGCTTGTCACCTCAGATTCCCTTGTAATCACGCTTTCTGCCAACTTCTCATTTCTCGTCTCCTGAGGTACACAGAAAAAAATCACAAGTGCCCGAGGAAACAAGAAGCAGACAAACTGACTCCCCTCGCTGCTGTACATTACTCAAGTACACCCCTCTTCACTTAAAAGTCAACTTACAGCCATACTTATCTGAAACGAAACGAGGTTGAAACACATTCAGTTGGGTAGCCATGTTGCTCTGGAGCAATAGAAGTTTGAGTCCAGTGGCACCTTTAAGACCAACAAAGTTTAATTCTGGGTATAAGCTTTTGTATCTGATGAAGTGAGCAATACCCAGAATAAAAATTCATTGATCTTAAAGTAGATAATAAAGCTATTCAAGCTTCCCGTTGGCTTGCATTTCCAGGTGCCTAAAACAATCTACAGAGTGTCTAGACCACAGCAGACAAACCACAATGCATCTCAGCCCATAATACCAACTATAGGTCGTTTACTCCATACTCATTTTTCCTACAAAAAGACGAGGCATACAAGGAGCCAGATGGAACTCACAAAGGCTTCATTTACATCAGGACTTGTGTTTAATACTTGGCCTACGTGAACATAAGCAGAGCACGCCTGTCTTACTTCAGAGTTTATCTGTGTTCTAAGATACAGTCTGATGCCATGATCTGTAGGAAGGCCCAAGCCTCAAGATCTCTGTACTAGAAATTAAGCAGTCTTTTAATGAAGTCTGCTACCATCAATGGAAGAACTGATAAACATTCATGACGGATTCAGAAAAGGAAATGGTACTAGAGATCATATTGCAAATTTACACTGGTTACTGGACCATATGAGAAAATTTCAAAAGGATGTATTTTACCTCCATATCTCTTCAATCTATTTGCAGGACATATTGCAAGAAAAACTGGATTAGATTTAGAGGAAGGTGGAGTGCAAATTAGTAGAAGGAACATTAACAATTTGAGATACATATATGATACCACATCACTGGCAAGCTTGTAGGTTAAAATAGAAAGTGCCGAAGTAGGATTACAGGTGAACATCAATAAGACCACCAGGGATTTATTTTATGTTCTTTGTTTCCTTTGGTTTCAACAGGAAATGCATTTTCCGCTGCAATTGCTGGGGGTGTAACTTCAGGGGGTGAGCAGAAGAGATCATACCACCACCAGAATTTCCCAGCAGGGACAATGTCCCAGGCTGCCAGGCCCTCCAGTATCTCCCAGTGGGGGAACTGCCCTACCTGGGTTGCTAGGGAACATCAAGAATTTATTTTGGTTATCAAGTTCTCAGACTCAGTCAACACTATCTTAGTAGCAACCTAGCAAGTTCACAGGAGGCACATGGTTTGTTTTGTTTGTTTTTGTAAAGAAAAGGGGGGGGGACCAACCTTCCTTTTAATTTTTTCCCCTACTGAACAGAGCAGTTCACATTCTGAGCAAATGTAACTGCTGTTATCTTAAAATGGGCAATGCGCAGCGGAGGACCCTGTATGGCTCCAGAGTGTGGCCTAGCAGGGCTTCCTGTGTTAATGAGCGGCTGCAGCTTAGAAGGAACACAAGAGGGGACCTTCAGTAGATAATACTGTCTCTGAAGAAGCCCGTTTTAGCAATGGGAGCTAGCAATGTCTTGCTTTGGAGAAGGTGAGATCCTGGTTCTCCTTAGGCTGTGCTAATGAGAGGCCAAAACGTTGGAAGGGAAACTGATTTGCTGATGGACATCTGAATGGCTACCCATTGCCACAGGGGCTTCCAAAGCCATGCACCAATTATAATTTCATCAGTAAATAAATGCAAGTCTTTCCTCGTGCAATATCTCAGGTGAGCGTAGTCTCTTTTTACTAACATTGCCTGAATGCTTCCTAGCCTGCCACAGGCAGGTGTTAAGCCTCCTCTCTCTGCCTGGATATGATAATATTTTATTACATTTCTGCGAAGCGCCCTCCCCAACTCGCTCGGAGCATGAAATCCAGTTTTATATTATCTCTCTTGATTGATACCTCTTTGTTTTATTCTGATGTATGATCGTAATAAATATATTGATTGATTGATTGATCCTAGGCTCACCCTGAATCTTACAAGTGTTTCTTTGAAATTATTTTGTTCTATGAAAGCAATTCCAAGAATTTAAGTCCCGATTTATTAATGATCTTGTCCCTCGAGGATCGGTCCAGAAGAGAAACATGGACTGCAATTTGTGAATTCATGCTGGCTCTTAAATCTAAAATACCTGGTCCAATTCTGGCATTAAAATCACCACCCAATATAAAATGGAAATTAGGGAACTGTGACATTAAAGCCTCAATAGTTGCACCCAACCAGTCCCAAGATTTTTCATTAGCTTTAGACTTAGGAGTTATTTGGGGGAATGTACACGTTAATACAAATAAAATCACCGAAATGAAAACCATTGACTAAAAGGGTTTGAAAGTTGCTTGAGCGATACTTTTCCAGGACCTGAATCTCCACATCCAAATTTACTGATACAAGAATAGCCAGACCTCCAGAGCTCCGACCCTTTAAACGCAATTTAACAACAGGAACTGAAAAGGCCCTGTAACCCTTAATAAAAAGCTGTCCATGATCCTAACTCCAGGTCTCCTGGAGGAAAAGATTATGGTGTCCTTGTAGAAGAGCCAGGAAGTCAGGGTCGTGAAGCTTATTCCGCCACCCCCCAAGATTCCAAGACAGAAATTTTAATTGTCAACCCACATGCGTTATCTTATTTAAGTCTAACCCTGAGTTGGAGACTTTGAAACTTGCTCTTTCCCAGTCTGGCAATGATGCCATCAAAACTCTTGATGCTATAAATGGCTATTTTAAACCCTTTTTTATCAATAGTAGGCCAATTAATTTTACAGTGTATACCAGCAATGGCTGGTATGACTTGGAATGTAAGGCGACCAAAAAAGAGATTACATCTTTAATGAGATTAGCAAGACGTAATAATAATTATGATGTGTTAATGTCACATATTCTGAAACGTAGGTCTCACTATAAAAATTTAATCAAACAGAAGAAAAGGGGGTTTGCCAATTCTTTATGGAATGAGCTTGAATGAGCTGTTTCAAGGAAAAATGAAACTCGATTTTGGGATATTGTCTCTAACTGTATTAACAGCCGCCCCCAACAGCTCGATGCGCACATCCCTCCTAAAGCTTGGGTTCAGCATTATAGTCAGGTATTTGGGTTATCTGTAGCTTCTTCCTCTGTAGCCACATCACAATTGCAAAATTTCAATTTCGATATAACAGACCTACCCGTGTGGGCCCCGGTCTCGGAGAAAGAGATTAATGATATAATCAGTTCTTTGGCCTCTAGAAAATCTCATGGGGAAGATCTGATCCTCTCAGACTTTTATAAAGCCTTTCCTTCATGCTGGTCGCCTGTGCTAGCTACAGTTTTTTTCACAAATTAATGATACAGGCATAATTCCTCCTGGCTGGAAGCTCAGTATTATTGTTCCTATTCACAAGAAAGGGGTTAAATCAGATCCTCAGAATTATAGGCCAATCAGCTTGCTTGACATAGCAGCAGAAATATATAGTAAATATCTGTTGTTTAAGCTTGAGGACTGGGTCACTGAGAGCCACATTATTCACCCACATCGAGCAGGTTTCAGGAAAGGTCTTTGCACCGTTGACCATAGTCATACCCTCCATCATTTGGTGCATGCTGGCTTAAAAGGTCCCACAAAATCTCTATATGTAACATTTGTGGACCTGGCCGCTGCATTCGATTCCACTGATAGGAACCGTTTATGGCAAAAGTTAACTGATTTGAATATTGACAAAAGGTTGTTATTTCTGCTACGCGAGCTGCATACAGATATTAGTGCTCAAATCAGAGTGGGAACTTCAGGCTCGTTAACAAAAAGAATCCCAATCTGTAAAGGAGTGAAGCAGGGGTGTGTGCTGACTCCTACGTTGTTTAATTTGTTTCTTAACAACGTAGCTGAAAGGTTATCTGGCCCACAATTTTTTCCGCCTACTCTTGGAAAGTATAAAATTTCAATTTTGCTATATGCGGATGATATGGCCCTAATTTCGCTTACTACAATTGGGATGAGAAGACTGTTGCAGCAATTAGGACTATATTGTAGAGAAGAGGCCCTTAACATCAACTATGGTAAGACGAAAGTGATGGTTTTTAGGAAAAGGGCCCAAATATCTTCTTGGAGTATACTTGGCAACCCAATTAATCAATGTAGTTCCTTCAAATACTTAGGTATTACATTTAGAGAGAATTTGAACTGGAATGTGCACATTGCCACAGTTAAAGCATCTGCTGCAAGGATTGTGGGGGCTATTCTGAGATTCTATTATACTAAGGGAGGCTTTCTTATTGATCCCATTCTAAAGTTATTTAAAAATAAAGTTATACCCCATCTTTTGTATGGTGCTGAGGTCTGGGGATGGAAAGAGGACATCCTTACTGGTGTGGAAACTATCCAAAATCAGTTTTTAAGACACATACTGGCTCTCCCTAGGGGAACACCGGCTGCCCTGGTGAGAGCAGAAACTGGCCTTCCTTCCTTAAGGGCTCGGGTACACCTTGCTGTTTTAAAAGCCTGGAAAAATAACAGATCAACCGGATCGGACTCGTTCAGTCAATTGGCTTTTAACTTAATGTTTTCTAAAGATCCAGAGCGCCTTAGCTTCCTCAACAACTTACTTGTAAAATATTCCATTCCTGATTACCTTCTTGCTGTCTCAGTAGACAACCAACATCTCAGAGATTAGGTATTTAAGTGCGATGCCATGTTAGACAGACAATTCATTTTAAAATGTCAGTCAGTACTTTGGTTTAAACTATTTAAGACTGATCATTCTAGGTCTCCCTACCTGGCTAGTATAGCTAACCACAACCTCAGAGTTGCCTTCACATCCTTGTGCTTTGAAACAATGCCAACGGCGGTGCTCACTGGCGGTTACAGTAAAATCCCTAAGGAACAGCGTCTTTGTATCTGTGGCATTTCTGTGAGTGAGGATTTACCTCATTACATTCTTAACTGTCCACTGTATGCTCAACCCAGGGTAAAAATTCTCTTCGGGATATTAACTAATCTACACGCCTATTCTGATCCTGAGAAGATTGTATTTTTGTTAGCTGACGTCGATGCCAATATATCTCACAGAATGGCACTGTATGCCCTTGCAGTGAAGAAATTACAGGCCAAAGCTGTTTGCACAGGTGCCAATTAACTATTGATTCTGTGGTTTCTTGGTGACTGTAATTTTTGTTCTTATTTTGTGGTGTATTTTGCCCGGTTTGTTTCATGGTTATATGATATTTTACTCATATTGTATTCCACCTGTTTATTTTATTTCTATGAATTTCTTTGATATTTTTGTTTGTAATAGCCTATGGCTTAACACAAATAAATAAACTTGACTTATTTTGTGCTATCTCCTATTGCTGCTCTGCCAGCCAAAACTCTACATTTTATTCTTTCCTCTTGTGCAAAGGCTGCCAGCTCCTTTTTTCCTACTGTGGGACATTTCTTTGCTACACAGGAGTGTCCCTCCATTGCCCTACTTTCTCATTTTTTTTCCTTTGGATCGTTAGAAGTTCTGCCTAAAATCCTTACGCTCAACCTGTGGATCATCAAAACAGACAACGGACAGCTCAACAATCGGAGGTCAACAAAATATCTCTCTATTCATTTCTTTTATCTTAAAAAAGTTTCTCTGCCTTTCTTTAAAACCCTCTCTCTCACAACCGGTGGTTGTTTCCTGGTGCAGAATTCTTATTCGGCTTGACTCCCTTTCACTTTCTCTCCGAATTCTTCAAACACACAGCCTTCTCAACACAACAGTTTTGCTCTCCCTATGCTTGAGTGCCTTTTCAATTCCTGTACCGTTACGTATATTTCCCAATAAAACGTAAACATCACTTTCTCTCCGAATTCTTCAAACACACAGCCTTCTCAACACAACAGTTTTGCTGTTCCTGTGCTTGAGTACCTTTTCAATTCCTGTACCGTTATATTTCCCAATAAAAACTAAACATCACTTTGGAAGGTTGTTTCACAATTTCTGATAGCGCATGAGGCACTTTCAGCTGCAGTCGCCCCCCCCCCCAAGTTTTCCAAACTAGTCAGATTGTGGAAATGAGAAGAGATTTTCCCCTGACAACGAACCTACCTATTCCACCACCACTACCTATTAGGGTTGCCAAGTCCAATTCAAGAAATCTTTGGGGGTGGAGCCAGGAGACTTTGGGGGTGGAGCCAGGAGCAAGGGTGCGACGAGCATAATTGAACTCCAAAGGGAGTCTGGCCATTACATATAAAAGGGACTGCACACCTTTTAAATGCCTTCCTTCCATAGGAAATAATGGATAGGGGCACCTTCTTTGGGGGCTCATAGAATTGGACCCCCTGGTCCAATCTTCTTGAAACTTGGGGGGTATTTTGGGGAGAGGCACTGGATGCTATGCTGCAATTTTGGTGCCTCTACCGCAAAATACAGCCCCTTCAGAGCCCCAGATACCCGCAGATCAATTCTCCATTATTCCCTATGGGAATAAGTCTCCATAGGGAATAACAAAGTTCCCAGCAGACATTTCCCTCCCCTCCCTCTGCTTTCTGATGACCCTGAAGCGGGGGGGGGGGGCCTCCAATCCGGGGGATCCCCTGCCCCCACCCGGGGACTGGCAACCCTACTACCTATCCCAGCACGAGACTCAAATCTGAATTAAAGATCCGGATCTAAGTGCTGGAAATGGAGATAACTGCCCTGCCCAGATTCGGGAGTAACATCCCCCTGGCTCCCCCTTTCTCCCCACAGTACCCCTTACCTGCCTCTTTGCCTGTCTCTCCGACTGTCTTGTTCTTGCACTGCCAACTCTGAGAGCTGAAAAGAAACCAGCAACCAACATCTCCGGAAAGCTGTAGGGACATTCCGAGAAGTCAGGAGGAAGAGGCGGGCCGAAGGGGAACCAAACTCTTTGGCTTCCATCACATTGACAAACGGAGTGGGGGGGGGGGGGCAGAGATTGAACGGGAGTGCCCCCCAAAGGCAAGAAGGTGATACAGCACACTCCCAAATTGGGGTCAAGGGAAGACCAAAGTGAAGCTCTCCAATGAAAGTGCAGCAACGGGGAGCTAGTGCTGTTTGGACCCCTCGCGGGCCGCCTGCGATCTTCCTCAAAGCCTTCCGAACCAGTGACCAAAAGCTTACGATCTCCCCCCAAAAAAGAGATAAGAAGCGTGCACGCGCGCTCCAAAGCCTTCTACCCAGAATTAAACTTTGGTTGGTCTTAAGGTGGCGCTGGATTCCAACTTTGTTTGTTCTATTGCTGCAGATCCAGACGGCTGCTCAGCTGAATCGAGCCCGCAAAAGTTTGAGACTTAAGCAACACGTCGCTGGGGGACGGTGTAAAAGCCCGAACGGACAGCATGGCCATTTATAAAGCAATAATTGCAACAACAAAAAAAGTAACGAAGCTGACGGCAGACGCTTGAGAATATAAATGAAGGCTTGTGAGCAGGGTTGCCAAGTCCAATTCAAGAAATATCTGGGGACTTTGGGGGTGGAGCCAGGAGACTTTGGGGATGGAGCCAGGAGACATTAGGGGTGCAACCAAGATCAAGGCTGTGACAAGCATCATTGAACTCCAAAGGGAGTTCTGGCCATCACATTTAAAGGGATGGCACACCTTTTCAATTCCTTCCTTCCATAGGAGATAATGAAGGATAGGGGCACCTTCTTTTGGGGCTCATAGAATTGGACCCCCTGGTCCAATCTTTTTGAAATTTGGGGGGTATTTTGGGGAGAGGCATTAGATGCTATACTGAAAATTTGGTGCCTCGACCCCAAAAAACAGCCTCCCCGGACCTCCAGGTACCCGCGGATCAATTCTCCATTATTTTCTATGGGAATAAATCTCCATAGGGAATAACAGAGTTCCCAGCAAACATTTTCCTCCCCTCCCCTCGCTTTCTGACGACCCTGAAGGGGGGGGAGGGCCTCCAAACCGGGGGATCCCCTGCCCCCACCTGGGGATTGGCAACCCTACTTGTGAGAAGACATTTCTGTGATATTTTTCGTTTCCCCTTTCCAGCCACAATATAGAACAGGAAGAAAGAGACGTAATGTTCGCAGGCGGGCCTCACTTATCCCTGCCACAGATGTTTTGCCGGTAGCCCAGAATAATATTTTAAAGGAACCGGTTTTAAGGAGATTGGGGGTGGGGGTGGGGGGTGGAAAGCTCTATGCAAACAAATCGAGCACGGGTGTAGATCCAACTTTTATAATATAAACGGGGAGGAATATTTAGTATATTTGCATTGCTTTAACTAATAATCTCCCCTATTCAAAATACGTTAATTAGGTTTTGTTGTTGTTGTTGTTTTCTAGGGTAGGGGAAGAAGCCCTGGGTAGAACATGCTCAACTCTTTAGGCTGCAAACCAAGCTTACCTGGGACTCACGCAGAGAACCTGGAAACTTCCTCAACTTACCAAAAGGAGACACTGTTTTTGGAGAGGGAACCTAGAACGCCCACTTAACTAAGCAAATTCATTTCTTGCGTATCACCAGATGGGAAGAGCGCACTGAACCATGCATCCTTCAAAGAATTCACATTCTGGTATTCCTTGCAGATAATGAATTATCCCAACTGTTAACCCTGTTCCTTCCCACGAAGGCAGCAAGTTCATGCAGCACCCATGAGTATTGTTTATTTAGACGCCTCTTTCCCTGTCCCCCTCCACCACCCATGAGTACCCAAAATGGCTGGCACCCATTACTTTTTCCTAAAGCAAATAGCCAGACCTATCTTTCTTCTATCTCATTGCTTCAGAAGACGTCAGGGGTCATCAACTTTGCATCAGTAGGGAGCCCCACCATAAGAGACTGTTTGGCTTGCAACCTCCCAATATTTTGTTATTGGCCACAGAATCCCCTGGTAGCCATTTAATGGTGGCACTAGGGATACCAGATGCCAGGTGGGGACTGGCGATCTCCTTGAATTACAGCTCATCTCCAGATTTCAGAAATCAGTCCCCTGGGAGAAAATAAATGCTTTGGAGGGTGGATCCTATGCAATGTATCTCACTGTGGTTCTTGTCCTCCCCAAGCTTCATTCTCACATCTCCAGGAGTTTCTCAGTCTGAAGCTGGCATCCCGACACCACATCCCCCATCAATGGCCATGGAAGACCTAGCAGGCACCCACTCCATTCTCAAAATGCCAACATGCCTAGCAGGCACCCACTCCATTCTCAAAATGCCAACAGGCACCCACTCCATTCTCAAAATGCCAACATGCCAACCAGATCAATGAGGCTAGAGGTCCTATAGCTGGACATAGCAACCCGGAGGCTATTTTGGAGGCATAAAAATGGTGAGATCCCAGCACTTTTTTCATACACATGTTGAGGATTGGATCAACATGCCACAGACTGTATTATGCACCAACTGATCTTTGGACTGGGCGATCACTACAATAACCGCTCCTAAGGTCAGCTGTCCACTAGTTAAACTTCTGTACCACTTCAGAATGTTTCTTTTGGAGGGGTTGGGTTCTGTTAACAGCCCAGTATCAATGATAATGTTCCAGGGATCATATCTGACACCCTTTTCAGAGATACCCTTTAAACTGGGCAATATAATCCATGTTATTTTGTATTTCCACATTTCCCCACAGGGAAGAGCTATAGTTCAATTCTACAACCATAGCTGCTTGCACAATGCAGCCTACCCCGCATAATGGAATATGTTGCTTCTCAATATAAAATGGACTAAAAATGCTTGATAATTGGAGAAGAAATTAATAGCAGACAGCTGCTACATGCCCAGATTCTAGAACAAGGGTGGCCAAACTTGCTTAACATAAGAGCCACATAGAAAAGAGGTCAGATGTTTGAGAGCTGCAAAACACGAACAATCAGACATTTGAGAGAAGAAAGGGAGGGGAGGCAAATAGATGGGGAGAGAGAGGTAGAAAGAAAGCAACTTTAAATTCATTCTCCAAGCTGCCAGCTGGCTTGGCTGGGAGAAGAGATTTAAAGACACAAATGCCTTCTCCAAGCCAGCCACGGTGGTGGGACTTCAAGAGCCACACAATATGTGTGATAGAGCCACATGTGGCCACCCCTGTTCTAGAAGTTGCAATAACTGACAATTCTGACCTCTAAAGAAGCTCAAACGGGCTCTGCATGTAGCCTTATTTCACACAAGATATAGTGTCCTAGAAGTTGGCTCACCTTTGGCTTTCATAGTGCTATGATTTAGCTTCAAGCCACTGGAATTGCTGTGGAACATCCTTACTCAGCTTATGACATAAAGACTACATAAGGGGTTTTGAGGGAGGTTCTTATCCTTGTGTTACCAGTTTTGGTTTGGGGGTAGGCATATGGTGCTTTTACCAAGTAGCACCATAAAGCAGAATCAAGTATATGAGCTAGTCAATACTGTACCTGATCTAGAAAAAATGAACACATGAATCTTGTAGTATTATATAGACTTAGAACATTAATCATTCTAAGCCAGTATTGTATGACTGCAAACAGCTTTCCAGTGGTTCAGACAGAAACCTTTCACAGCATAGCTACTTTAAATCCTAAAGCTGGAGATGCTGATTGAATCTGGACTCTTTCTGTCTGCAAAGCGTCTGCACTACTGCTCAGCTATGCAGCATTCACCTGTTGGACAACACTAACATCTAAGCACTATTGACTATAGTCCTGGGCCACTGTATGACTTCTCCCAGACAACAGCAAGTTAAATGTGGAGGATGCATGTGGTGCTGTGGGGCAATATTTACCTGGAGTAGGATGTTTGCTGAATGCACTATTTCAGTGCAGATGGGACCTGGTAAATAAGGGGGTGGGATTTATCAACGATGGCCAGTATTTGGCAAGCGTGCTTGCTGCCTATGTAACCTCCATAGCATCCCAAGAGTTGATTAAATGAAGGCCACCATTTCCCCCAACTCTTCACTAGTACTATGCCATACCAATGCAGTGAGACATAATACTGCTCATGTCTCTGAGGTGTTAGGAGAAGGAAAACAACGGACTTGGTTTGCATAACTGACACAATTGGAAGAAAATAATGTGGTGTGTGCTTCTCCCACCTAACTCTACCTTGTTACGTGGTCCTCTGCCAACACTGCATAGGGAGCTATGGTGAAGGGATGGCTAATATGCTCCATGAATCCTTCAACTTCCACAGACTCCCACTACAACCTATAGCTGGCATTGATTGTTTGTGCCTTACATTGGGGATTAGGGATAGACTGGGCATTCAAGCTGGTTAGACACCTAATTCCTCACTGAGCTGGCAGAGGTGTTTTTAGATATTGTGCTGGAGACACCCAGAATGATTATTCTGGATGATTTCAACATTCATGAGTACTCCTTGTGACAGAAAGCTCAGGATTTTATAGCTTCTTTGGTTGCCTTGGGCCACTCTCAAATTGTGACAGGTCCAACAGATGAAAGATGTCACACCTTGGATTGAATCATTTGCACTGATACTTTGAAGGGAGTTAGAAGGGAGGGACGGTGGCTCAGTGGTAGAGCATCTGCTTGGGAAGCAGAAGGTCCCAGGTTCAATCCCTGGCATCTCCAAAAAAGGGTCCAGGCAAATAGGTATGAAAAGCCTCAGCTTGAGACCCTGGAGAGCCGCTGCCAGTCTGAGAAGACAATACTGACTTTGATGGACCAAAGGTCTGATTCAGTATAAGGCAGCTTCATATGTTCATAGTTCTTGTTTTGGTGTTGGAGATTCAGCCTGAAGCATAGTCTGACCACTACCTACTCAAGATAAGGATGAGCATAATGCTGACACCCCACAATGGAAATAATTTAAATGATCCACCTATGGGAGCTCATGCATTCTAGAATGGTCTGAGGGGTGGGGTTAGGATTCCAAACGCAAAATCTGCTGAGACTGTGGTGGGCACTTGTTTATTGTTTACTCTGTGTAAACTGCTTTGAGTGTTGAGTCTTTGGTTTTACTGAATTATTTTATATACAATTTTAAATGCTGTTTTAACGTTCAAATGTTGTCATGTTTCTATGTTTGCCCCCTATAAGTGTAGAAAGGCAGTACAGAAATGTTTTAAATAAATATAATAAAGAAATACCTTTCCATACAACCTGATCCAAACTGTTTTACACAGAAGTCAACAATTAATTCAGTGTTATTTACTCCAAAGTCAAGTCTGTAGCTTTAGAGAGCAATCCTAGAACGCCTGCTCAGAAGCCAGTTTGGGGTAGTGGTTAAGTGTGCGAACTCTTATCTGGGAGA
Source organism: Heteronotia binoei (assembly GCF_032191835.1). Classification (NCBI taxonomy): domain Eukaryota; kingdom Metazoa; phylum Chordata; class Lepidosauria; order Squamata; family Gekkonidae; genus Heteronotia; species Heteronotia binoei. The sequence continues at coordinate 177,505,209 of NC_083243.1, read as the reverse complement.
ACCGGGTTTGATTCCCCACTCCTCCACTTGCACCTGCTGGAATGGCCTTGAGTCAGCCATAGCTCTGGCAGAGGTTGTCCTTGAAAGGGCAGCTGCTGTGAGAGCCCTCTCCAGCCCCACCCACCTCACAGGGTGTCTGTTGTGGGGGAGGAAGGTAAAGGAGATTGTGAGCCGCTCTGAGATTTAGAGTGGAGGGCGGGGTATAAATCCAATATCATCTTCTTCTTCTCATGTGCATTCAGTGGAGCTTACTCCCAAGAAAATGTTCTAAGGATCAAGTCTTAGTGTCATACCAAAACAAACTAATGCAGTTCCCGGCCACTCCATCTTCCATGGAAGATCACTTTATTAAAAAATATAAATTTTATTTATGCACATGATGTGGATTTAGGGGAATTTCTATTTGGAAGAACTGTCTAAATATCGGTTAAGTATGCTGACAAAAATACAAGATACACTGAAAGGACTATGATGCATCACACCAAGGTGGTAACGCACACACACACACACACACACTGCATTAATGTATACAGGGCACTAAATGCAGCCTAGGTCTGGCATATGGAAACAAGAGAATGCAGACATTTTATGAATTATGGTCAATGCCCACACTGTACAGAATCTGCAGCCTCCCATTTATAGCTGTCCACTTTTTGAATCTCTGTCCGCTATACGAATCCACTAGTAGCTTTTATAAACGCGCTGGAGGCAAGAGCACAGCAGCAGAATATTAAGTTCAGAAAGAAAGGTGTTCCTCTGAACCTCTGGGGATGGCTTCAACATCCTAATCTCTGCTGCCTATAATCTGCAAAAGGAAAGTAAAGATGTAGACTATGTCCGTGTATATCTTGAGGGCTCCGTAGACATATTCCTCAGGGCTGATAGTGTGTTTTCTGTTGCCCAACACCAACTGGGTATCATATGCGAGAAACTGCAAAAAAAGGGGGGGGGGAAGCCATGAGAAAGCAGCTAGTCATGTGTTTCCAAAGATTATCCAATAATAAAGCACACACCAGAATCTAGGCTTGGAGGGCTAGTTCATCTGTTAAAGAACTGCAATGTGAGGAGGAAGCACACTTTGTTTTAATTTACTATCCATTGGATGTGAAAGCTAGAAATCAAAGGCCCATCTCTGCTCCCCTGAACATGTATAATGGTAGTCATAAGTCTACAGTAACTCTGTTATATACAAAGTGACCCCAAGTCCAACCAATAGTTTTCTTCCTTTGGCTCCCAAGGTTCCACCTTGTCTCTCACTACATTTACTCCTGTTAAACCCGCTCAGCTTGGAGGAAGTTGACAGAATTCTTGGCACTGCACGATCCACAACTTGTGATCTGGACCCATGTCCCTCCTGGTTAATTAAGGCCTGCCAGGAGGAATTGAAATGTCCTATACGGGACATTATAAATCGATCTCTTTCGGAGGGTGTTTTCCCAACATCCCTGAAAGAGGCAGTGGTCCGCCCTCTCTTGAAAAAAGCTACATCAGACCCGGCCGTATTGGCACATTACCGGCCGGTCTCAAATTTGCCCTTTTTGGGCAAAATTATAGAGAGGGCTGTGGCGTTGCAGTTACAGGATTTTCTGGAAGACGCTTCCACCTTGGACCCATGCCAGTCCGGCTTTCGCCCGGGCCATGGGACGGAAACAGTCTTGGTCGCCCTCATAGATGACCTCCGGCGGCAACTGGATCGGGGCGGCTCGGCGGTATTGCTGCTGCTCGACCTGTCGGCGGCGTTCGACATGGTCAACCACCGGCTGCTGACCCGCCGCCTCGCCGACGCAGGAATTCGGGGGCTAGCCTTACAATGGCTCTCCTCCTTCCTTGAAAATCGGGGACAAAGGGTGGCAATTGGGGGGAAGCTGTCTCAGAGACACCCGCTTCATTGTGGGGTGCCTCAGGGGGCAGTTCTCTCCCCGACATTGTTTAACATCTTTATGCGCCCCCTTGCCCAGCTTGCCCGGAGGTATGGGGTTGGTTGTCATCAGTACGCTGATGATACCCAGCTCTATCTATTGATGGAAGGCCGGACTGGTGATGTCCCTACAAATTTGGACCGGGCGTTACAGGCCGTGGCTGACTGGCTCAGGCTGAGCGGGCTGAAGTTGAATCCAACGAAGACTGAGGTCCTTTGCGTGGGTCGGGACGGACCGGGGGGGGAGATTACTCTGCCAGCTTTTGACGGTGCGCCACTGACACCAGTGCGCAAGGTCAAGAGCCTGGGGGTGCTACTGGAATCCTCGCTATCGATGGAGGCCCAGATAGCTACCACCGCAAGATCCGCCTTCTTCTATCTCAAGAGGGCGAGGCAGTTGGCTCCCTTCCTGGAACGCGACGACCTAGCAACTGTGATCCACGCAACGGTCACCTCAAGACTAGACTACTGCAATGCCCTCTACATGGGGCTGCCCTTGTGCCGAACGCGAAGACTTCAGGTAGTGCAGAACGCAGCGGCCAGGCTGTTGATGGGACTACCTAGGTGGGAACATGTGCGGCCGGTGCTGCGGGATCTGCATTGGCTACCGGTCGTCTACCGCGTTCGGTATAAGGTGCTGGTTATTACCTTTAAAGCCCTATATGGCCGAGGACCTGCCTACCTCAGGGACCGCCTCTCCCCATATATCCCCAGGAGAGCGTTAAGATCTAGCTCCCAAAACCTCCTACAAATCCCTGGGCCAAGAGAGGCTAGAATGAAGATAACTCGGGAGCAAGCCTTCTCATTAGTGGCCCCGCGCTGGTGGAATCAACTCCCAGAGGGGGTGCGAGCCCTGCGGGACCTGAACCAGTTCCGCAGGGCTTGCAAAACCTCTCTTTTCCAACTCGCATTTGAATTAGGACCAGACTAACTTGATAAAATCATTCTAACTCTAGCCATCTTATGTTGTAACTGAAGCTGTTAATATGTAATTGTGACACCAGAAATTATAGCACCTATTTTTATGTATTTTAATCTATATATGTAATTGTATTGTACTTATAATGTTTATCTGCTTTTAATTGAATCATGACGTAGTCATGTCTGTGAGCCGCCCTGAGCCCGCCTTTTGGTGGGGGAGGGCGGGATATAAAAATAAAATTTATTATTATTATTATTATTATTATTATTATTATTATTATTATTATTATTATTAAACAGGGTTTAGGCAACTGTTTCCCTGTCAGTTCTCCGTATACTTCTGGGTTTTCTCTTCCTTATAAGCACCATCCCTTTAATGCTAAAGAAATTATGAAATGTTTCAAGTTACAAATCCCCCTTCAGCAAATAATGAAGCCAAGTGAACCAGAGAAAACATAAAAGTCCTTTGTATGTCAATCTGAAAAAAACCCACAACTCCGAATATTCCAAACAACAAATTTCATAAGTTAATGTGTTTATGAATATTAATGAAATGAACTATGTATATTATTAAGGAATTGGCCAAAATTAACAAGGGATTCTTTGGCGCCATTCCAAAACATAAAGATACCATCCAGGAATCTTTAATTAAAAATAATGTATTTTCAATAGACGTTGCTGTCATGAAGGCTATACTTCTTTTCCAATCTATCCATAAACAGATCAGCCAATTCTGGTGCGTATTTGCATGCCATAGCTGTGCCTGAGATTTGCCAGAAAAATTCTCCTTGGAACTGGAAAAAAAAAATCTTTAAACATAACTCTACAATGTGACATAGAAAAGATGTTGGGGGATTAGAGCGCTGATCTCTTTGCTCTAATACCTCCCATAGTACATCCAGAGCCTCATCTTGTGGAATTTTGGCGTAAAGGGAAACCACATCCAGAGTGCCAGAAAAACTCCTCTGCATGTAATTATAATATTGTTTGTGTGGTTTAGAAAAACCATAATATCTCTTAAATAAGAGCCAGTTGTCTGAACCAAGGGCTTGAGAAAAAAAGATCCAAATACTGGGTTATAAAACAGATCTACAATCCAAAACTATGGGTCATTTTAATAAAAGATTCTTGGACAATATCTTTACCATTTGGAATGAAACCAAAGACTCTTGTTAATTTTGGACAATTCATTAATAACATTAAAAAAAAGGTAGTCCCCTGTGCAAGCACCAGTTTTTTCTGACTCTGGGGTGACATCGCATCACAACATTTTCATGGCAGACTTTTTACAGGGTGGTTTGCCATTGCTTTCCCCAGTCATCTACACTTTACCCCCAGCAAGCTGGGTACTCATTTTATTGAACTCAGAAGGATGGAAGGCTAAGTGAACCTTGAACTAGCTACCTGAACCCAGCTTCCACCGGGATCGAACTCAGGTCATGAGCAGAGCTCGGACTGCAGTACTGCAGCTTACTACTCTGTGCCACAGGGCTCATGTAACATACATAGCACAATTAAATTTGAAATGACCTATAATAAATCTAAGTGCATTTCTGGATGTATTAATGAAATGAGGCCAGGTATGACATTAAACTGAAGTAAGAATTAAATCTCATGGACATTTGGAAAACTAGACTAACTTGAATTAATCCATGTAGCAAGCATAGATGAAGATAGTAAAGAAGAGGTATCAGTTTCACCCACACTTCTGAACACCCATGGTCAATATCCCTCCCCCATCTCTTCAGCTTTCCTAAATCATCATAATCTCATATATCTAAATTCAATTGTCACTTCATTTTTTGCTTTCAATATCCCAGTATTACTTCGGGCATATACACCTTCATGGTTTCGTACAGTTCTAAATAACCACTGACCAAATTAACACCACTTCCTTTATTTGTTTTAATAAAAAATTCTTGGACAATATCTTCACCATTTGGAATGAAACCAAAGACTCTTTTGTTAGTTTTGTTATTTATCATCAAAGGGTTCCCAATCAACTGTGCGAGTTAAAATTGCCTTCAACTGGCAAAGCAAATGCTCTAGTATTGCAAGAACAGAGATATATGTGCAGCTGCCATAGCTCTGCCCTGTGTTTATGCACTATGACAGCACACCACAACAAACCAACGACCCTTTAACTGCTGGTTGAGAGGCAAAGAGCATCCTACACACAGCCTGTATCCAGGCTATGCACGGGGCATTTACTTGTCCTTCTAATTTTAAAGAAAAGAGCTCTTAGGTTGGAAAGGTGGGGGTGAACATTCAACTTTCAGGGAAAGCAAAAGCTGCCAGCCTGTTCTGAAAGACAGGGAGGGATGCAAAAGTGGAGCGAAGGCGAGAGAAAGTGATGAACAAAGGAGAACAGAGCACAAAGCTAACAAGATAATGGCAAAGCCTTCCACTTGTTCTACAGTCCTGTCCTACGGCTTGCCTTGAGTCCTTGTGATCGGACAGGCAACAGCTCTAAATGAGCCTGTGAAACACACATTCTTCCACAAAATGTTCCAGCAAGAAAGTAATGCTTTACTAACCAGGGTGAAAGCTATTGCACCAATAGCTGCGTACAGCATGTGGAGCCAGTAAACCTGCAACAGAGAAGAGAAATCAATGAGTTGTGCCTTGCTTTATCTGGCTTCCTCAGCTGATTAACCTGGCGTTAAAAGGAACAATGCCCAGACATTAAATGCAAATAACAGGAGACATTCAGAGGGATGTAGAGATTAAATGATTTAGAAAGGAAAGCCAGCAGGGTATTGGCCCTCTACAACCTCCCAATCCTAACTGAACTAACACTGGGGCAGACAGTTGGTTATACACATTATTCTTTTAAATAATACTAGGGAAGAAGACACATTCTGCTGTGGCCATCAGATTCAGTGACACAGAGTTCAATATGCCCATATGCTAGGGTTGCCAAATCCCCAGCATTATTGTACCACGGAGTTTTCCCACCCAAATGGCTAGAGTGTCCTGGAAAACCATAGTGTTTCCCCAGAAACACCTAGAGTGGCTGCCACGTGATGTTGCCAGTACAGTGACATCACTTCTGGATAACGTCATCACACCAATGAAGTTGGGGGAGGTTCCCCCTACCGGCCCAATGTGGGCTGGTGGGTTTGGAACCTCCCAGACCGGGGTCTTGGCAGCCCTGGTTACAGCCATAAGGAAAGACTAAACTGTCACTTCCAAAAGACACCCTGGGACTGGAATTGATCCAGTTTTCTCCATTAGCTGCTTACATATTTGAAGGACAGAACAATCGCTGTGATAATCCCAGTCACCATGACAACGATGCCCAACACACAGAACAAGCCAGCACAGGATGTAAAATCCACCTGCCAATAAGGAAGGCATACATGTTAGGAAAATGTTAGGAGAAGAGATCCAGACAGCACATTACCCAGTCTATTGTATACTGCAACCTATCCTTGCAGAAGACTTAAGGCCTTGCCAACTCCACTATATTGAGAATCACACACAAAGTTACATTTGCCCACACACTTTCAGGCTTATCTTTGTAGACACATGCACTATTAACTTGTAAGTTAAAAACCAAGCCTTTCAGAATAGGACATTAGAAAATCAACACAATTGCAAAAGTTATGCGATGAGAGTACAAACAGCACAATGTACAAGAAGGCTGACATCCTCATCTATTAAGAATTTTCCAAGGAACTTAAGGATGAGAAATTCCCCAATAAATTTTTGACACACTTAAGAAAGCGATATTATATATCTTGAGTACTTCACCTTTGTCTGGAAGCAGAAGATGGTGACGATTATGGCCACGATGGCTGTGATTATCATGGCAAGGAAAACAGCTTTTGTACTGTATACGCTGCAAACAAAGATTTGAACGTTTATTTCACCCTAAGATTTATATATATATATGTCACAAAATAACAGAATTAGTCCTGCTTGGGTAGCTAACATGAACTGTTTAATACCCCAAACACATTTGTTTGGAAGAACATCACACTTTTTCCTCTTTTTTAAGAAATAAAATCCAGCAGTAGTTTGTAGAATCAAAACTGCAACACTGTGAATTTACAGCATTAGAGGCACCCTTGGCTGCAGTGGACAGCTAGGAGGCACCGTGCTCCTCCCTCTGCTACCTGCATCAGATGGGTAGGGCCTCCTTTCCTCCACCGAGCTTCACCTGACCATCATGACAAACATTACTCTCTTTTCAATGCATTCGTTAGTCTCTGTGTTACTACCCTTTCTGCAATGAATTAATTTTGACTTTAGCAAGTCACACAGATTTCACTTGAATTTTCGGCCAAGTAATTTAATTTATGATCCTAACCTATGTCATCCTGACTTTATGCCTTCGTGTTGCACTTAACGTAAGTATTTGTCACTGGACTGCTCCTCAATGCAAATACTAACACGGTTAACTACTGTGCTGAAAATAAACATTAGTAACTTCAAAAGTAGCACGAAAAGAAAGGTGTTATTTTAAAATCCCTCTGACTGTAATCGGACTTTCTTTCCAGCAAGTACGGTAAGGACTGCAGCTGGAGAAACTCCCCCACACACCCTCGGCAACAAAGCAAGGAGTGGAGAGAGTTTCCTTTCTGGATGATCCACACATTTCTAATTTACACTAGAACAGGGCTAAAATGAGCATAGTAACTGTAAAGCAAAGAATTAAATAAGTTCTCAAACAGAAACAGAGCAACAGATGATGCAATGGAGAAAGCTGCATTTGGCCAGAGTGGTTTTGCTCAACAGGCACCACAGCACGTTTGTATAGCATGTGCAGGACTCTCACATGCCTGTATCAGAATTGCTGATTAAATAACAGTTATGGACTGTGATACTACCTGGTTTTCCAGTTATGAACCTAAAGGGAGGGAGGGAGAAGCAGCAGCATATATGGGGGAAAGGTATAGCATGAGGCCACAGTCCTCGAGCCCCTACTAAAAATGGCTCTTCAAGCTAGTTGCTGAGGGAGGGAATGAATCTTTAGCAGCTGCACTGTCTTGCTGAGGACCTCCCTTCCTATTCTGGTACCTATAAAGCTTGGGCAGACAGAAGCACAAAGCCTTGAGCCCAAGTGGAAGGGCAACACCAAAAGCCCAGGCCTTCAGAAGAGCCAGTATGGGAGTCCAGGACCAAACCAATAGGTTGTCTGCTGTTGTGCTATTTTGTTGTTTATGTTTTTATATGAATAATGTCTCTTTTTTAAAAAAAAAATAAAGATGCTTTAAGTTCCTTTAGGAAGAAAACCTAAGCAAAACAACTCAAATAAATAAATAAATTATAATTTGGGGTGCATTTGTTATCCTACCCTTTCTCCAAGGAGTTCAAGGCAATATACATGCATCTCTCAACCAACGTTCCCTCTAAACTGCAGTCTTGTGAGCAAAAATTCTACTTCATGAGCTACTGGCATTAAAGTTGAGAGCTACTGCATAAAGTAGTGGGATCTGGGGTCATCCTTCCCGAGCTAAGAAAAAATCGTGAGTTGGAGGCTAAGAACCTGTGAGCTAGCTCACACTAACTCAGTTTAGAGGGAACACTGCTCTCAACCTGCATTTTATCCTTAAAGTCAACCTGTGAGGTAAGATAGGCTGAGGAAAAATAGTCGGTAATAAGGTTACCCAGAAGGCTTGATGGAAAGGAATTTGAACTTGAGTCTCCTCAGTTATAGTAGAACACTCTAATGGGTCTCTGACCACACTGACTTTTGTAACTTGCCAGAAAAATATAATGAACTAAATTTACAAGAATCTGAGTGTGGAAATATGTGCCATACTAGTCCCCTTTCATCCACTGTATACAGAGCCATTAGCCAATCAAGCCGGTGTTCAAAAGTTAAACCGCCAGTAGCGGCGTTTGATCAAAAAAGCGTTTTCTGTTAGAACTTTAATGAAAAATAATTGTTTCGGCAAACAAAACTAGGGTCTTTTTTCAAACTATGTTCCATTTAACCATTTCTGGATTTTAATTTCTGGACCTTTTTTGCCTTTTTTTAACAGGTGGAGGCTTACTTAATACAAACCCGATAAAGACTCTCACTGAACAGACATTCAGAATATCCCCTCTAACTGGAAACTAAAAGTTTAACTGATAAAGAGCAAGCCAAAAGAATATTAAGGGAAGCAACTTCCCTTGTACATTACCTAGCAATGGTGCCTGTCATGAACCCCATGGCCAGTGTCTACATGAAAAGATAAACAGACGAGAATTATGACCTATAAATTACTGTCTCCTAACACAATGACCAGAAGATTACAGTCTCCCACCACATCACAATCATTGTCATGATCTTCGATGCCCTTCAATGCCTATTCAGCCGAACAGCTTAAGTTTAGTTTTAAAATTACATTGCCAAATCCCACTATTCTCTCACCTTTCCATTTTAAACAAGATATTGCAGTTTTACAAGCATGTTTGTATTTTAAGTTTTAAAAATAGTATCTTTGTGTTTGGAGAGCCGGTTTGGTGTAGTGGTTAAGTGTGCGGACTCTTATCTGGGAGAACCGGGTTTGATTCCCCCACTCCTCCACTTGCACCTGCTGGCATGGCCTTGGGTCAGCCATAGCTCTGGCAGAGGTTGTCCTCGAAAGGGCAGCTGCTGTGAGAGCCCTCTCCAGCCCCACCCACCTCACAGGGTGTTTGTTGTGGGGGAGGAAGGTAAAGGAGATTGTGAGCCGCTCTGAGACTCTTCGGAGTGGAGGGCGGGATATAAATCCAATATCTTCATCTACCTCACAGGGTGTCGTGGGGGAGGAAGGGAAAGGAGATTGTAGGCCACTCTGAGCCTCTCTCCTTGAAAGGGCATCTGCTGTGAGAGCCCTCTCCAGCCCCACCCACCTCACAGGGTGTTTGTTGTGGGGGAGGAAGGTAAAGGAGATTGTGAGCCGCTCTGAGACTCTTCGGAGTGGAGGGCGGGATAGAAATCCAGTATCTTCTTCTTCTTGACTGTGTCCTTTATAAAGTTTTTGTCTTCACTACACCTGGCATTGCATTCTATGACATACATGGCCCTGCCCCACAAAGTCCCATTTGTGTCAGATCTGGCCCAAATAACAATGAGGCTGACACCCCTGCAATAAATAATGCATTTTCAGTGCACTTTCCAGCTAGAGTTTGCAAGTTCACACAGTAAAATCTAGTTGGAAAGTTGGACTGAAAGTGGTTTGAAAGTGTATTATTTAGAGTGTATCACTGTAGCCTATTACTGTTAAAAGACATTACCTCCAAACAGGAAATACTGACTGAACAGCCCCATCTTTAGCACAGAAATAAATTTCTGCCAAATGTCATATTACTCACTAGAAAAAGGGACGGATAAGTTCATAACCACACATATTGTCCCTAGATCTAGACTGGATATGTCATAAAAACAGCTAATGAATTTGACATAAGCAAAATAGTCTGACAAACAAATCACTTGTGGAGGGCGGAATATAAATTTCTAGGTGTGGCAAATATAAATGTCTAGGCATGGCAGATAGTTTAACACAGATTGTTTTGAGTTCTGGCAATTTTTCTACATTTTTAAAAGAGATCCAAACAGCTAAAGTACACTCTCTAGCTGCTTGGTGTTCATTCAAATTATTTCTTGCCATATCACAGTAAGTTTTATATGATTGCATTACTCTCAGCCCAAGTCCCACAGCAAAACGTTTACTTACAAAGACAGACAGAAGGATGAGGTTCCATGGAAAACGTCTCCTGAAGCCAATAAGAACAGTTCAGAGGGGTGTCATTATGGAATGTGTTATGAACAGATTCTCCCAAGTGTTAGCTGACCATTTGCCACCAGAAACACCAAGTCAAAATGACATCCCCCTCCCCATTCTAGGATGACTCACCGTTAAAAAAAAAAAAAATGACAGAGATAAGAAGCAGAAAAACAGCATTGCTGCTGCTTGTTGCTTCATGGTAGGTCCAGCCCTTGACTCATTCCCACGGCCCAAAAAGGAACTTTTTTATAACTTTAATTTCCATCAAAGCCCCTCCATGCCCCTCACATTTCCAAAGCCATGCTGTGACCTTATACCCCTGGCAGCTACCCACCTGCAAGGGATCAAAGAAAGGGGTATCCTGGCGGTGGTTATGTATAGTATAGCAGCATTTCCAGATTGCATGACTGCCACATGCAGCCAACCCAGTCACTTGCCCTTGGCATCTGGCGCCACAAGTTGGTAAGCGTACTCACCGTGGGCCTTCACAGCACACCAGCACCAGATAAGTGACCAGGAATACAGCACTGGAGGAAGGAAGAGAGATGATTTTTTTTGAATCATACTGAAATCTCACATCAAAGCACTTCTATCCTCCCAAATACAAAGATGCGATTTCAAATGCAGAAAAACCTAGCCTATGGAAACTTCTGGGTCCTCTACTAGCTAAGTGACCCGCAGCATGTGTATCCGCAGCATATAGGGTCCCTTAGATGCCGTGGCACACCAGTCCTTAGTACTGCCCCCTATGCCTCAATGAGAACATTAGTCCTTGTTGCTTTTTCTCTAAACGTTCCATCTAAGCAGAGCTGCCCCTGCCTACCACCACTGCTCTTGCCACAATCTTTGTGCTTGCTCTGATTTTTTTTATACTTATTTGTGTTGAAGAAGAATTGTTTAGACTTGTATTGCAAGTAATAGTTCAGTAAAAAAAAAATGTATAATAAAAGACAAAGATGGTAAAATATATGGAGAACTTCATACTTGCAGGTAGAACGAATTGGGTATTTTATTTGGAGGTAGAATTATAACTGATATATTTGTATTTTTCTTTGTTTCTGTTTTTCCCATTCTGTACATGCCCTTTCCCTAGGGTTGCCAAGTCCAATTTAAGAAATACCTGGGGACTTTGGGGGTGGAGCCAGGAGACATTAGGGGTGGAGCCAAGATCAAGGCTGTGACAAGCATAATTGAACTCCAAAGGGAGTTCTGGCTATCACATTTAAAGGGACGGCACACCTTTTCAATGCCTTCCTTCCATAGGAAATAATGGATAGGGGCACCTTCTTTTGGGGCTCATAGAACTGGACCCCCTGGTCCAATCATTTTGAAACTTGGGGGATATTTTGGGGAGAGGCACTAGATGCTATACTGAAAATTTGGTGCCTCTACCTCAAAAAACAGCGCCCCGAGAGCCCCAGATACCCACAGATCAATTCTCCATGATTTTCTATGGGAATAAATCTCCAAAGGGAATAATAGAGTTCCCAGCAGACATTTCCCTTCCCTTCCCTCCCCCCGCTTTCTGACGACCCTAAAGCGGGGGGAGGGTCTCCAAACCAGGGGATCCCCTGCCCCCACCTGGGGATTGGCAACCCTACCTTTCCCGCTTTTATGTATCTACGCTTCTGCTTCTTCTTTTTGTAGTTAAAATCAATAAAAATTATAAAATTTAAAAAGTAAGGCCCAGTGAATTCAGTGGCACTTCCTCCCAGAAACACAATGACACTTTCCAACTGCTGGTAGAGCAGTGAGGAGGATAGTTTGGGATAAAACCTCAGGGTCACTTCAGACATCCACGGACACCTGGCAGCTGCACAGAAAAAAGAAAAGGCAATACTTACTAAGACACATAATACACAGCGATGTTCCTTTGCACAAAACTGCGTACAGGCGGTCTGTAGAGAGAGAAGTAGATATGAAACGGGAAGAGGCACTTATTGTGCATCCATAATCATGGGGGCGGGGGGGAGGAGATCACACTTTCACATTTCAGTCTAAAGACAGCAAACAGAAGCTGTCACTTCCTTTTTAACTCCAGGTACTGGCTCTGTGCAATTAGTTCCAACACTGAAAAGATATATACAACTCCTGTTTGAAATACGTCTAGAATAATGTAGTTTTACTGTGTGATAACAGGACCAGCTGTCCTAAAGAACAGAGATTTCAGAAGACCTTCAACTAAACTTAATTTCTCTTTCCCAAAGCACAAGTTGTTAATGTCTCATTCAACCCCTTCAAAGCAATCTAGTGCGATAGGATGGCAGACACTCCCACAGAAAAAAGGCAGTGGTCTCCATAGTGTACCATCTCCTATTTTGGGACAGAAGTGACTGGGAAGATGTCTGAACATTACTGTCTGTACAGGACTGCAGAAAGGAGCTGTGCTGATACAGCCAAAAAATTCCAGTCTTTTTCAGCATAGTTCTGTATATTGATGAACATCATGGAGTTAAGTAAATCACAGATATAGTTAAATTCCAAGTGTTTTTTCCAAAGCCAATAGTATGCCATTTGTGATAAGATCCCACGTTCAACCCTTGGCATACTTGTTTAAAAGGATCCAGTAACATGTGATATGTATGGCTTTTACCTCAAACTCTGGAGAGCTGCTACTAGTCCAAATAGACAATACTGACTTTAATAGCTCTATCACTAGCCCTGTTCACAGGTTACAGTGAGCATGTTCATGCATATGTCTGTCTGTAAGAAAAAGCTGATGTGTCTTCACCTTACATATAAAGCTGCGGACTACTAACGGTACTAGTTAAATGTGGGGTTTAAATCACACATTTGGCTCTAAATGCACTGGATGTCACATGATAATCACTTAACATGTTTAAAGAAAAATCAAGTGTACACTGTGCATTGTATGTGCATTTAGTTTCTCTTATGTTTGAGCTATGTATAAAACAACTTTGTGTACATATGTGTAGACAGGTAGAATAATTCAAACACTGTTGATCAACTAAACAAGTGCTTCCCAATTAATGAAGCAGCAGATTTTGCAAGCGTAAGCAATGTTTAGCACCAAGTACTTAGAGAAACTGAGTGCCATCTCAGAAGACAGATAGAGTTAGGAAAGACTGGAATTTTTGGCTGTATGAGAAACAGAGTTAGGAAAGCTTAGGCTAGTGAGAGATGTTTTTTTTTAAAGGGTTTTTTTTCTTAAATTCAAAGTAAGAAAAAGAGCAAGAACATGGTAGGCCCATTTCAGGGACAGGAAAGTGAAATTGTAACAGGTGATGAGGAGAGGGCAGAATTGCTTAATTCCTACTTTTCCTCAGTCTTCTCTTGCAAGGGAAATGACAAAAATGTAAGGCAACATGGCAAAAACAGAACACATGGTGGGGGAAAGGGGCTGCAGCATAGTAGTACATAAACACCTAGTTTCTTTAAATGAAATAAAGTCCTCAGGGGCAAATGAACTGCAACCAAGGGTACTAAAAGAACTTGTGGATGTAATTTCTGAGCCTCTGGCTGTTATTATTGAGAATTCATGGACAACAGGTGAGGTGCCAGAAGATTGGAGGTGAGCTAATGTTGTCCCCATCTTCAGGAAGGAGAAAAAGGAGGAACCCGGTTAACTACCAACCCATCAGCTTGATGTCTATACCTGGAAAACTTTCAGAACAAATAATCAGTCAGTCAGTCCTTGAGCATTTAGAGAGGACAGCTGTGATTACTAAGAGCCACATGGGTTTCTCAAGAACAAGTCATGTCAGATTAACTTTCTCTCTTTTTTCAAAATTTACTTCCTTGCTGGATCAAGGGTAGACACAGTTTATCTTGAGTTCAGTGGGCTTTTGATAAGGTTCCACATAATATTCTTGTTGACAAGTTGGAAAAATGTGGTTTGGATCCTATTACTGTAAGAGGGATCTGTAACTGGTTGATCAATTGTACCCAAAGAGTGCCTGTGAATGGTTCTTCATCCTCTTGGAGAGGAGTGACAAGTGGAGTGCCTCAAGGACCTGTCCTGGGGCCTGTCTTGTTCAACATCTTTCTAAATGATTTGTATAAAGGAACAGAGGGAATGCTTATTAAATTTGCAGATGATGCTAAATTAGGAGGGGTAGCAAATACAGTAGGTGACACAGTTCAGGATACAGGCTGATCATGACAGGCTGGAAAACTGCACTAAAACAAAATTTTATCACAGATAAATTTAAAGTTCTGCATTTAGGTAAATTCAATGCATCATTATAGGATGGGGGAGACTTGCCTTGGCGATGGTAAGTACAAAAAGGATCTACGGGTCTTAGTGGACCATGCACTGAACATGAGTCAGCAGTGTGATGCAGTAACTAAAAGGGCAAATGCAATTTGGTCTGCATCAACAGTAGTACAGTGTACAGATCATGTGAAGTGATGGTATCACTTTACTCTGTTTTGGCTAGGCCTCAGCTAGAGTATTGTGTTCAGTTTTGGGCACCACAATTTAAGAAGGGTATAGACAAGCTGAAATGTGTCAGAGGAGGGCAATGAAGATGGTGAGGGGTCTGGAGACCAAGTCCTATGAGGAAAGGTTGAAGGAACTGGGTATGTTTAGCCTGGAGAGGATATGACTGAGAGGTGATATGATCACCATCTCCAAGTACTTGAAGACCTGTCATCTTGAAGGCAGTGCAGAATTGTTTTCTGTTACCCCAGAAGGTCAGACTAGAACCAATGGGATGAAATTAAATCAAAAGAGTTTCTAGCTAAACCTTAGGAAGAACTTCCTGACAAAATGGTTCCTTAGTGGAACAGGCTTCTTTGAGAGGTGGTTGGGCTCTCCTTCTTTGGGGGTTTTTAAATAGAGGCTAGATGGCCATCTGACATCAATGCTGATGATGTGAACTTAGGCAGGTCATGAGAGGGTGGGCAGGAAGCGTTGCATCAGTGCTTAGTTCTCATGGCTCTTTCTCACATGTCCAGGGAAATGCTGACCTTCACTTTGGGGTTAGGCAGCCGTTCATGCCCATCAGACTGCCTGACAGAGCCCACAAAGGACCTGATCCTGTGGGGAGAACTCTCCTTGCAGAGTTGGTTGGGGCACTGCTGGGAAGCCTGATTAAAACCAGACTGCCTGACAGAGCCTGCAAGTCATTTCAGCAATGCTTTGGAAGTGGGGGTGGGGGGTGGAGTGCAAGGGATTGCTGAAATGGTTTGCATCTATTTCAGCCTGACAGCTGATTTGAACAAGGCTGCCCAGCAGAGGCTGTGCTGGTATCTTCCCTTTAAATGGCTTTTGCAAGGCATGCTATGTACAAGTGAAGTCTAAATGCTGAGCTCACCCGGAAGTGAGTGAACTCACTTCTCAGAATTCACTTGCACGCAGTGTGCCTTGCAAAAGCCATTTAAAGGAAATGTCCCTTTAGTAATGCACATGTGTGACATCCAAGCCGCGAGTTCACCCAGTCACAAACCTCATTAAATGAACCAGTTCAGTAACCAGGGAGGCTCATAAGGGTTCATGGTTAATGTGGCCTCCCAAATCATGAACCGAAATGAATCTCTATTTTCCCAGGGCATACCCATCCCTATCCACTTGTCTATTATTCTGCATGTTTCAGACTAGCTGTCCTTTCATTAGCCTTTTAGATCACAATACAAATATTTGTTCGATTCATTTTTAAATTGCAAACTTGTTCTGTAGCTAAGTGGGAGAGAAGTGTGTTGTATACAGATATCAGCCAATCAGTGTTTTGCATTGCCAGGTTCTGCTACAGTTGTTGAGAATTTGCTTTTCAAACTCTTGATTCCAATCTCTCTTAAATCCTAACAGCTGCAAAACTGAACATGTTCACCATATACTATCATAGCAAATCGATTCGGAAGACTGGCACCAGCCAATTAAACACATAGCTGGAATTTATACTCCAGTCATACTACGTTGTTCGGTAGGCAGCTGAAATGGAGACACAATCTTTTTTTTTTTTTTAACTGCAGTTTTTAAAGCAATTGCAGTTTTGTTATGTTTAGGTAGTACTAAGTCTAGATGAGATTAAACATTTAATAGGGCTAACAACAGTATTCAGACAGTGGAGATAACCTTGATAACTCCAGAAAAATTAATACCACTGAATGGAAAATTGTTGTTGAACATATGAAGCTGCCTTATACTGAATCAGACCCTTGGTCCATCAAAGTCAGTATTGTCTACTCAGACTGCCAGCGGCTCTCAAGGGTCTCAACCTGAGGTTTTTCACGCCTATTTGCCTGGACCCTTTTTAGTTGGAGATGCCGGGGATTGAACCTGGGACCTTCTGCTTCCCAAGCAGATGCTCTACCACTGAGCCACCGTCCCTCTCTCAAGCTGAGGTTTTTCACGCCTATTTGCCTGGACCCTTTTAGTTGGAGATGCCGGGGACTGAACCTGGGACCTTCTGCTTCCCAAGCAGATGCTCTACAACTGAGCCACCGTCCCTCCCCTGCTCTTCAGGGTCTCAAGCTGAGGTTTTTCACCCCTATTTGCCTGGACCCTTTTTAGTTGGAGATGCCGGGGATTGAACCTGGGACCTTCTGCTTCCCAAGCAGATGCTCTACCACTGAGCCACAGTCCCTCCCCTGCTCTCCAGGGTCTCAAGCTGAGGTTTTTCACGCCTATCTGCCTGGACCCTTTTAGTTGGAGATGCCGGGGATTGAACCTGGGACCTTCTGCTTACCAAGCAGATGCTCTACCACTGAGCCACCGTCCCTCCCCATTCTGAGCTTCTGGACAAATAAATGAAATACATATTATTTTATTGGAATATATTTATTTCATTGGTAGATATCAGAACTAGTTTGATAAGCAGGTTCTCTGTAAGAAAACAGGACTGGAAAACAACAGCTAGGGAAAGGAACTTACACAAAGGTAAAAATTGCAATGATGCCCACAGTCACAAGCAGCTGAACTGAGATGATGCTGTAAACCTGGATAGGAAGACATGATGTTAGTGCGAGGGTACCTAAATGCACTTGGGAACATGTCATAGACATTAGAGCTGAATTAAAGCGCCTGGAAGTCATGACCAGGGCTGGCCCTAGACTGTCTAGCACACTAGGCAACGCTAACTTCTGGTGCCCACCCCCTGCATCGATAACATCACTGAGTCACATGGGGGGTGCCCAATTCGACGCCCCCAAAAGGCTGGTGCCCTAGGTGATCGCCTAGTTTGCCTCGTGGCCGAGCCAGCCCTGGTCATGTCCCAAGTTCTGCTGTTGATCACATCACAGAAGGGATCCTTATTTGACTGAGGTCCAGATTTTATTTAGCACCTCACAAACTGAAAGGAAATACCCAGCATACAAGACCTGCTAAAAAAACAAACAAATTCCACTGAGCAAAAGCCATCAATCAGATTTTTTTGTAATGCACAGTATTCCTATAGTTAATACACTAGTAAATAACCAGTGATGCAATAAGGAGAAATTTACCCAGAATTGTAAAGAGCCAGTGGTCTCAGCTCCAAAAACTGGGACATGTGCACACACAAAATTTTACAATGAATTTAAATATTAAAAACACTTCAGTTCATGTGAGTTACTCTAATACAAAGATTTCAGGTTTTCATGGCTGGTAACATCATTAGGGTTTGTAGAATCTTTCGGGCTCAAGTGCCATGTTCTACAACACGGCACTTGAGCCCGAAAGATTCTACAAACCCTAATACTCTGATACAGTTCATCCTAAAGTCCATATATAGGAAAATCCAGTTGAAATCCAGCAATTTGCTTTTAAAAAGTAGGAAGGGATGATTAGAAAAGTTAAAGCCAAAGAGACATATAACTGGTAACCTCCACTTTTTGGTGTCCTTTATCTGTTCAGCTGGGTATAATCGGAATCCAATATTTCCTGATAATCTCAAATGGCATGCTGCTCTCAAATTTGCTAACAGAAGGGTTCTCATTTAGGCATCTGGAAATGGGCACATTGTGCTCAAGCACCCTTTCCTATGCCTTTTAAAACAATCATCTAGGCATAACAGGGAAAAAAAGGTTTCCAGAAAACAATCTGGCATTATTTGTTGACCACATTAATATCCTAAAAATCACCCCATGACATGATTCCCTGCCCATGATAGGAGTTCTGTCCATAGATTCCAGCTGCCTTCCTGTAATCATAGTTCATTCCTTTCCCCAAATTAGGGTAATACTTCTCCTGCAGCAGCACAATGAGGAACTCTCACGTGAAATACCAAGGACTGATCCCTGAAGACTCTCTTCTTTGACACACAAGTGTGCACTGTGCTATTACACGGGCCATTTTCCTCCAGAGAAGAAGAGTTCGCAATGGAGACCACACAGCACTTCGCTGAACTTACCTTGCGGATGAAACGATGTCTAACTTTCTTGTCATCCCAGTCTGCAGAGCTGAAGGCCCCATTCCCTTCTGTACCACTGCTGCCATAGCTATCACCTGTCAAGATAAAGACAGAATGTTGATATTTATTTATTTATTTATTTATTTATTTTATTCGATTTATATCCCGCCCTACCCCACCGAGGTGGGCTCAGGGCGGCTTACAACATAAAAAGCTAACAAAGATCAGTTTAAAATACATTAATAATTATACAATAAAATACATAAAAATACATAAAACTCACATCAATATGTACTATGCTACCTTTTCTTAAATCAATTCTTCAAATATTCCAGTATTCAATAATCTGATGTTCGAGATTTAAATATTCAGGCATTCCGATAACAATTAATTATATGCCAACCGGAAGAGGGCTGTTTTACAGGCCCTGCGGAACTGTTCAAGGTTCCGCAGGGCCCTCACCTCCTCCGGGAGCTGATTCCACCAACAGGGAGCTGCAATCAAAAAGGCCCTGTCTCTGGTCGCTTTCAGACAGGCCTCCTTTGGCCGAGGGATTATAAGGAGGTTCTGAGACCCCGATCTCAGCACTCTCTGGGGAACATGTGGGGAGAGACGGTCCCTAAGGTAGGCAGGTCCCAGGCCATAAAGGGCTTTAAAGGTCATAACCAGCACCTTGTACCAAACTCGGTATGTTATCGGCAGCCAGTGCAGTCCCCGAAGCCCCGGCTGAATGTGCTCCCGTCTAGGGAGCCCTAACAACAGCCGGGCAGCGGCATTCTGCACTAGCTGCAAATTCCGGGTTCGGCACAGGGGCAGCCCCATGTAGAGGGCATTGCAGCAGTCCAGCCTCGAGGTGACCGTTGCATGGATCACTGTTGCCAGGTCGCCGTCCTCCAGGAAAGGGGCCAACTGCCTTGCCCGCCTAAGATGAAAAAATGCGGACTTGGCAGTGGCTGCTATCTGGGCCGCTATCAACCTTGAAAGCCCTAAACAGTTTGGGATCAGGCACTTTGAAAGTTTATCTTCTCCAACAGGAACCTGAGGAAATGTTCAATGTCTCAATCCACTACCATCAGATCCATAGTTACATGGGTCACATGTGGGGTCCAGTGCCTTTAGAAATATACCATACCACCACCCCCCACACACACACACTTTTTCAGAAAGCAAGTCTCAGACCGTTTCTTAAAGAGATGCCAGCAGAAACTGATTAAGAACTTCTGCATCTGATTGCCTTGCAAAGGATATGAGAGGGGAAAACTTTTTGGCCTCACAGCATATAATTATAATAAAAATACAAATGCTTGAAAAATGAACTGCTTTTTCAGTAATTTGCTGAAATTTCTCAGGAAAACAGAGGACTATAGCTAATTATGGTTTCCCACCAGTGGAAGAGCATTTCTTCAGGACACGGAGTCGTGGCGGGATTGTCACCAAATTCCCCCTCCAACTGCAGGCTTCTACACTGTGACCAGTGCTTCTCTAGCACGCCATGAGCACTGTTTTGAGTGGGGGGCTGCAGGAACACACTCACAGCCTAACCTCCCCCATGTAGTTTCCAAGGAATGCTGATTAATGAATGAAAAATTGGAAACTATATTTTGATTTACAAATCCTTGCAGAGTTATGAATACTGCTACATGAAATAGGAACTGTAGATTGATATCAAATCTTTGCAGAGGTCCCGGTTAGGAAGAAGTGTAATACAAAACAATTTCAGTCAACTCCTTGTTTGGGATACTCTTTGGAGGGGGTCTTGGTACCCTAAGAAGTGAAGACAGGACTTTACTGGACATTGGGACCATTTTCGCACACAGCTCACCTCGCAGTCACAATCCTGTTCTCTCCGCAGCGTCCGTTGGATTTCCCATTATCTGCGCCGGAGCTACAGGAAGTGCTGCTGCTTTTGCGTAGCAAACGTAAACTGGGTTTTAGCGGTTTACGTTTGCTACGCAAAAGCCACGGCACTTCCTGTAACTTCGGCGCAGATAATGGGAAATCCGACAGACGCTGCGGAGAGAACAGGAACGTGACCACGTGGTAAGCTGTGTGCGAAAACGGTCTGGCTTTCCCCCCCCCTTTCGGTGGCATTTATGTTTACATTAATATAGAGAGTTTTGGGCTTATGAACATACTGCCTTTTTGGTGCAACTTTGTAAGATACACTATTCACATACATAGAACGTCTGAATAAACAATACATTGAGATTAATATCAATTATAACTTTTGAACTTCGTATTTCGTTATTCGGAGTTATAATACTGGTTGTATTGCCCTTGTGCTCTCTTGCATAACCCTCTCCCCTCATGCGTGTACCTTTAGTGTTGCTTTCACAGTGTTGCAGAATGTCCTGCTGACCTGCAAGTACTACTTCGCTTTGGGCCCTCCAAGAGGTCTAGACAGTCTGCAGTCTTCCCAGGTCTCTGCCTGGCTGCACGCCACTCTCCCAAAGCTAACCCATCTTCAAGAGGGGTTCCTCGCTTCTCTTTGGGTATCTGCACTGGCACTAGCAGTCAATTGCAATATTTCACAGTAAAAGGGCCTTTATTCCTAGCATTCCATCCACATTGCCATTTATAGGCTCTGATTAGCCTTCACAAGTATGGCCTATCATATCTGTGCACTCCTAGGGATCTAATCCACCAGGCTGCCTCTTCCTTTGAGAACGCACGCATAGCTGGTCTTGAGGACAAAAGGAGATTGAGGAAGAATCGCACTGCTACAGCGCCAGCCCTAGATCGGACTTTTCCCTGCAGCCACTGTGGCCAGACCTGCCTGTCCCGCATTGGTCTTGTCAGCCACCAGCGAGCCTGCAGCAGACGTGGACTATTGCACCCTTCTTAAATCTTCGTTCGTGAAGCCAAGCCGAGAGAGAGAGAGAGAGAGAGAGGGATCTAATAATCTATTGACCAACTGCCTCCCTTCCCCCAGCACCCTTTTAGTAATGTGCTTGAGTGGGGCTAATTATGGTTACAGAGAACAAAGTTGCAACATTCAAAATAATAAGAAACTTATTAAAAAGAAAATTTCCACATACATGCTCTGTACAACAGTGCAATAGACTGGAAAACATTTTCATACACTCAAAGGAGTTTGTCACTATGCTTGGAACTGGTTGCCTGGGAGAGGCCTGAGGCCCCTGAGCCCCTAAGTCATGTATTGGTTGCTCAGAGGGGGCTCCAGCCTATGGCATTACCATAAATACCATAGGGTATTTATGCCACAACTGGAGAGCAGAGGAGGCTTAGAGTGGGCAGAAAGTTTTTAAAACCATCCAAAAACTGTTGAGGGGCAAGCTAAGTGCCTTGAAGAAATTAAATGCTATTTTACAGTGCCGCATCTTTAAACCCAAAGTCAGAAGGGTACAACTCTGCTTATGTCAGCACCATGAACATCTTCCAAAACTGGCTCTAGAGGCTTCATATTTTCCCTTTGTGGAAATATTTGTGGTGCTCACTCTGATTAGTTAACTCTGAGGATAAAAGGCATCCTTGAAGGCTGCTATTGGAACCAAAGTTGCTATTGGAAGGTAGCTATTGGAACCAAGTCCCTGCTTTATTAAAAATTCTCCTCGCGTTGCTCTGTTAGGTACCTACTATCAGACAGCTTTATACGGTTAGGTATGTCTCGCAGTACAATCCTGCTCAGAATTACTGATTTCAATGGATTTAGAAGAGTGTAACTCTATTTAGGACAGCAATATTGGTGAAAAGAGGCAGGGGAAGTGTTCTGAGGGTCATCCCCATAGTTATTAACTTCTAATGTTCCTGTTCTATTAGGGGAAAAAATACATATAGTGGCTTTAATGTCAACCCCCTCCCCATGTTAAATACACAAAATCAAATCAACCCTACCTGGATTTAACTACTCCATCTAGCACCACAATCACTACGGCGGATTACAATACATTTGAAACAGTGGGAAAAGCCCTTTTTTCTTACCCTGACTGGGCACATACAAGGGTAATCAGATGATGTTAAGAGCTACTTAACATCATGGGTTGAAGGACTTCCATCCATGGAGTGTTTCCATGGGTTGAAGGACTTCCATCCATGGAGTGTTTCCATGGGTTGAAGGACTTCCATCCATGGAGTGTTTCCATGGGTTGAAGGACTTCCATCCATGGAGTGTTTCCATGGGTTGAAGGACTTCCATCCATGGAGTGTTTCCATGGGTTGAAGGATTTCCATCTATGGAGTGTTTCCATGGGTTGAAGGACTTCCATCCATGGAGTGTTTCCATGGGTTGAAGGACTTCCATCCATGGAGTGTTTCCATGGGTTGAAGGACTTCCATCCATGGAGTGTTTCCATGGGTTGAAGGACTTCCATCCATGGAGTGTTTCCATGGGTTGAAGGACTTCCATCCATGGAGTGTTTCCATGGGTTGAAGGACTTCCATCCATGGAGTGTTTCCATGGGTTGAGGGACTTCCATCCACGGAGTGCAACTTTTTAACCACCTCTCTCTGGCTTCAACTCCAAATACCCACTAAAATGCCGCTCCTGGTTGGGACCCCCAGGAGCAGTATTACAATGGGCATCTGGGGCTCTATCTGGAGGGGGAAGGTGAAAAAGTTATGGTCCATGCTTCCACCCAGGGAAACAGTCAACTGGATCCAATTCTAAGTGACCTTGTATAAAGGGAATTGAACCATCACAAAGAACAAATCGTTCAGCTCACCAAAGAGGCCTGCCCTCATCCAGAATCCAACTAAATTATCACTGAATCACCTTTGTTGTTCTGCAGAACAAAGATAAAATCTGGATGCTTCCAGAAAACAGCTTAAATTTCAGTTATATACGCACACCTTTTTTAAGCCTATCTTTAAACGTGTTTTTAAACACAAGCCTAAAACACTTTCAGTTACAACATTCACCTTCTCCAGTTTTTAAAATCTGGTGTTCAATTAAGACAGCCCCTGACCCAAGAAGAAAAAACAGCTTACCAAAATTCATTGGAAGTGTTGGCATAGGAGGAACTGGTTGGGGATAGCCTCCTGGCTGGGGATAGCCTCCTGGCTGGGGATAGCCTCCACTATATGGCGGAGGCTGTGGATAAGCCCCAGGGTATTCAGCAGGATATCCCCCAGAATATCCCCCATGTGGTGGTGGATGGAGGGGATTCCTGTCGTCATAACCTGGAGGAGCACTGGGATAGGACATGATGTCTCAGCAAGGCTCAGAGTACCTGAAAAAAATAAAGAGGGCAAACCCAGTTATCACCTACGCTCATTTCTTATACAATGATATCTACCACATGGAAAACTATCTAATCATACCGTGTGTGTTAGACTCAAAACAGTTTCTTCAAAAATGGCCAGCAGGGGGAGATAGAGGTAAATAATTAAAGACAAGAGAGTAATGTTAATTGTGTGACTCAGCTTCTCTGAAGGCATAGCTGTCCCCAGAGAGGAGACCTGGGCTGGGCTCTCCTATTTGTGCTGCAACAGACAGCTCTTTAAGTGTTAAGGGAATATCTGCAGTTAAAGGAGGACCTCATTTCGTTCCACTCTCAAGAAACAATTAAGGCCCTGTGTTCACAGCTATGGCAAGAGAAGACAGAGTAGAATAGAAAGCCACATGCTCACATGGATATAACACTCTATCCACACGCACTCTGATCTCTTAGCAACTCTGTCATGAAAGAAACAGTATTAAAGAGCATAGCCTGAAAGTCATGAGGATATGGCAAAGGATATGGCAGGCATGAGATATTTGAGGCCATTACCAGGGACTCTGTACACCATTACCAGGGACTGTCTACACCAGTAATGGCGAACCTTTTAGAGACCGAGTGCCCAAACTGCAGCCCAAAACCCACTTATTTATTGCAAAGTGCCAACACGGCAATTTAACCTGAATACTGATGCTTTAGTTTAGAAAAAACAACTCATAGTGAAATTAACAAATTGAAAGAACATTTGGTCTGGATAGCATTTGCTTAGGAAGCCAACAAAATAGTAACATGTCAGAATGGGAGAATGATGGTGAGAGTGTCACAAGGCACTGGAGGCCTGTTGCTTGCAGGTCTGGGTTAAACTGAGAACATGCCCTTCCCAGAGGTGTTCCTGTCCACCTAATTTACTTTTGAAGATATAACATACATTATAAACATCATTCTAGTTTGCCATTAGGAGGAAAGAATACATTAAAATATAGTGTGTTTAGTAGGAGCTGGTGGTTAGGGTGTCCAAATCAGATCTGGGAGGTCCTGATTCATATGCCCACTCTGCCCTGGCAGCTTGCTGGGAAACTTTGGACCAATAATATACTCTGAGGGTGCGGTCACACCCACCATTAAAAGCGGGGGTATAGCGCTCAAATCTGAACTGCTGAATATTGAATCGATGCAGGGCAGTTCAGACGAGCATCCAAGAATGTGATTCATTCTGTTGTGCGCAATCAGACAACCAATACTATCACACTCCTTTCTTGGAGCATGTGTAATCAGATGGTGATTTCTGGGAAGGGAGCGGGTCCATTGAACATGCGCCCAACTGTTTGGAGCTGGGAAATCAAAACTTTCTTCAGAGGCAGGGGGGGAAGGGCGAAAGTTTCCAGAATTAACATTGCCGATCCAAACCACGGAACTGCCAGGAATTATTTTCCTAGAAATTGGCTGTGACAATGATATCTTGAAATCCTCCACATTGGAAAAAAAGAATTTTTTTTCTGTTCTGAATAGTGGGATAACGCCCCCCCCCCCCCGATCCTGTGTTGATTGGAGAAGCAGAAGTGTCACCTCAGATTCCCGGATGATCTGGCAATGTGCATGTCTGCTGGGGCTTTCTTTAAAAAAAAAGGTGAGAGGCAGTATCGCGCATGAGCTGTCCAAACAACAAAAAGCCGATCTTGTGCCGCTGTTTTGAAAAAGGGCCGGACTTTATGTACTGTCAAATTAATGCGCCATTCATGCGTAGCAAGCCTGGATGAGCCCGGATGATGCTTGATTGACAGATGTGGCTGTCTGAACAAACACATTTAATCCGTCAGCCAGACGGAGCTGTGTCGTCACTAATGGTACATGTGACCGCACCATGAGTTAAACCGCCTTAAATAGGTTTGTTGTGAGGATAAAAGAGAAGGGGAGAGTGTGTCAAACTACTTCAACGTCCTTTTGAGGGAGGAAGGCAGGGAATACATGATGTTAGTTAATAAATTAAGTTAATGAAAGGAGTCCACTGATTTATATGGCTAAATCTGAGTCCAGCAGCACCTTAGAGAACAAGATTTTTGAGAGTCAAAGCTCCTATTATCTAGTCGAGGGAGCTCTAATGCTGGAAAGCTTGTGCCCCCTCCCCCAAATCTTGTTGGTCTCTAAGGTGCTCCTGGGCTCGAATCTAGTTGTTCTACTTGGAAACTTCAGGGATAGTCTGAATTGTATTAACTAGAAAGTCTGATGTGAGAAAGGAGAGCCAGTTTGGTGTAGAGGTTGGTTAAGTGTGTGGACTCTTATCTGGGAGAACTGGGTTTGATTCTCCACTCTTCCACTTTCAGCTGCTGGAATGGCCTTGGGTCAGTCATAGCTATCACAGAGCTGTCCTTGAAAGGGCAGCTTCTGGGAGAGCTTCTCTCAGCCCCACCTACCTCACAGGGTGTCTGTTGCGAGGGAGAAAAATAAAGGAGATTGTGAGCTGCTCTGAGACCGAGATTCAGAGTGAAGGGTGGGATATAAATCCAATATCTTCTTTCTTTAAACTAAAACTGAAATCCTGTGCATGTGTAGAGAGTAGGTGCCACACTGCTCACTGTAGATTACTTCTGAGTAACCATGTAGAGCAAGCCCAATGAGGAAAGGCTAAGGGACTTGGGGATATTCAGTCTGGAGAAGAGGAGGTTGAGGGGGAAGACATGATTGCTCTTTTGAAGTATTAGAAGGGCTGCCACTTAAGAGAAGAAGAAGACGACGACATTGGATTTATATTCCGCCCTCCACTCAAGAGTCTCAGGGTGGCTCACAATCTCCTTTATCTCCCTCCCCCACAACAGACACCCTGTGAGGTGGGTGGGGCTGAGAGGACTCTCACAGCAGCTGCTCTTTCAAGGACAACCTCTGCCAGAGCTATGGCTGACCCAAGGCCATGCCAGCAGGTGCAAGTGGAGGAGTGGGGAATCAAACCTGGTTCTCCCAGATAAGAGTCCACACACTTAACCATTACACCAAACTGGATAGGGAGCTGTTCCTACTGGCAGCAGAGGATAGGACTGGCATAGGAAAAACTTTTTAATAGTAAGAGTTGTTCAACAGTGCAATTGACCCCATCACTGGCAGTCTTTAAGCAGTGGCTGGACAAACACTTGTCAGGGATGCTCTGGAAAACCAAAACAGCAGTGCAACAGTTCAAAAACAGCTATCAACAATTTGCCTTATGGTCCCTGTAGCTTGAAAGATCTCTGCTCAGATACTGCTATCAGAAGCATCGTATTTGAAAGCAAGGAAGCCTGCAGTTCCTCCCTTTCCACTCCTAAACCAGAGGCAATCCTGGCCACTATTTCTGCCAGATTAGTGGGATCCAACATTTCCTGTAATAAACCCACATCCCTTCAAAAAACATGCTTGATTCAAGGTCCTAATTTCTCCTCTCCCCCCCCCCCACATCCCCACACACCCGTGCTCTCTTCTTCCCTTTGGCTTAGACCATGCCACAACAGTTTTGAAATATGAAACGCAACCAGATCTTGGTCACATGAAAAGGTGACGCTGCCTTATGCCCATCTCTCTAGTGCAGGGGTAGCCAAACTGTGGCTCGGGAGCCACATGTGGCTCTTTCACACACATCGTGTGGCTCTTGAAGCCCCCACCAGAGAAGGCATTTGTCTCTTTAAACCACTTCTTCAAGCCAAGCCAGCCAGTGGCTTGAAGAATGCATTTAAAGTTCCAGTTGCTTTCTTTCCACCTCTTTCTTTCCCTCCCCACCTATTTTCTTTCCTTCCTTCCTTCTCTCAGACATCTGATGTCCATGTCTGGTAGCTCTCACACAGCTGACATTTATTCTGTGTGATCTTATACCATACCAAACCTTTAATGGTTTAGTTTGCCTTGGTTTGGTTTTGTGCTGTTTTAAAAATGTTTTAAAACCTTTCAAATACTTCTGCTATTTTGTTGGGTTCTCCTGACTTGTTTTAGAATTTTTAACTGTTTTGTATTTTAGTTTTAAATGGATTTGTGCTTTGGGGAAACGATTTTCCAAGAAGTTACTGTTTTTTAAAAATATATCTTTTGGCTTTCTTCTGGCTCTGGTTTTATGGTTCTTCTTCCATGGTTTTTAAAAAAATCCTAAAGGGATTACTGTTTTTTTAAAGATCTTAAAGGGGTTACTGCTTTTAAAAGTTTGTCTTTTGGCTTTCTTCTGGCTCTTGTTTTGCAGTTCTTCTTCCATAGTTATTTTAAAGATTTTTATGCTTTGTGTTTGTTGGGTGAGTGGATTAATAAAACGTTTGGGTGTTCCTGATGGTTTGAAAAATGTAATTGCTGCAGCAGGTTCTGAAGGAAATTTCTGGTTATGTTTTAATAACAGTTAACTGTTGGTGAGGGTTTAAGTATTTTAATAGAACACAAAACCAATTTCAGCTTAGGGTTCAGAGTTCTAAAAAATAAGCAGGCCTCAGTTAAGCTCCCCCCCACCCCACCCCCCAAAATTAGCTAGGAGGTTTAAAAAACGAGTTGGAGCATGGGATTTTCTCTTGACAAATTATTAGGATGATATGGGCTTCAAAACTATTGAAACCTGGTGGTTTAAAAACAGCGTTTAGGCTGACTTTTTAGTTTTTCAGAAAGACAAATTAGCTTAATTTTTTGAAAAAAATACACTTTGTAGGCTTGGGGAAAAAAGTAATCTGATTTAAAAAAAAAAAAAAAGAATTCCATAGTTATATTACAGGTTGACTCATAACCTGAAGCAAAGGAAAAAACAGCATTCTAGAGTTCAGTTCCTTATCTAAGAGGGCTCCCTCGTATTTTTTGCATAAAAAGGAAAAAGAGCTCCTCTAACAGAGTTTCATCTCTGGAAATGGCACACAGGATGGTATCCCTCCTTCTCCATCCCAGAAGCAACAGAGAAAAAGCAATGCATGCCCCATTATTCACAAGGCCTGTAATTATGAAGGCTGCAGGCAGGGTGTTCTCTGGGAGGTGAGAGAATCCTACACGCAGCCTCCATGACACAGCTCTGTCCTGAAGAGGGCTCTGTTCTAAGCACATTAAACTGGTTGTCTGGGTTTCCTTTCTCTTTCTATCCCTCCTCCACCAGAGAAAAGGGAACAAAACCAGAGTGGGAATCTTGCTAGCCCAATTGCAAATCCTGTAAAGTCAGCAGTTACATTTTCTGTTTGGCTTGCAGTTTTCATTGTTGATCAGAGTCCAAGAGCTTAGGAAATCCTTAGAGATTGAAAATTATAGATTGGTGCTAGGGAGTACTTTTTCCCCCTCACACATGTAAACCTGAAATTTCATATTTGGGGCCTGTGGAAAAAAAGGCAGACCTTAAAACACAACTAGTCTCATGTACTTGAGTTTAAAATACTGAATTCTTTAAAATATTTTAGTACTGTTTTAAATTTGTCAAATGTTTGACAACAATATAAAATTGCATTTGGGATTATGTTATGCATGTTTTCTTAAAGTGGAAAGCAGATTTAAAATTTATTCTTGTTTTGTGCCAGACTTTTAACCACCATACAAAATACTGGAAAGGTGGGGAAGAGGATTCCTTTTAATAAGCTTCCCCACCTTGTGGCATGTTTTCCCCTTTTATCTCAGTGAAATGAGGTAGAATCTCTTTAAACACAAGCTAATAATTCAGGGAAAGGGAGTGGAATTAACAGGAGAAGAGAAATTCCAAACTGAAAATAAAACATCACATAGTTGGATACATTTTCTGGTTGCCAGATGAAAGACATATAATTTGCTTGCTGGAAGGCAGCAAACTACATAGAGTAGCATGGCACCATGCCCAACTAGAAGAAGAAGAAGATATTGGATTTATATCCCGCCCTCCACTCCAAAGAGTCTCAGAGCGGCTCACAATCTCCTTTACCTTCTTCCCCACAACAGACACCCTGTGAGGTAGATGAAGATTTTGGATTTATATCCCGCTAGGCTTCCCAATCCCCAGGTCCCAGCGGGGGATCCCCTGGTTTTACAGGCTTCCCCCATCCCCCAGCCAGCTGGCCGGCGGGGGAAGCTCCACCCCCACAGCCATTATGCACCTCCAGGAACGATTCCCATAGGGAATGATGAGGAATTGATCCGCGGGTGTCAGGGGCTCTGAGGGGGCTGTTCTTTGAGGTAGAGGTGCCAAATTTTCCATATAGCATCTACTGCCTCTCCCCAAAATACCTCCCAAGTTTCAAAAGGATGGACCAGGGGGTCCCATTCTATGAGCCCCAAAAGAAGGTGCCCCTATCCTTCATTATTTTCTATAGAAGGAAGGCATTCTAAAAGGTGTGCTGTCCCTTTAATGTGATGGCCAGAACTCCCTTGGAGTTCAATTATGCTTTTCACACCCTTGCTACTGGCTCCCGCCCCAGGTGTCTCCTGGCTCACACCCCAAAGTCTCCTGGCTCCACCCCCAAAGTCCCCAGATATTTCTTGAATTGGACTTGGCAACCCTATATCCCGCCCTCCACTCTGAAGAGTCTCAGAGCGGCTCACAATCTCCTTTCCCTTCCTCCCCCACAACAGACACCCTGTGAGGTGGGTGGGGGCTGAGTCTCACAGCAGCTGCCCTTTCAAGGACAACCTTTGCCAGAGCTATGGCTGACCCAAGCCCATTCAGCAGGTGCAAGTGGAGGAGTGGGAATCAAACCCGGTTCTCCCAGATAAGAGTGTCCGCACACTTAACCACTACACCAAACTAGGCCTATATGCACTTGAAAAAATGAGTCTGAGTATGAAAAAAGAATCAGTGAGAACTCCCAAACATGGAAGAGGGAAGAATCTAATATTCACAAGAAATGAGCCAGCCAGTAACCTTACTTTGTGCTTGGTTAAGGACCAAAAACAACAACAGCAAAAGGAGTTCCCAATTAGTAGTTATAATATAGTGAGTTCAAAGCATCGAGGAGACGAGGCAACAGCTCTTTATTAGTGGCAGCATGGTAGATGGCTGCGCTAACAAAACTGAAGAATGGGCCACGGGCCAAACCTATATACAGCTATATACATGCAAACCTATATACAGCTATATACATGCAAGCACGTTATTAGATCATTCAAACAGGCAGGGGGCCTGTGATTGGTGTAGGGTAGCAGGTATTTGGACCCTGCTGCCCATTGTTCCCAAGTCCCCAAGCTCTGCTCTTATCGCTCCAATGAGCCAGGCAGGAATCACATACTAAAACCATATACATAAGAGTAGTTAAACATTAACAAGCAGCTGGAGTGGGTGTGGGGTGTTCTTCCTTGTTTTCTGTGGCTGTGTGGAGAAAGGTGAGACGCTTCAGAAAGATTTTTCCCTCTGGAAGTGCACTGGAAGCTTTCTACAAGTCAGCATAACTCCAAAACAAGGAAGTTAAATCCCCAGCGTTAGCATTTGTCAAGGATTGATTTACACTCCATTATTCATTCTACCTGCACAGGTAGATTCTAGAACTGGGGCTGTGAGAGCTCATAGAGATAACAGAAACAGGAATTTAAAAGGTGAAGGAAGTTAGCACAGAAATACTCAGGAACTTTGTACAATTGCTTTCTACATTTCTACCTTCACAGCTCTCACCCACACAATTCTTTTCAGCACACCCTGTGCTGAACAAAACTACTTACTACAAAATACGCAGGTATCATGAAGACAATGACACAACGAAGGTATACTGTAACCCCAGACAGACAGGCAAAAGGAAGAATTCTTGAGATGAACTGGCTGCTAGCAAGAACCAAACAGGACTGCATTGAAGAGTAGGACTATTCTGACTAAGATGCCTTATTCCAGCACTTCCAAAGATGGGAAGCAGGGAGGGCCAGTACACTCTAGCACAGGGTTTCCCGAACTTTTCTTTCCCGGGCCCTCACTTCTCCTTTGTGGCCCACTAAAATTTGGGGGTGGAGCCAGGCAACTTTGGGGGTGGAGCCGGGAGACAGGAATTATGTCATTTCCTGTGGTGGCAAGGACCAAGTGATGTCACTTCCGGGGCACACTGAACCAAAACTCCACCTTTTCCTGTGATGTCACTTCCAGGGCACTCCCCCAAATCTGCCTCTTCTTTGGAAGTAAATTCATTTTCAGAAAAATCTCTCTGAAACTCATGCTGAGCCAAAATAGGGGTGGAAAGTGGGCAGTTCTCTCTTTTCACCCCCACACCTGCATGCACCTATCTGTTTATCTGTTTGTGTATTC